>NC_137220.1:27981197-28086197 GCF_949987685.1 Ammodytes marinus | reverse complement strand
ACAGAGGGGATAGAAGAGAGAGAGAGAGACAGAGGGGATAGAAGAGAGAGAGAGAGGGACAGACAGACAGAGGGGATAGAAGAGAGAGAGAGACAGAGCTCACACTCCCATCCTTTGTGATTGCAGAGCCAGAATTCTGCGTTGACGTGAATTTTCAGAGAAGCTGCCCTAAGAAGCTCCATGAACATTACAATGAGATTTCTTCAATTTCGGTCAGCGCTGTTTGCAAGATCAATAGGGTGAAAGAGGCATACTAATGGCAACTAATTGTTATCCTTATCGTTTTATCTATATCTATTGCGGTTGATTATTTCAGACTTCATGAATAATATATATAATTAATCTACAGTGAGCCACCGTGTCAATCAACACATTAATGACTTAATTTGCATACTCTGCTAATCAGCTCATTCACATGCATTTGTTCATATGTCAGTGAATTCATATGTCAGTGATTCTGAGAAATGGGACAAAACAGGGTGCAATGTTGAAAAAATACAAACCCTATGTTTAGGCAAATTAAATTACATGTACTGTATGTATCCAACATATACTAAGCTACTGAGCTAAGCTTTGACACAACCTCCCAGCTTTTGTTTTTTTACCGTCATTGGCCTATCACCACTGTCAGATGTCAACTCCGCCAGATTTCCTGTCTGACGGTGTTGACATATTTAGCGTTTCTTAAACAACAAATGGAATTTATCTAGTAGCCATTTGGTTTTTCTGTTGATATTAGGTGCTAGTAGGAACTACTTCAGGAAAATAAAATTATCAAAACATTTCAAATAACTTCTTCAGAAATTGTAAGTCGGCGTTGACATATTATGTTTGTGACGCAGGACTTTCAAAATTCGGAATGTAAAATATTCTAAAACGACAACACTTATCAGAGCCTGTCTGACTCTAATGTACCTTGCAGAGGTAGAATTACATTTTACATAATGAAATGTCTGTCAGTGTTGACTTACAGTAAAGTGGTCCCACCACTTAGAATCCTTATAAAACATGAATGTGTTGTAGAAAAACTGTTTTTATTGATATGAGAGATTATTTAGTGTTGCTTTTGATGGAAAAAGTAATTTTTAATCATTAAAGAGGACCTATTATACTACTTTTCTGGTCTTAATTTCTTGTTTTACACTGCTATAGAGCAACCTGACACAAATCACATCACAAAAAACTATGTACATTTTCGGGAAGCTCTTTCTCTTATTTTGGCGATCCAGCACGTCCTGTCAACACTTGAGTGTGTGTGCATCGGCCATCTCCGCTCCCTCCGCCTGTGCTTCGGCAATCTCCGCTCCCCCCCCCCCCCCCCTCCTGCAAACCCCACTCCGTTGTGATTGGTTACCTTCCTTCCGGAACACTTTCAGTGGCGGGAAGCGCGAGCATGGACCTATAAGGGCGCGAGGCAGACGCGAACAGGGAAGTGACAGCATTACCATACACGGAAACATCCGCGTGGTGACTTCACGAAGTTACAAAGGGTAGACCGCTTTGAACACGTGACTTCTCGACTGGCTAGAATAGTGTTTAGTGCTCTGCACAGACACTCCAGACGGTCAGCAGGGAATACGTCGAAATGCATGTAAGTCATTATTTGATAATTTAGTATGGTTAAGCATGACTATGAATCATCATAACAACGTTTATAGGTCATACAAGTCAAAAAGCATCCCTCTTTAAGTACATTTTTAATAGTTTTTATTGCATATGAAAGATTGAAACCTTCTCTGAGGACACACTGTTTTGGACGTTGTGAGAAGATAACAAGTGTCATGTGTTTGACATAATAATGATAAAATTAAATTTAAGGGGATAATTGTGCTCCAGACATTCTATTCTTAATCCCTAATAACATCTACACTTTTTTATATTTTTAGTTTTAAACATAACAGCATGGAAGACGGCCTTTTATCTAGGTTCTCAAGAATCATTGATTTGCATTTTAAATATATTTCACTGTACGGGAAAAAACTGTTTTCTTTGATGCACCAAACCCCCACGTAGCAAAAACTCTTGTGTTAGTATAGGGAACATTTCCAGCAAAAGAATGTCCCCTGAATAATTTCCTTTTCCTTTCAATGAGATCACAGCACCGACTCACTTCTGATCTCATTTGAGCCACTAAAGCTCCTTTCCCATTGGCTGACAGCAGCTGTTGGAATGCCTATACGCCCCGTTTGATTGGCTAAGAGTTGTTTATTTTCACCTAGTCAAAAAACTCTTTCATTATTTATGGGAATGAGGGATGGAGGAAGCATGTAAATACAGAGGCGGTGGGGGTCAGGGAGGCAAAGGGTTTGAAGAGGGATATGTAGAGGGGGAGGGGTGATAAGGTGGATGAGTACGAATAGTACTATCTTTCACTTGGAAAGCTGCAGCAGGCGCCATAAGATGTTTGTGGCTTCATCTTCCTTTATGTGCTTGGCTCCCTTCATTTGTGGACCCTTTCTACCTGAACAAAGGCAGACGGAAGGAGTGATTCAGGGTGACCACACGCCTGAGACTCCTCTGAACGGAGGGGGAGAGAGGTCACCTGAAACGGGAGGCTCCATGGAGGCCGTGGACCACAACCAAATATGAACTGTACTCAGGCCTCCGGGGACGGGAGGAGATGGAGGGAAAAATGAGTTTTCGAAAAGGAAGAAAAACAGGGTGTGGGTGGAGGCCAAGATGTTTATGTGTGAATGTGTGTGTCTGTGTGTGCCTGTCTCAAGGCAAAAGCATAACAACACAACCATTTGTGCATGCGATTTCATGAGTATTTGCATGTATGTTTTGTCTCTCTTAACTTGTGTGTTTGTGTGTGTGTGTGTGTGTGTGTGTGTATGTGTACATTCTTAGTGGTAGGGGGTAGGCTGTCGGCACAGACCCACTGGATCCCCTCCATGCACTAATGGATGTTCACCTGGTGTGGGTCCCGACAAGGCGTTTCCAACATTGCGCTGTTGGTAATTAAGAGTATCAGGCTGTGGAAAGCAGCACCTGTTACTAGCCTGACTGACTGAGGCCCCAAGCTCTGGGCTGTGTCTCCCACTGTTCCTTTAATAATCAGAGCACCACCGCCCATCCCTCCTCCGGGACCTCACAGCAGGAATGTGTCAACTTGTGTTTTTGTGTGATTATACGTGTGTTGTCCAAAACCAAGAAAAAAGAGGCAGATAAAGGAGAAATTCTTCAACCATTTAAGTAGTTATAGGGGACCCACACAAGCTCTTATTTATACAAATATCAGCCACTGTCACTGATTCAATTGCTTCAATTAACAAATACAAATGTGTTGTGGGGTTTTCAGCAGTAAGGCAATATTCAGCTAAGATGACTGCATGTCTTTTTTCCTTCTTTGTTATTCATGAGAAGCTATGAAGGCTGCTACTGTGCTGTACGCAAGACATTGTGAGGGTGCCTTTTTGTATGTCAGTGTGTGTGTGTGTGTGCAGTGTACGTATATGTGTGTAAGACAAAGCTATGGAGAGGAAGTGAGTGACAGCCATGTTTTAGAATTGGGGCATGTCAGCCAGGCCTGCTGTGTCAGAATCTCCTGATGCTCACTCTGCCCATTCTAAAACTGGATAACCTTGGCAGGCAGATTAGGGTCACTACTATCAAATTAGATAAATCACATACACATACTCACAGATACAAACACACACGCACACCGTTGTACAACACAAATCACTCCGACGTGTATTTGAAATAGGTGGACGCATCACAATAACAGGAAACTCCTACTTGTAGTGCACTCGATGCACACATGAATCATCTGGTTAACTCCAGATAGATATAGGGCCAGGGCCAGGGTCACTTAAAGTTGGGGTTAGGTTAAATTGCATAAGAATTGATGTTATCTACAACCCAGCAGTTGTTGTATGGACTTATAAAAGTATAGATACACTCATCAGAGGTTTATTTAGTGTGTGCTCACATTCAGCGTTCAGAATGCAAACTGCTCTCTACCTGCCTTGACTTATTATGAATGACATTATGAGTATTGCTAATAAACAGCAGTGTCAAGCCCATGTCAGACATCCAAATTCTGAAAAAGCGTGTACATATGGAACATGTATCAAACATTGACATCGTTTAAAGGCTCATTTATGCTCTACGTTACATACGCATACGGATAAGGACGGAGCCTTCTGTCTGTACCATAGATAGTAAATAATATGGACGTAGCATCCGGGCTGACCTCAGTTATTCACACGGCATCCAATAATCCTGGTTTGTGCGCATCGCGATTTTGTGAGATTTTTACTCCGCCTCACGTCGGGGGGAGGGAGATAGCTGACGTATACCTCCGAGGCAAAGTGAGGGACAACGGGCGGAGAGCTGTCACTCAAGAGATCGCGCCAATACATTTTAACTTCCAAAAGAATAAAAACTAGCGTGGTCCAAAAAAATTCACCCCCCTCAGTGTTGTCATGGAGATATGACCTAAACATACAGACTAGAATGTTTTTTTTAATCCAGGCCTGAAATAGGTGTAATAATGCTGTGAAAACGGCATGTTTAACATTGGAGTCAATGAGAAATGGCTGTCTTCTGCATCCAGCCCCCAGTGGCACTTCCGGGTTACTACAGTTGTGGTCACTTCCTTATTGGATGCTGGTAAAAATCGCTGAGGTTGGGGCTTGGTCTGTACTCTGCGTACACTACGTCCATATTTCTGCACGTATCCTGCAAGCTTGCGGATGCGTACCAAACGGACAGAACGGAGCATTACTACCGAAGATCACGGGGGGCGCATCGCCAACAGTTCACTTTCACTTACTGTGCATTTGTTTACAAACACAAACGAAAGACATAATACTTTAGATAATGTCTTAACTTTTGAGGAGAGGTTTTTGTGAGTTGTTACGAAATTACATACACATTTATCTATCTATGAAGTTACATGGCCGGGACACAGGGACATACAACTACAACAGAGCAGCATGAGCGGGGATCGCACGGGGAAGAATGTCAGCTAGAAAGGAAGCCAGACAGCAGCAATAAAGAAGTGCCGGAGGTCCGTACGAGACTAGTTGGTTTGACATGTTGTGATCAATGTCCTCACAGACCCCCGCTGTCTATAATACAGCCTCTAGTTTAGCCTCTTCCATCGCTACGGTAGTAGGCCTATATCGCTAAAGCTGTTTCTTCCATGGACCTATTATACAATATTTATTCCAGTTAATTCACTGTTTGACTCTTCTTCTTCCTATTTGAGTAACTTTTTACTCTGAGCAGCGATGCTGCCCACTAATGGTTAATTTGCTCAATGTCGATTCCAACATAAAGGACGGATGGAAGTATGACGGCAGTGACGGATATAACGTTGTAAACGTATGTCTCTATTTACGCACGGAATTGGAGCATAAATGAGCCTTAAAGGGTATAATAGCTTTTTTTTTATACCAATAAAAACCTGACTAGCAGGACTTGGCGCTCTCACAAATACTGAAGACCTTTGTTTGACCTATTGTTTTCACATTCACCAAAAGCCTGCAGACAGTTGTTAAAGTGCATTGAATGGGATGAAACATTTTAAAACCCAGTATGAATTAAGAGTAAACTGTTTATTTCAGTACTTTATACACTTGATCTTTTTGTTTGAACTGTGGAAAAGTTAAAATGTTTACGCATATGTTACCGGTCCCAAGTGGCCAGGACGGAGGTAGCAAATAGATTGTTGAGAGCGGATTTTCCTTCATTCCCTGAAAAGCAGGTAAATGTCAGTACTGGAATGAAGCAACAAAGCTTTGTTTTCATTTTCCGAAATCCATCTCTTTAATTAACAATTATCACAAATATCACATATATAAACTCTTCCCTGGCTAAAGTGCATGTTCAAATGTCAATTGTCCCTTAATAGGTTCCTTGTTAGAAATAAAACATCAAAAGTGCAATAAAAAGTGAGGCTCACATATCTCGTTCCACTCTTGATTCACATTACCATAAATACACAACTCTTATTACAATTCATATCAAAATACACTAGAGCTGCAACGATTAATCGACGAATCAATTATTAATCGATTATTAAAATAATCGCCAACTATTTTGGTAATCGTTTTGAGTAATTTTTTAATAAAGAAATTCCAAATTCTCTGATTTCAGCTTCTCAAATGTGAATATTTTCTGGTTTCTTTAATCCTATTATGACAGTAAACTGAAATATCTGTGTGTTTTGGACATAACAATACATTTGAGGACGTCAACATGGGCTTTGGAAAATTGATAAAACATTTTCACCATGTTCTGACATTTTACGGACCAAAACACTAATCGATTAATAATCGATTAATCGAGAAAATAATCGACAGATTAATCGATTATCAAAATAATCGTTAGTTGCAGCCCTAAAATACACACTCCTTTTGTCAAAGTTCACCTAAGCTAAAGTTGAAGTGCCTGTTTTCAGCTTATTGGCTGGTTATTTTTAAAGCTATCTCACATAGTGCAATTTAATACAGTTTTGTTCCTATATAATAAATAAAATGTCAATCCTAAATATACTTTGGCTTTACACCACAATAACACGTGTCATTCAAAAGACTGTTCTCCCATTTATGACAATAAACAACACTTAGGGAATTTACATTAAACCACTGCCTGAACTACAATGGTTGATTGGTCTGCCTAGCTGACAGGCTAAGCATACAGGATAGCTATAACACATCATATAAACACTTTTCTTATACTCTAAAATATCGTATCATAACGTCACCAACCTCTTAATCACATGTAATATATTCTTAAACCTTTATCTCAGGTGTTCAGGGCCAAAGTAAACTTAATCATGCTCTACAATGTGTGTGTTGCCACAATAATATTCTCCGCGGACGGCAAACTGCCATTTTACACAATCACCGTTAGGCGCGAAACAAACAAAGGACTTTTCAAAAGTTCATAACTCGACATTACAGACTTAAAACTTTACCCAAAGTTCATCAACCTATTTATATTATATTCTGATTCATGAAGATAGTAATGTGTGTGATTTTCACCGTGTACAAACCTGAAAGCAGGTAGATGTCAGTACAGGAATGAAGCAACAAAGCTTTGTTTTCATTTTCCGAAATCCGTCTGGCGAGGAACCGGAAGTGCCCCTCAACCATAGAATTCCGGACTGCAACACACTTTGGTTCCGCCCTTCCGTTTCCCAGTACTAACGCTTTGTCTCACAACAAATATTTACTCCCGGTCCTCACAACAATATTAGACCGTAAAAATTAGTGATAAATAAGTACTGAAAAATATAAATTAATGATCATCGGTTTTACATATAAACTTTAAAAAATGACATCTTGAAATAGTGGTCTGGTTTTGAGTGTACCACATATAGGTTAGTATGGTTGGTCGCAATCCCCTGATCCAACTAACTTTATCGCAACCAAACCTACGCCTGTATATTGTGGATCTGTAAAATGGCAAGTTGAAGATATGAAGGAATAATTAGTGGATAGTGCCAGAGACACAGAAGACGGATACTACCATTGAATGGGCCTCAAGAATGAGATGAAAAGAATGTCAACCTATTTTTAAATGTCACGTCTTTTTTTGTTCTGAATCCCTGCTCTACTTTGTGCCACAGATCTAAACTGGGTCAACATCACATGTGGTGCCCCGGTGGGCCTTTCTGTGTGTGTGTGTGTGTGTGTGTGTGTGTGTGTGTGTACACGTACTGTATGTGTGTGTATGAACATGTTTGTGAATGCTTCAAGACATGATCACGTGCGTCTTACCATACACCAACACCCAGGCTTAAGAAGGGGTTGTCTACAGTTTGCCTTGAGTGAATCCCAATGGTTGCTAAATAATTACAAATGAGTTTTTTCCACTCTTAATTATAGTCTATCAGCCTCAATTAGGAATGAGCGCGCATATCTGCAAATTGTGTAAGTCTGTTGCCGTGCTAACTATTTGAAAGCTTAGATTAGTAGGCGAGTTTGTAAAAAGGAAAGTGTGTCCCTGTGTGGATATTCATAGAAAATGTGCATGTGTTTGTGTGTGGAGTGGGCATCTGTTGTGTGTTGTACATAGTGCATGCATGGTGTACTGTAGCGCAACAGTGAGGTAGAGTTGCCCTGCTGGAGCTTTCAGATTAATAGACACTGATAATAACACACACAACTCACAGCACTTGTGTCCTTAATGAAGATGGATCTAGCCGGGGCCTGGCGGTGCACAGGCACTGGGGGTGGCAGCCTGCCAGTCACAGCCAAATGACATCTGGGAACAGCTCAATGCAAAGGGCGGGAGGGAACAAGATTCACCAGAGAGTACAATTTCATAACATTATCATGTTATATCATAATCCATTGTTGGTAGCTCATAAGATTAATGTCAGGGCCCGGCAGTTATCATTCTTGTTGTGTAGACTTAATGGTCACAGTGAATTATTCATTTTCTCCTATTGATTTGCGACGCAAGTCCTGCTGACAAAGTCGACAGGGCAGGTTGACTGATATGGAGTATATCTAATTTGACTGTGCGCTTGGGGAGTAGGGGGAAAGAAGTTTTTCATTTAATTTAACTTTTATTTATCCTCGAGAGACCAATTGAGGGGTGACCCTCATTTACAATGACGTCGAGTTCAAAACAAATTCAAAGGAAAAACAACAATACATACAAAATATTCAATGCAAATACATCAAATACACAACAACAGGTGAAGAGAAAAAAAAACTATTGAAACATTTACACAGTGGTGAAGAGTGGCAGCAATTAAAATTAAATGGGTGAAAGTACAATATAGCCTAATTAAAACAGTTACAGGTAGAGTTTGGCAGATTTAAGATAGTTTGTTTAAATTGGTTAAAGGATATGAAGGTATTTAGTTTAATTTGCTGCTGTAAGTTGTTCCAGGAGTCGGGGGCACTGAAGCTAAAATCTGTCTTTCCCAGCTCAAGTGGAGATGGAGTGAGAGAAACAGTCAGAAGCCAGAACAAAGAAGATGAAGTCATATGTATCAGTGAAACAGATGCAGTCAAAAGGATGCTGCTTACATCTCTTCATTCTCTAGGGGTTTTTATTATTTATTTTTACCTTTCAAGAGAAATCTCTATCTATTTAAATACATAACAATAAGACCTTGCACCTTTGTGAATGCAAAGTTAACATTTTTCACACTGAGCTAATGTCTAATTGGTTCCATTAGTTGGGGGGCTGATTAAAGGCTGGCTGCCAATTTGGGTCAGAGGTTCTATCCTTGTAAGATATTAGAGGCCATTAGAGCGGGGCTGCAGCAAGGGTTGTTTGAGCAGACAGGTGGATGCCGAGGTCACTTCCTCTGGCAGCTGTGGTCGGCCATCACAGGGCCGACATTGATGGGTGTTGGCATTGCCTCCTGTTGCATCAGTAATAATGAACAGTGACAAGCTCTCCACCAGCACAATAAATCACAGGCCACACTAGAGACACTGAAGAACCAGGCCTGGGAGCATGCTCTGTCTGCTGCTTGGTGTCCATGCTTACAGTTTTTGCCAATTGCTTACACACATGTTGCAGACTGTGGCTCACTGTGTCAAACACGTCTATTTAAAATACAAAACACAACTAAAATTGGAAAAGCACACAGACTCACAAACGTGAAATATAAAAAATAAAGCTAATTGAACACCAATCAGTGTGAGCCTTAGCACTACATTTAGACTTCAGGTGAGCTCAGCTCCTTTGTGAGACAGTAAGAGTCAGGGGAAGAGGACAAAAGAGAGCGGCAGGAGGACGAGGACAAAGAAGGCAACAGGCAGAGACAGGGTCACTATAGTGGACCATGTTATAGATCATGGCCTAACAATATGAGCCTGGGCAGAAAGTCCAGCCCAACTACACAATAGCTCCATAATTAGGACATTTAGACTGGATATCAGGAATATTTTCGCTGTTGCTTCTCATAGGATGACATTGCATGTGATGTCGATGAGGCGATGTGGCTAGATGCAAACACGACGCCGTATCCAAAGGATTCACTATCCACCCGCCCCATTCCTTACTGTGAGAACAGACTGGCTGGCTATAGCCGGGTATAGGGGTGGGCCTATCTCTATCGCTCATTCAATGATGTACCGTAGAACTTTCATCACACACACTCTGCTTAATACGTACGACCGTCTCTCGGGAATATTTGTAACTTCTATTGTTTTCGGAAATGTATATTAGTTAAAGTGTACTAGAGGTGAGGATGTATGTGGGTTGAGAGTTGCTGAGGGCAGATGCTGAAGCAGGAAAAAGTGGTACAGGAGTGTCTATTGAATAAAGTGAGAGGGTGTCTCTCTCTCTCTCTCCTTCCCTCCCCCTTTCCTTGCCTTTACCTCTTTGACAGCCACACTAGCTCTGTTTGATATCTCTCCGCTGTGTTCTGCAGCTCTGCAGATTCCCTTGTCTCATTTGCATTCCCTTAAAGCACACTTCCATTAAAAGTCTTTCCCTGTTTTTCTTTTGTCTCTTTCCCTTTTCCTACTGTTTCTTCAAATAGCTCCTTTTTTCCCTGGGTTGCTGTTTTGGAGGGAGCCTTATTCCCTGTTGACTACACAGCCTATCCGCACTCTCCCTGAGTCAGTAATCAAACACATTGGCCCTATACACAGGCCATTACAAGAGCTCTGATGTTCCATTTGCACACAGTCGGCACATTGGTGTCATTATATAAACAGCCCTGCATGCTGCTGTAACCAGCAAGATACCACACCAGAGCCTCTGCCTTAACTGACCTACACCAGTAAATCGAAGAGTGTTGGGATGTTCTCACCTGAATGTGCTTGTGTAGGTGCTGCTAGCTTAACAACATTATCCCCATCCTGAATGAATGCTCTAGTGTGAACAATAGGCTATCAGTTCTGCCTATGACCAAGACTGTGTGGGCTGTTGAGCATCGATGCAAATGTAATAGAATTAGGTTGTTGTGAAGGAATAATATCTAATGCTATTATGTTGTCTTTGGTAGCGATAGCCGCACCGAAAAAAGGATTAGGGAGATTAGCGATAGGACCAACTGGAAGATAACAATGAAAAGGGTGGGAGGGCAGCGGTTTATACTAGCTGCTATCTTTTTTTATTAACCTTTTTATATATGCAGTGACATTGATTTGATCTTGTTTTGCTAAGTCTACAGAGGTGTACAATTTGCAGAAGATTATATTTTCTAAATTAAGACTTTAAGGACATTAAATACTAAATGATGATGTCAGATTGTCCCAGGCCTTGTCTTTGATGTCACTTTTAGCACAGTGTTGAAGGAGTGTTTGACACACACACACACACACACACACACACACACACACACACACACACACACTGCAAGTGAAAGTGTGTCCGATTCATTACTTTAGCTAATTTGAATAATCATTTAATTAAATTCAACTCTCATACTTTAGCATCCTGGAAGACAGGTTTGACAGTAGAAACACAGCCTCCCGCTCAGCAAAGCTCCATCGCGGTTGGTGATGGTAATGATATTTCATGGTATGTCTGTTACTTTTCAAAAGGATAAGTCGGATAATTGTATTCACTTGGGCGAGTGATTAGTTGTATGGAGGTGAAAAAGTAATTAATGAATTCTATCTCATCCTCATTTATTGTTCCACTTCCTTGTACGGCTCCCTCTTGCCTAACTCAAGAGAGTACAAAAGAGTATAGTGTGACAAAGCTTCAGCACCAATGAGTCAGGGGGAGAATTTCTTAGAACCCCCCAGGCGAAGCATACATTTTTTTTTGTCGTTCTCTGCAGTCTCATCAAACTCTTAATACAACATAGCTAGCCTTCACTGAGTCCAGTAATAATATATTCCTCTGAAATAAAGTGCCTCTGTAACCAAATCCCAACTGCACAGAGTATACAATATTTGTTGTTTTCAAATTAATTACAATGTAGCTTGATGTTGGAAGTTTATTAGAATCTAGATTTGTACTTGATTAAAAATATGCAATGCAGTAGATTGCATCACTTTTCCGATTTGATACGATTGCCATTCACTTTTGCACGCTTGAATGTGTCAGTTGGTCGGAGGCAATAATTTCCCTCATGGCGGGAGCTTTGCTGCTGAACCAACTATTTGTTGTTGAGCATCTGAGGCATAAACATCAATCCTAATAGCATGGGAAACGCTGCTGCTCCATCTTAAGATGCTAACACATGCATGAAGCAACAGACCATCAGAAGTTGCGGCTGTCAAATCTTTAACCCATAAGAACCCAGACCCATTTCCCCTTAAAGGAAAAATATGGGGGATATAACACAGACCAAGTGGACCACAAAGAACACATTTCTGAAGTTTTTTTCAAATACTACCCCATAATGTCAAAGATCTGTGATGTGACAAATATGTCACATTGGGCGTTTATGGTAAATGTATTCCTTATTTTAAAATGAATCAACATGACAGTTTTTCTGCTTAGTAACACACATTTGCATTTGTATTTGCATTTCCACAACATATATCAATATTGTGACTTTAACAGTTCTGTTTAACAACAAATTATTTTGAAGATTTGTTTTACGTCACAAAATGCGCAAACTGAATAGAATCACATAACATTGCCTCATTGGATACTGTTGTCATGGTCTGTCTTTGTCTTGTCTTGTTTTGGTGTTCCCTGTGTTTCCTGTTTTATTTTGGTATGTCTGTCTTGTTCCTCCCCATGTCCTGTCAAGTTTCCCTCTTGTTTGATTGCTGCTCCCGCCCCTAATGTGTTGCACCTGTCCCTCGTTGTCTGCCCTGTCTTGTGTGTGTATATAACTCCCTGTGTGTCTTTGTTCCCTGTCTGAGTATTGTACCTGTTGGTGAGTCTGGCCCTGTGTTCCATGTGCCAAGCCTTTTTGCGAGTTTTTGGAAGGAATAAATAGTCTTCTAGTGAAACTGTCTGCATCTGAGTCCTCCTTGCCTGCCTGTCTGCCACTCACCGTAACAGAATACTCAGACCAAGTATGGACCCAGCAGACAGATCTTTTGAGGTCGAGCTTGAGGAGGTAACATTTACCATTTCTTGCCTCAAGAAAGCCCGGGAGAAGGGCCCCACACTCGACCACCGAGAGGCAGCCTTGACGCTGGCACGCCAAGCTGTGGAGCTACAGCCTTGGCTTGGGGAGTCCCTGCCAGAGTGGGCAAAGAGCTTATTATACCCTCCTCAGTTTGTCTCCCAGCTGCCAGCACAAGCCCAAGCCTTTGCCCCCGGTCTCCAGCTACAAGCCTTTGCCCCCGGTCTCCAGCTACAAGCCTCTGCCCCCGGTCCCCAGCTTCAAGCCTCTGCCCCCGGTCCCCAGCTTCAAGCCTCTGCCCCCGGTCCCCAGCTTCAAGCCTCTGCCCCCGGTCCCCAGCTTCAAGCCTCTGCCCCCGGTCCCCAGCTACAAGCCTCTGCCCCCGGTCCCCAGCTACAAGCCTCTGCCCCCGGTCCCCAGCTACAAGCCTCTGCCCCCGGTCCCCAGCTACAAGCCTCTGCCCCCGGTCCCCAGCTACAAGCCTCTGCCCCCGGTCCCCAGCTTCAAGCCTCTGCCCCCGGTCCCCAGCTTCAAGCCTCTGCCCCCGGTCCCCAGCTTCAAGCCTCTGCCCCCGGTCCCCAGCTTCAAGCCTCTGCCCCCGGTCCCCAGCTTCAAGCCTCTGCCCCCGGTCCCCAGCTTCAAGCCTCTGCCCCCGGTCCCCAGCTTCAAGCCTCTGCCCCCGGTCCCCAGCTTCAAGCCTCTGCCCCCGGTCCCCAGCTTCAAGCCTCTGCCCCCGGTCCCCAGCTTCAAGCCTCTGCCCCCGGTCCCCAGCTTCAAGCCTCTGCCCCCGGTCCCCAGCTTCAAGCCTCTGCCCCCGGCAAGTTTGGATTGCCTTCCATTACCACAATGCTCTCCAGCTTCCGAGTCGACCTCGGCCTCCAGCAGCAAGCTCCAGTCCCCGGCCTACAGCAACCAGCATGCTAGCTACCAGCTCCTGAAGGCGCTCAAGCAACCACACGAACACTGTCCAGTTCCTGAGCCCACTACATACTTTCTTGAGGGGACCCGCCCTCTAGGCCTGCCAGGGGAGGCCTGCTTTTCTCCAAAAAAATAGTTTTTTTCCTTCAACCGTTGTGTTTGGTTGTGGCACTTCATCTATCTGCATCACTTGATTCACTAGAGTCTGAATCGCCACACCACTCCCTCTCCATTTCTTTTTTGTTGGGAGTGTAATCTGAGTCTTCATCCGAGCTATCGTCGTCGCAGCCTTCAAATTCACTTTCATCTCCCATGATGATCTCAAGTGCATTCTCAACAGTGTAGTGCTTATTCTCAGTCATACATAAGAAAAAATAAAACAATTAGCCTACTACATTCAAATGGGACCAGCATAGGACAGTGAATTGTGTTTGTTTTATTTACAGATATGCAAAAATAGTTTTGTAATATATTTGATCAATAACATAATAATTTATAATTATTTTTTTATCATATATGTTCAAATGTACTTTGAATTGCACAAAAGAACATATATTAATTAAAAATAATTGAAACAGCGTAGCTAATTGAGCGGCTTATTACCATTCTTGTTATTGTGACAAATATGTCACATCAGAATTTCCAAGAATATTTTAAGGCTAAAACCCGATGTGACGTATACGTCACAGCGATATTTTCCTAACTTGTTCTACATTAATTTGTTCATGAAATATGGTCAGACTAAGTTAAATGTAATAAAGGACACCTTATTAACGCATTATAATTGTTAAATGGGTTTAAACTCACCTTTAGTAACAAAAAAAAATATTTTTAAAATGAGCTGGGTCCTTCACTTGTGTGCACATGTCACAATGCAATTTTTGGGAAGTCACTTCCTGACATAGTCACATGACTGTCACATTACCACCACACCAGGACGTTGAGTATATGTCACTTAGGGACTTAATGAGTAACAGTCAACAAAAAAGCTGTATAAGGAAGATTGTAGGACATTCAAAGTGTGTGTTACGTGGGTGTCACCATGGGTCCTTATGGGTTAAAATCAATCAGGAGTATTTTCCCTTAAATTGTGTGTTTGTGTTTTCTCGCTCCTTGCTTTGTCCCCCATCGCCTTGCATGATTTTCACTTGTCCACGCAACATACCTTATCTTCAATTATATTGAATTGCTAATTAGGATGTTAGCAGTTGTCGGGGGCACCAAATGTGCGCCAAACATCTTTGGCAAGCTGTTTAAATGTGCTTTTAAAGCCACTGCCATAGTTCAATCAGCAATCTGGATTTTTTTCCGACCACGGCTGCCCAGTCATACATACACACACTGAGTCCACTCACTCTTCATCATACTTGTGTCACCCGCCTTACAGTTTTTGCCTAATGCTTACACACTAAAATTGGTTGCTATGCCCAAAGCATCACAACCTCTAACTTTGGTGATCATTCCCTAAACACAAGCACCAACCCTACAAACACAAGATGTGCTTTGCACTGTGTTTGAAATTCTCCAACACACTTCTTGCAAAACACTACACACTGTTTTTTACACAAGACACATTGTTCAAAAATGAAATCTCCTGCAATCATTGGGAAAACACATCTATTTAAAATACAAAACACAACTAAAATTGGAAAAGCACACAGACTCACACACATGAAATATAAAAAATAAAGCTAATTGAACACCAATCAGTGTGAGCCTTAGCACTACATTTAGACTTCAGGTGAGCTCAGCTCCTTTGTGAGACAGTAAGAGTCAGGGGAAGAGGACAAAAGAGAGCGGCAGGAGGACGAGGACAAAGAAGGCAACAGACAGAGACAGGGTCACTATAGTGGACCATGTTATAGATCATGGCCTAACAACATATATAGGAGCCTGGGCAGAAAGTCCAGCCCAACTACACAATAGCTCCATAATGAGGTCCTTTAGACTGGACATCAGGAATATTTTCGCTGTTGCTTCTCAAAGGATGACATTGCATGTGATGTTGATGAGGCGATGTGGCTAGACGCAAACGGGATGCCGTATCCAAAGGATTCATAATCCACCCGCCCCATTCCTTACAGTTTTTGCCAATTGCTTACACACATGTTGCAGACTTTGGTTCACTGTGTCAAAACTTAACACACAGGCCGAATAGGACAAAGCACATGGAGATAAACTTCTAACTTATACGGCAAAACGAAACTCTTGAAACAAAACCTAACAATCCCATTTCAAAACAGTTTTTAGCATCAAAACAATACACACATGCACCTTTGAATTACTCTTTCCTAGCAGCAACAACACACAGATGTGCTTTATGCAAAACACAGCTGTATTCAGTACTTTGGATGGTTTTTGACTTTAAAAGTCTCATACAGATTTTTTTTGTGAAAGACTGATTCACTACAGTTCATCTAGACACATGAAAATAAAAATAAAAAAGCTTCTCACGAAGCAAGAAATTAATGAGGCTATTCGATAATTAAAACCAGGAAAAGCTGCAGGCATAGATACAGTGCTGAACGAATATATTACAGTTTTTGCCGAATGCGTACACACATGTTGCAGACTTTGGCCCACTGTGTCAAAACTTAACACACAGGCCGAATAGGACAAAGCACATGGAGATAAACTTCTAACTTATACGGCAAAACGAAACTCTTGAAACAAAACCTAACAATCCCATTTCAAAACTGTTTTTAGCATCAAAACAATACACACATGCACTTTTGAATTACTCTTTCCTAGCAGCAACAACACACAGATGTGCTTTATGCAAAACACAGCTGTATTCAGTACTTTGGATGGTTTTTGACTTTAAAAGTCTCATACATTTTTTTTTGTGAAAGATTGATCCACTACAGTTGAAAACAAAATGTAAACGCTTCAGATTTTTTATTTTATTTTGCCATTTCAGGTTTTTGCAAAAGTAAAAAAAGAAATGGTACAACTAGAATATTCTACAAAACATAGTGTTCTAAGGGAATGATTGGAAGACATTTAGGCTATGAATCCTATCTCCTGTTGGCATCTGGCCACATCACCTCATCCACGTCACAGGCAATGTCCTCCCTTGCCAAGCAACGGGGGAAATATCGCCTTGCGTGCCGTATCCAACCTTTTGCAGAATTTTTTGGAAAGATTGATCCACTATATTTTCAATTAGAAAAGAAAACAAGTTTATATTGCAATTTCATGGTTTTGGCCAACAAAAGAAAAAAACACAACGAATAGGAAGGATCGCAGTTCAACAAGCAATTCAGTGTGTCACTATGAACTCTGAAACAATTACAGTAAAAAAATAGATGTGTTGTAAGGAATGGGGCGAGTGGATTATGAATCCTTTGGATACCGCCTCCCGTTTGTGTCTGGCTACATCGCCTCATCGACATCACATGCAATGTCATCCTTTCAGAAGCAACAGCAAAAATATTCCTGATATCCAGTCTAAATGTCCTAATTATGGAGCTATTGTGTTGTTAGGCTGGAATCTCAGACCAGCCTCCTTTATTGTTAGGCCATGATCTATAACATGGTCCACTATAGTGACCCTGTCTCCGTCTGTTGTCTCCTTTGTCATCGTCCTCCTGCCGCTCTCTTTTGTCCTTTTCCCCTGACTCTTACTGTCTCACAAAGGAGCTGAGCTCACCTGAGGTCTATGTGTAATGCTAAGGCTCACACTGATTGGTATTATATTAGCTTTATTTTTCATGTGTGCTTTTCCAAATTTAGTTGTGTTTTGTATTTTAAATAGATGTGTTTTCCAAAGGATTGCAGGTGATTTCCTTTTTGACCAATGTGTCTTATGTAAAACACTGTGTAGTGTTTTGCAAAAAGTGTGTTGGATAATTTCAAACACAGTGCAAAGCACTTATTGTTTTTGTAGGGTTGGTGCTTGTGTTTAGGGCATGGTCACCAAAGTTAGAGCTTTGGGCCTAGCAACCACTATTAGTGTGTAAGCATTAGGCAAACATTGTAAAAGCACCTCAACTATTTGTATGCCTTTATATGTCCTCTTGTTCTTGTTTTATAAGATCTTGGACTCAGGTGTTAACCCCGAGGACTGGGTGCTTGGTCTAATTGTGCCCATATATAAAAAGAAAGGGGATATGGGCGACTGTGATAATTATAGAGGAATCACACTTTTGAGTTGTCTAGGTAAATTATTTACAAATGTATTGAATGAAAGGCTATGTGCATTTTGTGAAGAGAATTCTACCCCGAGGGAGAACCAGGCAGGATTCAGAAAGAACTACTCAACCGTTGATCATATCTTTTTACTAAAACAAATTATTGATTTGTACTGCTTTATTTTGCTGTTTCATTGATTACAGTAAGGCGTTTGATACAGTCTGGACAAATGCACTCTGGCATAAGCTCTTAAGAATAGGTATCCAGGGTAAATTCCTTAATGTAGTTATCAATATGTATACAAATATAAAATCATGTGTATATGTTAATGGGGCAAAATCTGAGTTTTTTGCAAGTTTAACAGGAGTTAGACAGGGTGAACATTTATCACCACTGCTGTTTGCCCTCTTCATTAACGACTTAGAGGATTATCTATTACATAAAGGTTGTGAGCCCATCACTTTTGATGATGCTGTGTTAGACAATTATATACAACTAATGGCACTGATGTACGCTGACGATACTATTATCATGTCCACAACTAAGAGAGGGTTACAGAAAGCTATACATCATATGTGTGACTTCTGTGAGAAATGGAAACTAAAAGTTAATAGCAATAAAAGTAAAGTTACAGTTTTTGGTTTTAGAAGAGCAGATACTAGTAAACTACAGTTTGTGTGCAACGGTCAAAGTCTAGAGACTGTACATTGTTTTAGATATCTTGGTGTCATCTTGAATTACAATGGCTCATTTAAAATTGCTATTGAGGAACTGCATAAGCAAGCATTGCGTGCAATGTTTGCTTTACTCAATAAATGCAGAACGCTTCAACTTTCTGTAGATGTCACTCTGGACCTTTTTGACAAGTTGGTTACTCCAGATATGTTGTATGCATGTGAAGTGTGGGGGTTTGAAAAACTACATCTGTTAGAAAAACTACATCTCAAATTTCTAAAGTACATCTTAAAAGTTAAAATGACAACCTGCAGTAATATGGTGTATGGAGAACTTGGACGGTACCCACTTTGTGTTATAGTTAACAAAAAAAAATTGGATATTGGGGGAGACTGTTAGAAAGTAAAGAAAGCAAACTTAGTAAAATCATGTACAATCAGCTACACAGCTTGCATAGCAGCGGTGCGTATGCTTCACCCTGGGTATCCCAGGTGAAACAGATACTGGATGACTGCGGGTTGTCATACATCTGGATAACACAAAAGTACAACAACATTAACTGGCTGAAAATAACTGTTGAGCAGAGGCTAAAAGATCAATTCATCCAGAGGTGGCAGAGCGAGCTTACAAGCATGACTTCCTGTGACACGTACATAGAATTTAAACAAGAGTTTAAATTAGAAAAATATCTGCTGTATGAAAACCAAAAGTCCAGGCAGGCTATCTGCAATTTTAGAACCAATAACACCAGAATACCCAAAGTCACTGGAAGATACAAAGGGCTGGAAAGAAGTGAAAGATTGTGCAACCTCTGTGATTCCAAGTGTGTTGGTGATAAGTCATGCACTTTTTGAGCGTGAGAATTTAAATGTAATGCATTATAGAAAAAAATACCTCCCAAAATATTATGTTCATTTTCCTTCCATGTACAAACTGATTTTGCTTTCAAGGTCAAATAGCCCAGGGGTTATTGTTAAAACAGGAGCTTTTCTTAGAAATGTCCTGCCATTGTGTAAGTAATGTTTTTGTTTTTGTCCTTGCCGTGCACCATTGATTTGTTTTGTAATGATTTGATTTGATGTGCTCCATGCCATGTGCTATGGCCGTGAGCCGTAAATAAATAAATTAAATTAAAAATGAAAAAAAAGTGTATTTTGCAATGTCATGGTTTTGGCAAACAAAAAAACAAATAGGTAGGATGCAGTTCAACAAGCAATTCAGTGTGTCACTACTATACTGTAAACTCTGAAACTATTACAGTAAAATAAAAAAAAACAGTGTTGTAAGGAATGGGGCGGGTGGATAATTAATCCTTTGGATACGGCCTCCCTTTTGCTTCTGGCCACATCGCCTCATCGACATCACATGCAATGTCATCCTTTGAGAAGCAACAGCGAAAATATTCCTGATGTCCAGTCTAAAGGACCTCATTATGGAGCTATTGTGTTGTTGGGCTGGACTTTCTGCCAAGGCTCCTATATATGTTGTTAGGCCATGATCTATAACATGGTCCACTATAGTGACCCTGTCTCCTTCTGTTGCCTTCTTTGTCCTCGTTCTCCTGCCGCTCTCTCTTGTCCTCTTCCCCTGACTCTTACTGTCTCACAAAGAAGCTGAGCTCACCTGAGGTCTATGTGTAATGCTAAGGCTCACACTGATTGATATTCAATTAGTTTTATTTTGTATATTTCATGTGTGTGAGTTTGTGTGATTTTCCAAGTTTGGTTGTGTTTTGTATTTTAAATAGACATGTTTTCCCAATGATTGCAGGAGATTTCTTTGAATAATGTGTCTTGTGTAAAAAACTGTGTGTAGTGTTTTGCCAGAAGTGTGTTTGAGAATTTCAAACACATTGCAAATCAAATATGGTGTTTGTAGGGTTGGTGCTTGTGTTTAGGGCATGGTCACCAAAGTTAGAGGTTGTGATGCTTTGGGCATAGCAACCACTTTTAGTGTTTAAGCATTAGGTAAAAACTGTAAACAATACCCCCCACCTACCCCATATGTAACAGATGTTTGACACCCTGTTCTTGATGAGCATGTCTGCTAAAGCAAACTCATTCTAATGATCGTGGTGATTATCGTAATGATCCAATAGAAGTGGATAATGAGGTTATTTGCTTTGGATCAATGCAGCCTGTAAATGAATAGATGAAGAGACAGAGGCTAGCGTTCCAGACAAAATGACAGAGATGTGCACTTCAGTGTGTACTTCATTGTTAGTCCACCACTGCTTGGTTCAGACAGACAGCAGTAGCGTGTCTGTATTTGTGTTGATACATCATTTCTCCCTGCCTCGCACATTCTCTCCTGCTCGGCCTCTTCACCTTTCCACCAGTGCAGTGAAAATTGCTGGCCATTCTCCCATTGAGTGAGCTGGCGTTTCCTAGGGATATGATGCTCTATTAGAAGAGAAACAGTGATGATAATGATGCTGGATGTGATCAGTGCAAAAGGTCAGCCTGTGGCCTGCGGCGCATTACATCCTCCAAGTAGGGAGAACGCAGAGGGTAAAGCCGGAGACACCCATCTCACACCCCTCCAAAGACTCCTAACCTCCCTCCACCCACAGGCAGCCTGACTCAGACACACATGCATGGCAGAAGAAATACTTCCTCCATTGCCCTTATTTCCTAGGTATTCCTTTGCTGTTCTGATTGAGCTATGTTCTTCCCTCACTCTGTCTTTTGTGTACGTGCTGTGAAGATAGTGCTTCTGGTGTTCCCAGATACTCATACTTCTGTCGTTTGTTTGTTTGTTATTGTTCATCTCCTTTTGTCCTTCACCCCTACATCCTTCTTACTTCTGTTCCCCCTTTCTACCACGTGCAAACGGAGTGTTGATAATGCCAGCTTTTTCATTGTCACAAAATAAAATACATTTCTCCCCCCTGTACTTGTCTCTTCTTCTCTCCCATCAATCTGCAACCTGCCACGCCTCCCTCCCTCCCTCTCTCCCTGCTCTCTTTCTCTGGCCCTACTCTTCTTCTAACACCACAGGAGAACTTTTGTTGAAAATCGCAGACTGAAGCACAGTCACGAGAAACAAGAGGAAAGAGACAGATTTCTCTTATTATAACCATAAAAGTTGGAGGAAAAACAAAGGCTTGTCACTGCACAGGGGGATCACTCTTTGGCCATAAATAATACAGTGAGATTTTGGGGTGGGCAGGGAGAGGAAAGGCTGTGAGAGAGAAGCAGCACCACATAGCATGTCTATCGCTATTTGTTTACTGCTTTTCTATTCTTTCTTTGTATGTCTTGCCCTCCCTCTGAGCATGTCCTTTCCTCTCAGCTGCTGGTCATAGAGGGTCACAAACAAACTCAAATTAAGGCGCAGGCTGCACTAGTGCGGAGGTTGTGAGTTTGTGTGTGCGTGTGTGTGTGTGTGGAAATAAACGCTGGTGTAAAAAAAACAGCTGCTGCGGATGTGCTTTGTGCTCTGTGTACTGCTTTCAGCCTTTCCCCTCTTTTCCGTTCCTCCTCCCCTTCTGGAACACTCTGTCGTACTGGTAACAATCCACAGAGCGAGCGACACCCAGGCAGGTCTGTGGCTGTGGGCCGGCATGGCCACTGGGGAGGAGGGTAAATATCAGAGAAGGTCAGGGAGGGGAGGGGCTGGAGAGGTAGAGAGGAAACCAAATCAGTGATGATGAGGAGAGGGGGTGAAGCCACCCAGTCACTGGGGATCTGCCATCTTGGCTGCCAGGCGAAGAGAGCTTGGTCATGCCTGCATCTTGTTGTATGTATTGTCGAGCAAACAACGATGCAGGGGACAATTTTATAATTTTAAAATGATTTATACTTCGGGTTAAAGTTTAGAAGATTAGCATTGGGGTTTAAAGTTCAGCCCAGATTATGACTTTTGTAAAGATGTACTGAGGTTTACAATGATCTGTGGGTAGTCAATGTAACATACATTTGTTGAGTTGACAGTCAAAAGTCAACACATACTGTCGGTCGATGGCCGACATACTGTATTAAGTCAATACAGCATTGTTATTTAAGAAGAACATAACTACTTTTTGATCAAATATAACAATTTAATAGTACTTAACAATTAGAAACAAAGTTGAACTTAAATCAACATTTATTAAATACACGTAGATGGAAAAAATATTTGAAAATAAATAATCAGTATTTTCTATATCATTTGGCCTTCTCTGGTGTTAGCTCTATAACATATTGTCATGAGGGACTTCTGGATATCTGTCCAGCTGTTTATAATTATTTACATAGCAAAATATTGCAGATAAATTAAAAAGCGCTTATATTACTCCACTCCTGACTGTTACTTCCTCATGTTAAACAGCTCAGACTCTGTGCTTAATGTGTTATTATGTTTCTTGCTTTGGTTATTTTGTTTGAGCATTTATTTTTTATCTTCTGGTATTATTGCCTTCTCTGCTCTGTAAAGCACTTTGTGATTGTGTTTTGATAAGTGCTATATAAATGAATGTTACTTACTTACTTACAGCAGCCACACTAATCATTTTTTTAATCGTCTTTCTATAGTGCAGATATTGGCGGATGCTGATTATCTCTGTAGAACCGATTAATCGGTCTATCTCTACTGTTTAGTACCGTATGATAGCTAAACCTTTGTGTGTGAGTGCATGCATGCTTAATCTTTTATATTATGCCTTCCTACTGTATTAGTTGGTATAGGATCAATCAAATCCTACCCCAATCCGTACACACAGATACAAAGAGACTCAGTCCAATCCGTCCGTTTCATCTGCAAGCTCGGCAGGAGGAGTATTAGCTCTAACAATCCAACCTTCACTGTTTTCTGTCTTTCACTTCCTGGTTAGGCAAAACAGTTTCCACTGTAAAGACATCAGATCTTAAGTTCCCACATTGTGATTTAGGTCTTTAGGCAAAATGAAATGCCCTGCACTACTGACTGAGTTACCACTTTTCACCGTCTCACTTTGCGTGTCTCTAAACACACACACACACACACACACACACACACACACACACACACACACACACACACACACACACACACACACAGAATACGTCTATTTGTAGTTTTTTACTTGTTAAATATAGCTCTGTTAACAGCCCCCAAACATGTGTAGCATGTCTGATTTATTCAAGCATTCAGACCCTGTACAGTGATGAGCTGGTGGTGGCAACAGCTGTTGCCATGCCATCATGCACAAAATGGCCTCAAACCTCGCTGTCTGATCATTTTACCTGACCACCACACGGGGAGCTCCTTTCCTCTCCTGTGTTCATACCAAATGTATGCAGAGATTCTTTCACATATTCCAGTGATACATTTTCAATAAATGAGTCTACACTGTCATTTCAAATGCCGCACACACCTAGTAAAAAAATAAAAATGCAAACCACAATGGTACAATAAATTCTCTTTATGGACATGCAGTCACATACAAATGTTTATGAGACACTAACCTTTCTGTCATGTTCTTTCCCTTATTTGCCTACAGGATCAGCGTGAGGGAGGGTGTAAGCTGAGGAACTCACCTAGCCTGCTGGGCGCCTCCACGCCCTAGCCCCCCTCCCCCTTGCCCTGCCCCCTGCTCGGTCTCCAACATGGCTCTGGCCCTCTGGATCATCTTCACCTGTGCTATGGCGTTCAGCAATATTACTCCATCGTCACAAGGTGTGTAATAGATATAAACATTGTGTTGTTTTTTTTATTTGGCCACAATATCAGACAAATAACTATCATCGTGTCTATCTGCGTCCAGTATTTATACTGTATGCCCTTCACTTTTCATTTATAGGTTATAAACAATATTTATGATTCTTTAAGCGCTTTACTGAGACTGTTTGAAATGTTGCACATACAGTAAGCGCATCTTGGTTTCACTTGTCACTGGCCTGACCAGAGGCCTGTTTCAGGTAGCTGGTTTGACATACTCTGAGTTGAATCCTGCACTCTGAGTTGGTCAACTCAGAGCGCAGGGTTGATGAGCAACTCTGGGTTTTGGGTTTCAGAACAGTGGATCAGCGTTGGGTCAATCAACTCTGAGCGTGTTCACTCTGGGTGGAGCGTGCATAAAAGCCATAGTCAATGGATCGCTGATAACATGATTCACCATGGAAACAGAAGAAACAAATGATTGATCCTCCCACTTCTCCACTTCTCAAAAAAGAAAAGAAAAAAAAAACTCCACTCCTCCCACTAGAGTTAAAAATATGACGAATGAGCTTATGGTATGGAGAAGAATTAACGGGGATATTGTCTCATAACTCTGATCTAATCTATCAATACAGAAAAAAACAGAGCAAACATTTTTTGTCAAGAGAATCATTTCGAGGGGGCGCCCTTAGCTCAGTTGGTAGGGCGTCCCCCCCATGGGCCTCGGCCAGCAGCGGACCCGGGTTCGATTCCAGCCCGCGGTCGCTCTCTGCATGTCACTCCCCTCTCTGCCCCATTTCAACTCTGTCTCTACACTATCAATAAAGCATAAAAAATGCCAAAAAAAGAGAATAATTTCGCTTCCGTATGGGAAGCCATAGTCTATTTTAAAAAGTTACGCATATCAGCAGTAAAGTATTAAGCTGGCGCGGCACAGCATTGCTGACAGTGTTTTATCGCTGTATAATATGTTGGCAAGCTATAGCCTAATAGCCCACTGTGCAGTAAACAGACACATTAGGTGACAGTTTCCATTGAAGAGCCTGATTGATTTATTACCAGATCCATTTTCCTCAAGTGATCACAGTTTAAATTATTATACAATTTTTATATTCATATTAGGCTATTTAACGAGGCTCGTCTGTGACTTTAGGATCGCACAAGTGAACAGTAACGATTGCGTGCAGCCCCACCGTTACATGAATCCACCTGACATAAATCTGTTCAGTGGCACAGACGTTAAAAAGCATACAATACAAATAGGTTTATTAATCTGAATGTAGAGCATGTCACGATGTGTAAGGTGGCCGCCTATATGAACGGACCGAGGGCTGAGAACAAGGCTACTGATCAGATAAATGATTGGTCAAACGTAAAATCATCAGGAAATTATAAAAACATCCCGATGGAGATTTCTATGCATTGATTTTGCTTCAAACTGTACAGGGACGCGTGTGACAGTGACACTCTTTCTTCAGTCGGAGCTGCAGCGTAAAGTGAAAACAAACTCAGGGTAGATCTAACCACCTCCCGAGCAGGTTAGACCCACGGCGTATGTTGCCGCAGTAACTGACTCTCGGTTGCGCTGAACCTGCTACCTGAAACAGAAAACCCAGAGTTTCCACCAACTCAGAGCGAACAAACTCTGGGTTACCTCAAAACCAGCTACCTGAAACAGGCCCCAGGTTATTGCAAATGAGGATGTAATATTTATATGTTCGCGACGTGATGGAGGTTGTAAGTATATCGACTTGCTGACCAGGGCAGTAGGCTGCACTTGAATAACCAAACTGGCTCTAGAAGGAAGACCGAGTCTGTGTGCAGAGAGACATGGTGAAAAGAGAGGGAGAGAGAGAGAGAGAGAGCATGGTGAAAAGAGAGGGAGAGAGAGAGAGAGAGAGAGAGAGAGCATGGTGAAAAGTGTGAATGTCAATAACATTTCTTGTCATCTTGATTGGTTGGAGCATAGCAAGAATATAAGAGCAATCTGTGCATGTAATGGTGCCATAGGTGTGACATCCTTGAATGTGCCATGTACCATAAGATATTTCATTCTGTGTTGGTGTGTGTTTGGGTGTGTGCGAGCTGCTGTGAGCCTGGCAGCCGGTGACCTGTTTGGGATGAAGTGATGCTCAAGGGTTTGTGTGTGTGTGTGTGTGTGTGTGTGTGTGTGTGTGTGTGTGTGTGTGTGTGTGTGTGTGTGTGTGAGTGTGTGTGTGTGTGTGTGTGTTTGTGTGTGTGTGTGTGTGTGTGCGTGCGTGCGTGTTGGAAGATGTGCAGGAGCAAAGGATCAGGGATTGCAGGGCGAGGCAGAGGAGCGATAAGGGGAGAGGGAGGGGATGTCCTGCTATGGCCTGCCACACAGACAGCAGCACACCATCTGCTGTACGCTCTCAGTCAGTGTCTGTGCCAACCGGCCGCTGGGTGATGGACAGCCTGGACCAGGGCAAGCAGAGAGACAATGGGAGGGGTTAGTGATGAAGCAGGAGGAGTTGAAGAAGCCATGCAGGGGAGGAAGGGTAAAACTAAAATGTGTCGGTGTATGCCTGTGTCAGCGTTGGTTTTAGCAACCCCTCTGTGTAAGCTCTGATTGGCCAGGTGCACTTCTAATTTGAGTAAGAGCTGTTGTGTTTTTTCCTTTCTTAATTTGTCTGCTTCGGGAACATTGGGATTTGTATAACGTACGTTCTGTTCTGTCGGACAAATTTGGCCTCTGGCTGCTGTGTGTGTGTGTGTGTGTGTGTGTGTGTGTGTGTGTGTGTGTGTGTGTGTGTGTGTGTGTCTGTAGGTGTGTGTGTGTGTTTGTGTGAAAATAAGCCTCCAACTATCTGTGTGTCCTGGCACTTGGGGAGTATTAATAATGCATTAATAATCAATTGACTGGTATGTGTATTCAGCCCCAAAGCACAGGCACACCATTTGGTTTGTCAAATTAAAGAACCTATTTTATAATGAAATCAGGCACGTAGACACACGCAATGCACACCCACATGCTCATGCAAGCCTACGCCCTTTTGGTGCTCGTAATCCTGCCCGCTGAAAGTTTGGCTAAAATAGAAGAAAAAGGAGGAAGAATATAGAGGAAGAGGGCAGGGTCTCCATACAGCGAGCTGCTAGCATCACTTGGAGGCTAATCAGAGCTCATTTGGAAAACTGCAGGATCATCACACATGGCTTCACAGACTAATGTGTGCCCCGGCTCCTCCTCCGTGTCTCCACTAATCTGCCATGCTTTAACCTCACTCTACTCCTGACTGCACATTCTTATATTTAGCCCAAAGTCTCCTCATTTATTCTACCAATCAGCTCTTTAACCCAAATGGTTCCAGGATGAACTGTGTACACATACTCTTCCTTCCATCTCACTTCTCACTCACCTATGAATATCTAACTTGTTAAATCACTGTTATTCTGTGTTCCAAATCACATACTCTTTCTTATTACTATACTACATACTAAAGTACAGGAGAGTTTTAGGGCCACATAAGAGAAATAAAAATCAGATAAGGAAGTTTTTTTTTTAATTATGTCGAGAAATGTCAAGAATAAAGATGAATACCCCAAACTGCAATTGGAGTTAGTTAGTGGGGCATTTATGTATTTTCAGCATACTACCATTGACGTGCATGTATTGGGATATCCTACATCTTTTTTCTGGCATACTGAATAGTAGGGAAGTATGGGGATTGGAACGCAGGGTCAATGTCCTTGAAATGCGCCGACTGTGTGAAATAGAAACAATATCATCTATCCGTGAATGCAAACTCGTACTAACGGCAGGTACAGTCATGTTCTCAGCGGTATATACAAAACCCGGCCACCCTCCCATCCCGCCAGGCTCCTTGACAAAGAGACATGCGTAGCCTGACAAACAGAATGTCCTGCTGATTCCACAGAATGCTGGAGAATGTACAAGCCTTCATATGCAGTGTTGTAGCTCTGAAAGCCCATTAGGCTTGCTTAATGTGGCAGACATTGCAGGCAGCTGTGCCGTACATGATGAAGCCCTGACACATAGCATTTCATTTTGCACAGCGAAAGCATTGGTGTGTGTGTGTGTGTGTGTGTCAAGCGTACAGTACCAGTGGCGGCAGCTAGACCATTATTAGGCTACTCGTCGCCCCTTTCGATCTGTAATGTGTGTGAGATGTGTGATTTTTCAATAATGTGCAAACTGTATATGTGTGTGTGCAGATATGTCCATAGGTTTGTGTGCTTACATCTGTTCACATATCCAGATGGGTGTGTATGTGTAAGCATTTACAGTAATGTGAGAATGTGTCAGTGCCACTCATATCAGGGCATCAGCTGCAGCTGACTGGTGGAATATGTTCTCATCTTCCTTCTATTTAAGCCTTTGCTCTGAAATCAGTGGTGTGGAAACGCCCCTGGTCCTTTATAGGGCACATGCAGATATGTGTATCCGTCTTTCCCTACTCTCTCCGTTTTTTGTTCTTCTGTGCCTTTCCTCTGAACAATAGTTATACTTTAAGGATGGGGGGACTATCTGTTTTCACACATCTTCTTAACAGAGTTAGCCTCTCAACTGTCCTTGGATGGAGACAGAATGTATGAAGGGGGACTGATCTCAATGCAGTATTTTGCTTTAATGCAGATGTTGATAGTTATTTTTCATGGAGGACCACATGAAGAATTCACTATGCCTTTGAGAGTTTTATGACTGAGCTGACAGTGATTTGGAGTCTAAGTGTTGCTCAAGTCCAGATTTTAAATTCTGAGTAAACATCCTTAAAAATACTTGACCTAAAACAACATCCAATCTTGGATTTTTTTTGCACAAAGAGTACACTTTCAGTCCAGCAATGCTATAATATTAAAATGATCATTTCAAAACTAGGACCTACTCATTAATTCATACACACTGATGATCTGACAGGCTTGTAGCAAGGATATGTCAAGAGGAGGCAATAAAGCAGGAGTACCAAACACCTTGCCATGTGCACTTGGCTTCTTGTTGTATATTTTGCTGAACAGCATATTGTATTACTTGACCTCAAAACTTCTCACGTGTGTAGATATCACAAAGGTCTTAAAACTGAGCATACTTCAGGTAGAGCAGTCCAGTTGTGCTATGCTATGAGCTAACCGGAATCAGCTGACACCACAATTCTAATTATATTCAAACAAGGCAATAAAGTGAACTTGGCAGGCTCACTCTTTCCTTATTGCTTTGACCTGCTGTACCTGCTGCTGTTAAGGTTGTGCTGGATTATTTTGTTTCTTATGAATCATGTGTTGATCTCAATGTGGGAAGCATCCTCGGAAGTATAGTTCTCACTCATTTCAGCAGTTAATCATACCATGCCAGTTTCCTTATAAAGGCTGTACATTCAGAACTATACAGACACACTTACATTTCGAAGTGGCTTTGTGTTTTGTACAATAAGGCTCTAAGAATCAGCTGCTAATTTATGTTTTTTAGGGAAAAGGGTAAATGTTCTCAATTTGTCTGAAAATTACCTTTGAATTTGTTAGATTTGTTTTCTTCTGTTTCGCCATACTGATGACACCCACAGGCTTCTCTGACTCTAGTTGCTAAGCTAGGGGCTTGTGAATATCATTGCTTATCATTTGGAATTGTGTGTGTTTTTCAAACTTTTCATTGCCTCCATCTTATTAACGGTAGTTAAGAAGGCGATTCTCACTTCTCTCACATTTAACACGCGTCTTTTATTTCTAGGGATGGGAATTGATAAGAATTTAACGATTCTGATTCCGATTCCGATTCTGCGATCCGATTCCTTATCGATGCTCTTATCGATTTTCATTGTGTGAGAAAATAAGTACAAATTTGTTTATTTGTATTAACCTGCTTAAATATCTGATCAGAAGTGTGTCTAGTCTGTGCAAAGATTATCAATAGTAGGCTACTTTGGGATTAGGAAATTGTCAATTTTCACATTAATTGGTACGGACAAAAAAAAGGTTTGCCTTTTTAAGCCCAAATGCCATTATGTTCCCTAAAAACTAAAAACACAGACTGAAAACAGTCAAGGAAGAGCTTGTGCCTTTTGGAATATTGACTGTGCTCATTTGCATTAAACTTGAAACAAAATTCCACTGATATAAAAAATACAAAGAAGTATTCTGTAAAGATAAGATCAACTATCAACTTTGGCAAATTAACCATTTGTTTGCAGAAAAAATATCATGTATGCCCTCTCAGGAAGGATACAAGATATTTTATGTACATGCTTTTCTAATGTGCAGCGCGCTGTTTATTATTAATATAACGGCCCGTCATCAGACACATTTGCACATCGGTCGCTCCTCAAGTAATCCAAGTCTTTTTTTTGTATGGGCAGAGATCGTTATTTTAAGTGTGTAGTTACAAAGTGTCATGTTTAACTTTAGTGTAGGGTTCGTCTCAACCACCGTGCGTAAAGGGTGCATTAGAACAGCTGACGGGAGGAAAAAGAAAAAGGCTCTCGCCTTTTCATCTCTCTTCCTTTTTTACAAGCCCGCCCGCTGTTTATTATTAATATAACGGCCCGTCATCAGACACATGTGCCGGATGGTTTTTGCACATCGATTGCTCCATCAAGTTATCCAAGTCAGTGCTTTTTGTATGGGCAGAGATCGTTATTTTAAGTCTGTCTTTATGGGGCTGCAATTACAGAAACCTCCCCGTGGTGCTGCCTGGGAAACACTGATTGGTACAATCTCATATTACTATATGATTATTACTATCAGCAGGCCAATATCTGTACACCTACCCGAGCAATCTAATAAGATGACGATGCCGAAGCGCCACAGACACTCGCCCCCCTTGGGGCCTGCACTGTCAATCGCATCAATCAATATTGAATGATTTTCCAGTTGTAAGGCAGACATACTGGCCATAGCGGCTAAACGCTTTGACATAGTGTGCATGCAGGAAACCCACATTGGCCCTGCACAACACCGACCAGCCATCCCTGGAATGAAGCTGGTGGCCGAGATCCGACACAGACAGTATGGGTCAGCTGTCTGCAGCAGACCAAACCTCACCATCGAAGAGGTCTGCACCCACACCACCGAAGGGCATATGGAAACCATCACAGTTTCCCTCCCAAACGTCTCTGTCACATCAGTGTATAAACCCCCCAAAAGTCCGTTCCTCCACTCTGAACTGCCAGACAGATGCAAGAGGAGATACCACATCAGCATTGGGGACTTCAATGCCCATAGCACATTGTGGGGCTACGCAGTGAACAACCAAGATGGAGAGGAAGTCGAAACCTGGCTCGAGTCGAAACACCTGACCCTGATCCACGACGCCAAACTGCCTAAATCTTTCCACAGCGCCAGATGGAAACGAGGATACAACCCAGACCTTGTTTGTGTGAGCAGCGAACTATCATCCAGAGCTGTGAAAGAGGTCCTGGACCCTATCCCCCACACGCAACACCGGCCAATCACCATAACCATCCGATCCGTTCTCCAGGCAACAACCGTCCCTTTCCGCAGAAGGTTTAATCTGCGGAAGGCCAACTGGATGTCATTCCAAAAGGAGACTGAAGACTCCATCCCAGGCATTCCACCACACCCAAACAACTATACCATGTTCACAGAACTGCTGAAAAGGTCAGCCAGACTGAGTCCAGACTGCCCTAGCCCTGTGCTTCTCCACAGCTGAATATGCGTGCTCTAGCTGGAGCCGCAGTCACCACACCACACTTGTTGACACAGCCCTCAACGACACCTGCCGCATCATCACTGGATGCATTAAGACAACGCCAGTCCCGTGCCTCTACGCCCTAACTGGCATTGTCCCGTGCCTCTACGCCCTAACTGGCATTGCCCCCCCCCCCCCCCCACATCAGACGATCCATCGTCGCCCAAGATGAGCGGAGAGCACAGGAGACCGACACAAGGCACCCCCTTCACGGACACACAGCACCTCCACCCCGACTGAAATCCAGAGCCAGCTTCCTGCATACAGTCCCACCTCTCCAGACAACCAAAGAAACAGCAAGGACCAACATCTGGAAAGATGAATGGAACCAGCTCTACACACAAGCCCATGACTGGATGGAGAGAGGAATCACCCCAACAGAATGCCTCGCCAGCGGGCACAACCTCCCATGGCCAACCTGGAAGACTCTCAACAGGCTATGAGTGGAGCAGGGGAGATGCAAGTCACTTCTGAAAGCATGGGGCTACCAGCCAGAAGACAGATGCAGCTGTGGAGCAGTACAAACAATGTCCCACCTACTGCAGTGTGATCACGCCCCCCAGTGCAGCCCCCAGGACCTGGCTGAACCGACCCCATCACCTGCACCAGATACTGGCAGAACAACATCTGAAGATTGCAACGGGCTCGAAGAAGAAGAAGTGTGTCTTTATGAAGTTTATTGTTAAACTTAAGTGTAGACCAGTGGTATTCACTATTTTTTTCAAGAGAGCCGCACTGACAGGACAAAGTCAACAGGAGAGCCATTTTTACCGCTGAGTATCAAAACTTATAAATCCAGTCATACATAAGCACGCCTGCTAATTAATATGTGTTTCCCACAGAATTTTGTGAGACATAGGGAACCCAGTCCATAGGGGGGTCCGGGGGCATGCTCTCCCGGAAGAAAATTTGGTACTTTTTAACCCAGAATGCATCAATCTGGTGCACTTTTGGAGGAAAATGAAGAACTGTGTGACTGTGTACTATTATCTGGAATAATTTGGAGACACTGGGTCACATAACATGGAAGCTATTGAAGAATAAATGATTATCCTACTTTTTATTCAAATATTTGTAAAAAAAAATTATGAATGACATATTATCAATCAAAATGGGTGTGTTCATATAGGGGAAGGTGGGGTGATTTGTGCAACTTTTTACTCAAAGTGATTTTAAAGTGAGGCCTTGACAGTTATGTCTCCAACTCAAATATGTACATATATTTCAGGATGTTGTGCATCCCTGGCAATACAAACTTTGGATCTGGAATAAACTGTTTAAGAAATATAGCTTTCGGAAAAAAAGTTGTCTTGTCGCACAAATCACCCCACGTAGTGGGGTGATTTGTGCGTCATTGTGTCACAATGACAAAGTCACCATCATCATCTTTCTGGCCATCTGAACTCTCATCAGTGGTGTCGTTAAGTGGAATTGAGATGTCACTCTCTTCTGAGCTACTGTAGACAATCACTTTCTTTTGGTGACCAGCGTATACAGCCATGCCACTGGCACAACTCTCAGAAATGTACTTTGCACTAGTTGCTCCGTGCTTGTGGAACCAACTGCCACCTGACAAATGTGATTCCACCTACATTTCTGCCTTTAAATCAAGGCTCAAAACCCATATGTACACCCTGGTGTTTCCTCCCCATTAACCTCTGCACTACTTACTTACCTCTGCACTACTATCTGTGTTTATGTGGATGTATGGGCTTTACGTCTTTTATTTTGGTTATTGTTATTTTACCTTCATTGTTTACCTACTGAATGCACTATGTACAGCACTTTGGGCAGTGCAAACTGTCATAAATGTGCTTTTATAAATACATTTTACTTACTTACTTACTTATAACTCACCCAGGCCCTTGCGCACAAATCACCCCATCCCCAGAATTTTGGATAATAGGCATGATGCAGCAATTTAGGGTTGACATTGTGCTAACTATATAGACTCAAAGTGTAGCATACCAAAGCACTAAAACATGTGTCAAATGTTTTCAAACGTGTCTATAATTGTTCAGACACAATAATCAAAAAACCTTGATCATGGAAATTTTACTTTGAAAGGCAAAACACAGTTTTTTGAGCTTAAATGTGCTTATATCTTATTCCTTGTGTCTTCCTTCTTTACAGGATGAGTCAAATGGATGGCTCTTCTTAAATATGTGGTCACATTTCCAATTTCTTCCACGGTTTTCTAGAAACAAGGGGTTTTGCAACTTCCAAAATGCACAAATCACCCCACCTTCCCCTAATACCCCCTCTGATACATTTTTGTTTACCTTTCAAAGGTAAATGCATCAATCAGGTGCACTATGAGAGGAAAATTAAGAGGCTAATTCAACTGTGTCCTATGTGAGCTATTTAGCAGCCTATTATTTTTCTGGAATAATTCAGAGACATTGGGAACCCTGCCTGATCAAAGTGAACATACAATATGCAGTTTGGCCAAAACACTTAATTTTCCTCGTTTGTGGAGCTTTGTATCTGTCCACCTGGTGCCCAACTGGTTATGACTAGAAATCTATCAATTTTCAGTCAATCTTAGTCCTTATAACACCAGTTAAAGGCCCTGGCAACCCAAATCCACTAAATCCTTGTAACTATGTTATTTGGGTGGTAAAATCAGTGCTAATATGTATATGAAAGGTCTTAGGAATATCTGTTAGCCCCGCGCTAAGCTACTGTCATGTCAGTTGGTCGAGCATTTGAAAAATCCTGATTCGAATGTTGCCTTGGCTTAGAGCGAGCTATATCTTGTGATGTCACGCGAAGGATCTCTGTTCTAAAATGCATTGGGACGGCCATTTGAAAATTTCTGATTCGAACGTTGGCTTACGTCTCTATCTTGGGACGTCACACGCTCTAAAAACAAATATATACAATATCTCTGGAGCCGCGCAAGAGATACAGACTGTCTCTTTGCGCCTGAGCCTACACTCACAGGCTCGTCTGAGCGAAGCAGCGCGCACCCCGGTGATGGTAACGTCCACAGTGACACCTCGCCGAGCCGCCGTGCAGAAAAACTATGTGGTTTAAGACTAAATGATCACCGGGGATTCCTGAACGTTAATGTTGTAGAGGGGACAGGCTTTCACGATCCGATTGTGTCCCGAGACCTGAGAGACACGTCTCCAAATTGCGCAGAAAATCCACTGTCGATCGCTGCGCCGATTCATGCCTCTGACACGTCGACTCGCAACAAAAAAAAAAGTCAAGGCTTTGAATTCAGTGCTGGGGATGTGGAGATCTTTGGCCATTTCCCGTGCCTCTTTTTCCTCTCGTCACTTCGTTCTCTATCCAAGCGCACACACCTCTGTCCGGCCGCATCTGAGTGCGCAGCTCGTGCTCCACCCGAAAATAAATAAATAAACACAAGTTGGACACAAGCCCAGCTGATGATCGCTCTGGTAACGGTCAGTCCATAACTGGACGCTGAATATTAGACACCGAATATAAAACGACACGACTTTTTACGACATATTCCCAGGGGGAAACCCCGTTTTATAATCGGCCCAATACGGCATGTGTCACTGCTGCATGTAACAATACTGCATTGTTGATGCATTTTTTTTTATCAATGTAGCGAGTTTTTATTGAAGTGCAGGCAGAGTTTTTTTTTGTCAGCACTCCCTTCTGAGAATATGTTTCTGTGGCTGCCTGTAGCGTAGGCTACTTCAACAGCGGGTCTCCACACTGTTGATCGTCTACACAACGTTAGCCTGCATGCTTAGGATCCAACTGGCCGGCTGGTTTGAACTCATTTGATTGTCTTTTTTTATATTGTACTCCTTGTGCTCTTAATTCAAACCGCATATCGCATCAGCTCACGTGATGAGAAACATAATCCGACTCCGTTTTCTCTCTCTCTCTCTCTTATTCCCACTCCTATCCTCAAAAACATTTAAAAATGCATATGTCTAAAATAGATAGCAGATTTTTTTGCAAGTTAAATGGGAAATAAATTAATAAGATATAACAATAAATATGAGACAGATATATTTTTATATATTTTCATTGTGACACTGACACCTGTTTCAATTAAACAGGTTGCGGTTGTAGTGGGAAAAAATATCCTACAACTAATTGCAAACCTATATAGGCCTAATAATAATAAGTTACTTTCTGCAAGTGATGTTGAGCTTGCGCTCTCAGCTGTGCCAAAGCATTCAGCGTTGCTAGGGAAACCAGCTACCGTCGCAGCCCGTGCAGCAGTGTGAATTGCCAGTCAGGCTCGTTGTGAGCATGTGCAGCATTTTCTAGTTTGCGTCTCGTTGTGTGGTGAATCTTTTGTCTGAACTGGGCTAAACCTGCTCAGCACCGTGAGTGAGAGAACGTTCCCTTACAGAACGTTGTTGGCCACGCCCACACCACCCTGCAAAATGTTCTAGACAGCAAAAAAGCAGTTTTTTAGACTAAATGTTATAATATTTATGAAAATAAATTTTTAATTGGATGACTGTAAACAGCTTATAGAGAAACCCAACATTAATGTCATATATTTATGTCTGTGGGTTGCCAGAGCCTTTAAATAGACAGCATGAAATGTTGAAATCGCATCCAAGCTAGCGTTGTTGCGGTACCGTGCGTATGGTTGCCAGGTTGTTAATATCCTCCAATTTAAATGTCCAATTTAGCTATAGATCTATTTTTTTGCAAATTATTTAATATAGGGGAGAACGGGGGAATCTGAGGCATCGGGTAATGTGAGCCACCCCCTGTATCTAGGCAACGGAAAACATTTGTGGTCATGTGAGATATATGTTTTCAAGCCCCTCTCATTTCCCCTTGGCCCTGAAATAGAGGACCTCATGGTGCTGTGGTAAGCATGTTTTTTTCACCAAAATAGGTATTTTGCATGTAAAAGTAAATTTTCTTGCTGTCAACTTAATCAACTGTTGTGCCAAAGCAAATGTATTCACGTAGAAAAACTTCTATCATATGTGTTGATGAACTACCAACATATAAAAACCATGTGATGATATTAGCTAAAGATTAGCCTGAAATGCTGAGAGAGTTAGTTTTTTCTCAAATTGTGGTGGTGGGGGAAAGTGAGCCAAATGCTGTGGGGGAAAGTGAGACACTGTCTCACTTTCCCCCACCATGAGGCACAAGTTAAGTTTAGTCTTAAACATATTTTAATGTAATATTACATAACATGTGTTTTATTTTAATATCATACACATTGTAGAAAAGCCATCATGCCAAGGAAATACACCAGGAAGACGACCTGGGGCAACCACACGGAAAGATCACCTTCTCATCTTTCCCTGTAACCGTCAGGGCTGGAATGTAGAGTAGGCCTAGTTGTAGAGTATGACAGGCTGATGTTATAATCCAGTTGGGTCTTCTCCTGTGTTCTGAGTCCCAGGCTGTTCTCGCTGGTTCTGATTTTCCTATGCTTTGACCCCCAGACACAAGCTGGCTCTAAGGGTCCTGTGTTCTGACCCCCATACTGTGTTTTAATCTAACTGGTTCTATCTTTAATTTGAATTTTATTAAAACCTTTTGAATTATAATATGTTGTATTGGATTTTGTTCAGAGTTACTTTCAAGTGTTTAGAAAATTTGCTTTGCTTAATTGACCATTTAATTGACCAAACCCCATCATTGTTTTACTAGTCCAACATTAGTTCTGGAATGTGTGGCTAGCTTTCAGGATTCTAACTGTTACAATATGTGTTGTTATGGTAGTTTCAGAGTGGAAAAAGTAAGTGGATCAGTTTAACCCCAGCTGGTTCACTTTACCCCCTTGATTTTTCTGGTCTGTCTCAGTTTACCCCACAGCTGGGGTAAAGTGAGCCACATGACAACTTTTTTTAAAACAATCATATTTTCACTGCCCTTTGTCTTGAAAAAATTCTGCTAATGCCCATTTCTAGGAAACATCCTGAATTAATGGGAAATGTGTAAATTTGAGTGATACATCATTTTAGCTCGCTTAGAGGGGAGCAAATGTAAAAAGTGGCTCAGATTACCCCGTTCTCCCCTACTCCATATTTGTGAGCATGCTTGTGATAACATATTTTTATTGGCCGTGAGTTTTTATTTTTTTGCCCACAGTAGCCCAATCCATCCAAGAGCACGTTCTCCCTTGTAATGCATGAAAACCGAAAATCTGGCAACCCCGCTGTCAGTCTGCGTAGAGCTGAGCAAGTTTAAATATATTTTCTAGTCTGTATTTCCACCTTGCAATGCCGCTGTTGACTTATTATTTTAATAAGTATTTGTAAGAGAGCAGCCACGTTAGTTTAACAGGTTTAATGTTATAGATCTGCATATTTTTAATGGTTTTATGAAATATCTGTATTAACTGCATGATCATATCACAGTATTTTTTTTACTGCCATGCGAGCTGCCAAGAGAAGCTTGGCGAGCCGCGCAATGAAGTAACACTGGTGTAGACTATTGTTTCCTTATAACCGCCGAGTTCCGCCGTTTATTGTTGTGGGTTCGTCTCCACCCGCCGTGCGTAAAGGCAGCACTATAACAGCTGACGGGAGGAAAAAGAAACAAACCAGCTGATGAACATGATTAAACGCTTAAGGCAGCGGTCAAGAAAACCTTTTTGCTTTGCTTTATGCTGCTCTCACCTTTTTATCTCTCTCCCTCTTTTATTAGCCCACACATATGCCTACACACGTTAATTCTCACACATTGTATGTACAAGTCCAATGGGAAATTTTCGTGTCGACTAGACAGGCAGCGGACATTTAAACGTTTAACCGTCACGATCGCCATCTGCTCGCTTGCGCTCGTGCTTGTGCCCGTGTCATTTGACAAAATGGAAACTTTACAATTGTTGCAAGTGGCCGTATTGTCGTCTTTTCAATTTGAAAACAACCAACATTTAGAGAGATTCTGTCTCAACGCCATGTTTGCTGCGTTCTGAACCAAAACAACAAGCGTGAGTGTCAAGTCATGACGTATTGCAACGAGCGGAAACGATAAGAGGAATTTTTAAGCAGGCATGTTAACGATTCCAAGGAATTGGTTGACTCGGCACCGGTTCTGAAGCGGAACCGGGTCTCGATTCCCATCCCTATTTATTTCAATACAATTTCTCTGCTTTGGGTCCTCTAACACCTCAGCTACTCCTGTTTGTGATGTCCTTCCCCTGCCACTTCCATTTTCCACCTCCCCATCTTATCTTCACCTCCTTCTCCTTTTGCCCATCACCTTAGCCCACTTCCAGTGGAGACGGCAGCGTTTTGTTTGTACGCTTGAGAACAGCCTCAGATTTTGATTTCTCAACCCAATTTCTAGCCAAGGCTCCTGGATACATTTAATGGTACTGGATGATAACACTTTATACTTCAACAGGGTAAAATCTTGTCACAATCGTACCCTCGGATTTGAAGTATTTCACTAAAGATAACGCCGGGCTATTGCTTTCAGCATGCCTCCACTCACCTCTCCATCCTTTTTGTGATCGCTGCCTTCACCTGTCCCAAACTATATCCACACTGGAAGAATGGATCTCCAACCTTTAACGGCTCAGGGAAGAAGAACTACACATGGATTCCCTGGTCACGATAGGTGCAGCTCATTCAGTCGCAGTTGAAGCGGAGCTGGACTCCACCGTTCCGGTCGAACAATTGCCAGTGGATGAAGGCTGGTTACAACAGGGGGCTAAACCACAGATACCGGGTAAAATCACCTTTACTCCTAATCCAAGAATACACAGCTCCACTCTCAATCAAGAGCCATGGTCCGTGCCTCGGAAGAATCGCAGAGGGGTGACACCCCCGCAACCGTTGCCTCCGCATGAACTACAGCTCTCCAACCGCTTCGTCTCACTGGATACACAGGATTCCCCTCTGCTGACCGGCTCCTACTCCACCTCCTCTTCGAAACCACGGTCTCGGCGTTCTCCCGTGCTCCCTGGCCCGTCCACGCAGCCCAGCTGTCCAGTCAACTTGATCGGTAACCGAGCGACGGCGGCTGTCCCTCCTCCAGAGCTTGCAGTGGAACACCCCGCTTCGCAGGGCAGCAGCAGCCAGCGAACACGTCCACCATCGGGTCGCATCAACCCCGGTGGAGCAGCCCAGCTGTCCAGTCAACCTGACGACCATCCAAGGATCGAGTGAGGCTGTCCCTCCTCTACCACCTGCCGGCTACAACGCTCGCAGTTCCCCGGCAGCCAGCCAACACGCAGCTCACGGGGGTGTGTCAGCGCTTCCTCAACGCAGGTACCAAGAGAAATTCCCAACCTCGCTGATCATCGGTGATTCCATTGTAAGGCATATTAAGGCCAGGACACACCAGTCCGACTACCCGAAAATGGAGTCTGCCGTTTCAGGCAGCTCCAGTCTGCCCATCACGGCCAAAAAAGTGCCAAGAACACACCGAGCCGACTACTGACTTTCCGTACGCTCTGCGCTTGCGCGGGACGTAATGTCTCCATAACAGCAGGCAGCGCTAATCTGTATTGTGGCCCAAACAAATACGGAAGCCGGAAATTATGGGCAGCTCTCTAGACCATAAACATAGATAGAAATACATATTTATATTTATAGACCATAAAGAGCACAATTTTTAGCAGAGAGTGTCGAGCATGGTGTCGAGCAGTCAACAAGGGTTGATCCATGTGAGTACTCGCTGAACGAAACAAACATACACATTTAAACAATGGCTAACTGTTGTTAGCTGTTTGTGCTACCTGCCTCACTTCCGGGCTTCACTGATTCGCTAGCCCTTCACCAATCAAATTGCTCCAACTGAAAGACTGCCCGCCGCCGATTGAACATGTTCAATCGTCTCAAAAGAAGCCCGACGACATCTACGACGACCGACGTCACGGCACACACCAAACAGATTCGTGTCCCCGCCACTTCCAGACTCTCCGATGGCTATTATCGGGCTGGTGTGTCCTGGCCTTTAAATCACAATCTGCTGTAACTCACTGTATGCCAAGTGCTAAAGTAGCCGACGTGTTGCGCGAAATTCCTTCCGTCCTCAGCAAACATCCACACGTTAAGGATATCGTTATCCACTGCGGCTCCAATGACACGGCAATGCAGCAGTCTGAGGTCCTAAAGCAGGATTTTACGCGTCTTTTCACCGATCTTAAAAACTGTGGAAAGTCCATCTTTATTTCAGGCCCCATTCCCGTGTTGCACCGGGGAATCGGTCGGTCGTTTCACTCACCTGCTCTCCCTACACACATGGCTGCAATCGGTCTGCCCATCACACAACTTTACTTTTATCGACAATTTTAATCTCTTCTGGGAGCGAGCCTCCATTTTCGGCAGAGATGGTATCCACCCTAGTTTCCGCGGCTCTCGGGCACTCTCTGGAAATATTTTCCATGCAATCGCCACAGCTCCCCGCCATTGACTGACCCCAACCCTCACGATTACAGCTCAAGTCTACACACCGGTCAGTGATTACTTTCCTTCATCGCCAGTGACCCATACTGCAGTTTGTGTGACTAGCTCCCCCAGCACCCCCTACTGTCCACCTCCGGCATCACCATGTAGATTTCTGGTTACTTCACATCCCCATACTGTTGCTGTTTATGTGACTAACCCGACAATACGTTCAAGAAACACTTGTCACTTTAATTGGGGGCGGGACCTGATAAGCCTTTGGCTTCTTCCGTCTCCCTTCGGACAACACAAAGTATGATGTATGAATATTTGCAAGAGAAGATTGTGTATTGTGTGGAATTGTCCGAAAGAATAATAAATAAATAAATAAATAAATAATACTGCAAACCTGTCAAACCTGGTACCCATTCCCCTTCAGCCACAGTCTGCTAAAGTAAATTGGGCTGACAATGCTTTGCACTCAAACACACTAAGTTTGGCCTTGTTAAACATCAGATCTTTGTCCGGTAAAAAAAAAATTATTAATGATTTTATAACTAAGCACAATCTTGATTTTATGTTTTTAACTAAAACTTGGTTGGGCCCAGACAACAGCTCAGCTGTTCTTATCGAGTCAAACCCCCCCCCCCCCCCCCCCCCCAAACTTCACTTTCATGAGTGAGGCCAGAGTTCATAGGAAAGGTGCTGGAGTTGCTATTTTATTTAATGAATCTCTACAATGCAAAAAGATGTCATACGGAAACTTTGTTTCATTTGAATATGTGGCTCTCAAGTTAAATTCAGCCTCTCGAGCCATTTTTATTAATATCTACAGGCCACCAAAATACTGTGCAAACTTTTTTGATGACCTTGCTGGACTGCTGTGTGTAATCTGTATGGAGTTTGACTGTTTATTAATTGTTGGGGATTTTAATATACACGTTGACAAACCCGAGGACAGAGAACTGTGCTATGTACTGGAAAATGTTGGACTCTCTCAACGTGTAAACCAGCCAACACATAACAAAGGTCACACCCTGGACTTATTAATTTCAAAGGGCCTGGGGCCGGTTTCCCGATAACGTCATCTCTTAGCGAGCTACGAAGACTCCTACGTTATGACTTACCAAAGTTGTTTACCTCTGTAGTCGTGGTTCCCGAACGGTCTCTTAGGAGAAACACTCCATACGTCGTACGTACACTGCTGAAATCGATTGCTCAGAGTTCGATTTTCCATTTCCTGCTTATTTCCTGCTTATTTCATTCGCAAAGACTTGCATGACAAGTCTTTGCGAATAAAAGATTACTAGAAATCCTTCTAAGCCGAAACATTTATTTAACACCTCTTGCTTTATAATCTAAGTATATTTAAGAACAATAATCACGTTTCGTGGTGGGTCAGTAAGGAAACTGAAAGTAGAATATCGCCAATGGCCTGTATCAATAAAAACAGACGGCCCAAACAGCGTCCAAATGAGCTAAAATCCTAAATACAATAAACAGTAACATGGCACACTTATTTTAAGGTAAGTTTTAATTGATTATTCATTAATTTTTTCACACGTTTACATGTTTTGAGGCGGAGAATCCGACGCACACAGCGGAGCTGTCAGCTGAGCCGGCTCAGCTGACAGCTCCGCAGTGTGTGGAACACAGTGCGATGGTTCTAGTGTTAACCTTGGTCGAACGTATTACCATAGCCTATAGGCCTACTGATTTAAAAAAAGGTAGCCTAGGCTATAGAAAAATATAGAAACAGCGGAGGAGATTAAGATTGTTTCCAGCAATTATTTTCTTCATGAATGACTTGTGGCAGTTCCATGCGCAACAGGGATGTCACTCGTGTCCGTTTTACGCATGGTGCTTACGGAAGGAAATGTGGGGGTCTGTAGTAGCCAAGCCTATCTCTGGCGATGCCACAGCGATCGCAGGGACTTCACTTGTCATTAAACTTATACATCTGACTGTATTTCATATCAAAGGGACACAGCGATGACTGTATTAGGCTAAATATCAAACTGATAAAAACGATCCGACTGTAGGCTGCAGTGTATCACGTATAAAGTAGCCTATTTTCATATTGACGGACATCGCATCCAATCAGTTAATGCTGATTGTCAAGTCAGTTAGATGACTATGTAGGCTACTTATAGTTTGAACACTTTGTGAATCAGAGTGAATGGTATTCTGCTAAAATATATAGCTTACTTTAAATGTGATATGTACGCTATATACAGTTATCGTTTGTTATTTAATACAGTCATCGCTGTGTCCGTTTGATATGAAATACAGTCAGATTCATTAGTTAAATGACACAAATGAGAGCTGAAACATCCCTACGGTAGAGCTAAGAAGGCTCTGAGGGCGCTCCAGACCAACCTTACCAACGTAGGACGTACGAAAGAGATTCGTAGCAAAGAACGTTTCGGGAAACAGGCGAAATGTTAAGTAGGAACTCTACGTAGGGGTTACGAATGACGTAGCGTTAAGAAGGCTCTACGAAGGCTTTGGGAAACCGGCCCCTGGACATTTCAAACCTTTCAGTGTCTGATGTGGGTCTCCCCGACCATTCATGTTTGTTTTTTTGGAGTACAATATCTATGCACACAACTGAAAAAACTAAGGTTATCAAATAACGGTATATTACTAAAAACACCAGTGGAAAATGTATTCAGGCATTTTCTCTGTCCCCGCTCCTCCCCTGTATCTCAGTTAATGAGCTTGTAGGTAACTTCAACCCAAAAATTACAAATGTTATCGATGGTATTGCACCCACCAAGGTGAAAATCATCTCTGGTAAAAAAGGTCTCCATGGACAAATACCCCTCAGGTCAGAATTGAAAAAAGAGAGTGCCGTAAAGCAGAGCGCAGGTGGCGAAAAACAAATCTCAATGTTCATTATGACATCTTCAAAGAGAGACTACGCACTTTTAACCTAGAACTAAGAAATGCAAGGCAATCTTTCTTCTCTGACATCATCACCAAAAACAGCAACAATGCTCGGGCCCTGTTTGCTGCTGTTGACAGGCTAACAAACCCTCCTGTGTCAGTAGCGTCTGAACATTTTCCACCAGGGCCTGCAATGAATTTGTCTCCTTCTTACTGAGACAACTCATAAAATAAGACAAGCTGTTACCGCATCAATACCAGGTTCAAGATATGTTTTATCTCTGTGCCCATTTAAAATTAATTCAGATGCCATGACAGAGTTTTTTCTGATCAACAAGAAAAACCTGGAGGACATTATACAACACCTGAACTCCTCCTCCTGTTGCCTTGACATTCTGCCCACAGGCTTCTTTAAACTGTCCTTAACTGCATGGCCTCAGATGTCCCAGAAATTGTCAATATGTCCCTTCGCACAGGTGTATTCCCACAGGCCCTGAAAACAGCAGTCATCAAGCCACTCCTAAAAAAGAAAAATCTAGATACATCACTCATGAACAATTATAGGCCGATATCCAACCTACCATTTTTAAGCAAGCTCATTGAAAAATATGTTTATCAACAGCTAAATAATTACTTAGCAATGCATAACTGCTTTGATGTCTTTCAGTCAGGTTTTCGACAACACCACAGCACTGAGACCGCTCTGGTTAAGGTCCTCAATGACATCCACTTAAACACAGACAGTGGCAAAAGTTCTGTCTTAGTTTTACTGGATCTCAGTGCTGCGTTTGACACAGTTGACCACAGCATATTACTAGATCGACTTGCAAACTGGGTTGGACTTTCTGGAACTGTGCTAAACTGGTTTGAATCCTACTTAAAGGAAAGAGACTACTATGTGTCAATAGGCAATTTCACATCCGAGCGAACAAATATTACATGCGGGGTCCCCCAAGGTTCCATTCTTGGGCCTCTTCTGTTTAACATATACATGCTACCGCTAGCTCAGATTATGAACGAGAACAAATTATGTTACCATAATTATGCAGACGACACACAAATTTACATTACCATATCACAAGGAGACTATAGTCCGATTCAAGCACTAAGTAAATGCATTGAACAAATCAACATCGACTGGATGTGCCAAAACTTTCTTCAATTAAACAACGACAAAACTGAAGTAATTGTCTTTGGTGCCAGGGATGAACAATTAAAAGTCAGCGCACAGTTTAAATCTGTTATGTTACAAAGCACACACCAAGCTAGAAATCTTGGAGTAGTCATAGATTCAGACTTGAATTTCAAAAAACACATTAAATCAATTACTAAGTCAGCCTACTACCACCTTAAAAATATATCAAGAATTAAAGGGCTAATGTATGCATTTATTTTTAGTAGACTTGACTACTGTAATAGTGTCTTTGCAGGCCTTCCTAAAAAATCAATCAGACAGCTTCAGCTAATTCAAAACGCTGCTGCTTGAGTCCTGACTAGGACCAAAAAAGTGGATCACATCACCCCAGTTCTGAAGTCTTTACACTGGCTTCCTGTCAAACAAAGAATTGATTTCAAAACACTGATGTTGGTTTACAAAGCCCTAAATGGTTTAGGGCCAAAATACATTACTGATCTGCTGATTCGTTATGAACCTACCAGAGCTCTTAGGTCGTCTGGGACAGGTCTTCTAAAAGTCCCCAGAGCTAGGACTAGACAGGGAGAGGCGGCTTTCAGCTTTTATGCACCCAATGTCTGGAACAGACTGCCAGAGAGTCTGAGGTCTGCTGAAACTCTCAGCTCTTTTAAATCGGGTCTCAACACTTTCCTGTTTCCCTTTTAACCTGTAATTTTTATTTTTTGTTCAAATGTTTTATTTATTTTATTTAAATGTTGTATTTATATGCATGTTTTAAATGTGTTTCTTTTTTGTATGTGTATTATATACTTGATGTATTTTAATTTTGACCCTGTGAAGCACTTTGAATGGCCCTGTGTCTGAAATGTGCTATATAAATAAAATTGCCTGGCCTTGCCTATATCTAGCGTCCCTCCTACAGTGTCCCTCCTCGGCCCTGCTTACCTTCCCCCACCCTCTGCTTACTATCTGTTAACAGATGCACACGATGCACACATCTCTTGTCATAGGAATTGCCCCCATTCCATTACCTTTTACTCTCTTTTCCCTCTTTCTGTCTTCCTCTCATTCGCTCCCTCCCTGTCTCTCTGCTCGGTGCTGGGGGTTGCTGTGCTCTTCAAAGCCCCTTGGCTGAGAGCAGTAGATCACAGAGAGGCCTGTGTGAGTGAAAGGTTAATGGATGGCCTTTGAACATATATTGGTAGTCGGGACGGGCGGGAGAAGAAGGGAGAGGCCGGGGCGGAGTGGCAGTGTGTTTTCTTTCAGACCTCCGTTTGAAGATGACGCACACGCCACTCTCATGTGTCTGCCTGTATACAGGAGGCTGTGCTGTGTTTGTTTATTCATTTGTTCACTGTGTTAGCGTGCAAATGTTGCTGCGTGCGACGTGTGTCCATCTTGTTTGTGTATTTGTGTTTGTTTGTAGTTGTGTGCGTTGGGGTGTGTTAGTTTGTGTATATTGATTTGTTTACTGCAAACAAGCTACTACATAAAGGTTTGGGGACAGTGTTCCTGTTTTAGCAGCCTCTTTTCTCCCAGGACCTTGCTGCAAAACTCTCACGCTTTGTAGCCGTGAAGGACTCTGTGTGTATGTGTGTGTGTGTGTGTGTGTGTGTGTGTGTGTGTGTGTGTGTGTGTGTGTGTGTGTGTGTGTGTTTCCAGGGAGTGCTGGTTGGTGAATGTGTGCAAAAGTGCGGGTTTGTATGTGTCAAGCATGTCATGTGTTCGACAATGTGTGCATTGTGCCTGTGTTATGCAGACTGCAGATTGATAATTACCTGCAGCAGCTTATGGTTGGCCGCCAAGGGCAGAGAGAGAGTGGAGGGAGGGATTGACAGAAACACACAGAGCGAGAAAGAGAGAGAGAGAGAGAGAGAGAGATGGATGAGTGGAGAGGCTGGTAAAATTATGAGGGGGTAAAGGAGGAAGGGATGTAAGGGAAAAGAGGAAAACTGGTAGGTGAAGGGTCAGGACACGAGGGAGGAACTCATACATGAGAATGTAGGGGAGGGTAAATGACAGAGTGTGCGGGTGGATGAAATTGGATGTGGGATCGAGGGATGGTGCTCGTGTTACAGTTTTTCACAATTGTTTAAACAAATTTTTTGGAACATCAGACACAATGTGCACAATCTGAAACTAATTTACCAACTGCTTAACCAATTCTGCTGAACTCCAAACACATTTCCTGCCTTAGACTCATATTTTCATTCCAAAACACAAACTTTTCACAACATTATACACACAATTCTCTATATCTTCCACACTCTTCCTGAATTCTCTCTCATGGTATTCACACAGAACACACTGCCAATCAAATTTCTAAACTCAAAAGGCTTTTGTGCAGTTAGCTATAGAAGGGTCAGAGATGAGATCCTGTTTGCTGTGATTTACAGTAGACTGCACATTTTGGTACAAATACAGTTTTTGCCGAATACTGTAAACACTAAAAGTGACTGCTATGACCACAGCATCACAACCTCTAACTTTTGTAACTATGCCCTAAACCAAAGCACCAACCCTACAAACACGATATATGCTTTGCACTGTGTTTGAAATTCTCCAACACACTTCTTGAAAAAAAATTTAAATAATTGAATATCAATCAGTCTAAACCTTAGCATTACAAATAGACCCCCAGGTGAACTCAGCTCCTTTCTGAGACAGTAAGAGTCAGGGGAAGAGGAGGAGAGAGAGTGACAGGAGTACGAGGACAAATAAGGCAACAGACGGAGACACATACAACAGGAACACTATAGTGGACTATGTTAGAGATCATGGCCTATCAATGAGGGAGCCTGGACAGAGAGTGCAGCCCAACCTGAGTCGCTCCATAATTAGAAGATTTAGACTGAATATCAGGTGATCATTTCCCTGTTGCTTCTCAAAGGATGACATTGAGTGTGATGTTGATGAGGCGATGTGGCCAGACGCAAACAGGAGGCGGTATCCATAAAAGGATTCATAATTCAACCACCCAATTCCTTACAACGCAGTTTTTTTTAACCATTGTTCCTTAATTTTACTGTAATTGTTTCTTAGTTTATACTGACATACTGAATTGCTTGAACTGCAGTCCAACCTATTCATTGTGTTTGTTTGAAATGGCAAAATTATCTATTCTGCAACATGTGTGTTAGCATTTGGCAAACACCGTAAAGTATTTGTTGTTACTGTAGGTGAAAGTGTATGAACATGCAAAGGCATAATTCTACTGATAAAGCATTCATATAGTGGTTTGCATTTATATAGTGTTTTCCATTCTGCACACCAGTGTTCAATGAGTGCTAGAAATGTCTAGTCATATGATGTGTGTGTTTGTCATTTGAAAAGAAAACACCATTTAGTGAAGAGTTAACATTGTTTTGAGGGTAAAGTGTGCTTTTGCAAGAGAAGTGAAGGATTTTGCATTTTGTGTTTGAGTTTTGAGATTTGTGCTTAGGGTTTTGAAAAAGTGAAGTAGTCTACCAGGAAATTTGTTTGCAATTGTGAAAAACTGTAAAAAGAAGAAAAAAAAACACAAAGCGAGGGGGCACATAGGTATAATCAATATTCAAGATTCAAAGTGTTTCTTCCTTTGTTTTTCACAGACTGAATGCCAATAAAGAAATATAAATATAGGCAATATACAAGTAAAATAGAAAAAAAGCAGCAACCATATAGAATATACAATTTACAAGGTGAATAGAAGAGCAGCAACTAGACAAAATATTACATTTAAGTTAAAATAAAATAAAACTGAATGGTGCAAATCCAAGAAAGTGTGCCGTTGTGCATGGGCAAAATGTAAAAATGTAAACAGTGGTGGCAGTCCTGAGGTAGAATAATAACAATAACAACAGTAACAACAGACTCCTATCTGTTGTTTAGGAGTCAGAGGGCAGTGGGGAAGAAAGAGTTCTTTAGTCTGGACTTCACACTTCTGTACCTCCGTCCTGAGGGTAGGAGTGTAAACAGTCCATGCTGGGGGTGGGTAGGGTCCTTGAGTATGGAGTTAGCTCTCCTGTGGACTCTGCGGTGATACAGCCGGTCAAGATGTTCTCAACAGGGCAGCTGTAGAAGTTTCTGAGGATCTCAGGTGACATGCCAAACTTCCTCAGCCTCCTCAGGAGGTACAGCCGCTGTTGTGCTTTCTTAACCAGCTGTGTGGTGTTGAGTTTCCAAGTGAGGTCGTTGCTGATGTGGACGCTGAGGTACTCGAAGCTGCTCACCCTCTCTACTTCAAGCTCCTCCAAGAACAGTGGCCGATGAAGACTCCTCTTCTTCCTCTTGTCCACTATCATCTCCACTATGTTCAGTGCGCTGCTGGTCAACCAGATGGAAGGATACAAGGATACCAAGGGTTCAGCAGTGTATTGAAGCCAAGTCTCTTTTCATTTCGTAGATATAAAAGAAATAGGTACAGGAGCACCTGAAATGCTGTGAACTTTAGCTACCTGCTCATTCTTACAAACAGATTGATCAGCTCATAAACATGCACACAAAGATACACACAAACACATGCTCTGTCCACAAGTCTTCAGTTTAGGGTAGAATGAGGTTAATTAAGTTTCTAATGCAGCAGCAGGGCTGGGCTTTGGCACTGATCTTTTCTGACAGGTCTCTGGATGCGACCTGCAGTTTTTCCAAATGCAGCAGGCCTTGCATGGTCGCCACTAGTGCCCCCTTCTATCCTCCACACTTTATCTGTCACTCTTCCGCCCTATTCTAAAACTTTCTCCCACCTCCTTCCTAACTCTCCCCTCTGTGCTTCTCTGCTCTCTCTCTCTCTCCATTCTCATCCCTGTAGCCGTTTCCCTGCATCACCTGCAGTTTTACTTCACCAGTGTTTATATGAATCTAGGTCTGACTTACTGTCTGTTGGCCTGTCTGCCTTGTGATATGGCAAGCTGCGTAGTTTGTTGATGCTTTAATAACTTTTGAACGGTAGTAAAGTCGGAGTTCCTTACTTTTTCCCCGTGGAGGCGAACAGCTGTTGTTCCGTTCCAAATCAGCTGTCCTCTGCGCCATCATAACCCATACAGGAGCTTATCAATTCATCCAGGAATGTGCATCTTTTCGGCGATTTATAAATCCATACAAAGATCCAATATTGATAGTCTTTTGTTTTCATATTATATCCATTATTGACAGCCTATTCCCATGATGCAAGCAAGTCACGGTTGATGATGGGCAATAGCAGCGCTGAATGTAAACAAACAGCTGAGCTAAGCTAACGTTAGCATTATGCCAAGCATTACCTTTCCTTCCGAAATCGCGCTAATGTTGTTGTAGCCTATAGAGTTATTAGGAACACAATCTATTCTTCCTCCATCTCTCTCTCCCTCCTGCGCTTGGTGCTGCTTTTAGTTTGCCTCACTCTGGTAACATCACGTAGCCTACTACAGCTGATATCACCGGTTGCGCTTTGAAAGGGCATCGGCCAACTAGGTCAAAGTTCAAATAATTTGATAATATATTTTAAATGAACGTCTAATTTGTATTTTACAATTGTTTTATAACTTGTGTATCCAAATATTATTTGCTGACAAAATATACTGCAGTTTGAGCTACCTTTGCAAAAATAAAAATAAAACGAATATTCTGAATTCTGAATTGAGCTCCGAATACTATTTTAACAAACGAATACTCGGATATTCGAATAGTTCGGGCCAGCCCTAGATATTTTACACCCGTTGAATCTCCTACTTTTTAGGCAGGCTGATTTTTATTTTAGGCTATGCCGTTTCCCTCTGCTGAGGCACTTTTTATTGCATAATTAGGCGCCAGGGCCAGCTATGTAGTGGTTTGACAGTATGTGCACGTCCCGTCTCGCCTCCCTCCTCAAGTTTATGTGTGTGTGTGTGTGTTGCTCTGTGTCTGCGTGGCTTTTTAACCGCCTGTCTTCATCTCTCTGCCATGCCTGCTTGTTACCCCCACAGCAAAGTTTGTCAACACACACTGAGAGTTCTCGAGGTTGAGGATGTATGAGGGTTAGGCCCTGTGTGTGCTTGCGTGCCTACAGGATCTTTGGTGTGTGCCCATCATTGCAAATGCATGAGTATGTGTTGCATGAGGGGCGTGTGTATCCCATTTCCAGCGGGGGCACACTTAATTCTCTTATGAATGATGTAATGTTAGGAGCTGTGCTGTAATTCAGTTCAGTTAGAGGCCTGGGCTGCTGAGGAGAGAGGCTTTCTGTCCTGAGCAAATGGGAACAATAGGAGGTCCTGTCTACCTCTGTCTGCCTCGCTCCCTTAATGTTGGTGACCTTGTGCCTCCTCAAAGAACCATCCTCGTGTTCATTTTCTGCCAGAATTTAGTTTGATGGTTCCTATCTTTTTCTGTTGTGACCCTGTCAACTTTTATTTATTTATGTGAGCTTGACTCAGCTCAATCACAGTGGATGTGTGTCACTGTTGTGTTGCTTTGTGTAGTGACCTTTGACCACGACTGGTGACTCCCCATACAGTCGCTCCTCATCTCTCTATTGCCTGTAGGACACAGGCGGCGGAGATGAGATAGCATCCTATCATTGAGGCCAATGTTACCCCCTCCCCTCCACCCACACACACGCACACACACACACACACACACTGTCCCACCAGCAGCCCCCCCCCCCCCCCCCTCCCCCGGCACCCTCATGTAAGGCCTTTAGGTTTGTCTCTGGACGTCACTTTGTCACAACTCTTCAGCTTGAAGGCTGCCTAGATGTGACAGTTCTGTCGGCACCGCCTCTGCTTGTAATGACAGGCCATGCTCCAGCGAGTCATTAGGCCAACTCACGGTGCTAAGTGAGTGGCTAAGATACGGGGCTAAGCTGATAAAGCACTGGAGAAATTGGCCGGGATGATTCTCTGCTAGATAGGGATTTCCATCACTGAGACCTCTTAGTACTGTCCAATGACTGTAAAATGACTTGTTCCTCTTCCCCAGCTTTAATACGGAACTAACCTGAAAATCATTAGGGCCTGTAGATCATATATGCAGTATCATTGTCAAACTCATATTAGTGCCACTTAGGGTTTATTTTAGGGATGGTGATCAAGAATCCCAACTCATCAGCCTGTAGTTTCTCAACTACCAAGGCAAGGCAAGTTATTTATATAGCACAATTCAGACACAAAGCCATTCAAAGTGCTTTACAAGGGCAAGATTAAAATACATAATGCACATTAGAAAAGCGAAGAATGTTCCCTGGCACAATGCTTCAACACCATGCTAATGAGAAGAATTGGGAGACGACTGCTGAAACAGACAGAGGGTCTAAGAAGGGCTGGTCACATTTGAGGATAAATAAAAGTTAAATGAAAATTAAATGAAATTTCGGCCTCAGAAAGACAGTCAGCCATCCAGCTAACAAGTCCGCCTTAGGGCCACAGATCTCCACAAGTATAATCTCCTAGTGCAGGGGTGTCCAAACTACGGCCGGCTTTTTATTGGCCCGCGGCCGATTTTAAAAAATTTTATTTATTTATTTTTTATTTTTATTTTTTAGTTAACCCACTAGTGCAGGGGTGTCAAAACTGATTGATTGGCCCGCGGCACATTTAAAAAATATAATGTAATATGGCCCTTTTAATTTTTAAATAATTATATTACAGAGAAATATGTCCCATAAAAGAAAAAGAGCACCAAGCCCATCCCAGAGGACCCTGCATAATATTTTATTTTAAATTAATATTATTATGGAAAATCCATGTGTCCTTCTTCAATAGCTTCTAATTCATCGGACACAGTGTCTCCAAATGATTTTTTCACACAAAATTCTTCAGATTAAGACTCTTAATTTTACTCTCAAAGTGCACCAGATTCATAGCCTGGCATTCCCAGACCTGCCACTAGGCGCTGGCAAATTAAATTTGCTGCGCGTGTTGGTCTGGACACACTCCGTTGAAGCTTTATCAAGAAAGCCAGAAATCTGTCTGGTGGTTTCAATTGGTTCTATCTAATATGGGCGCGCCAGAGCCCTTTATATGGTGCTCTGGGAGGACGTAACCGGATGACGACAGTGACGTGCATGCGACGTCGAAGCCGTGATAGTAAACATCAAAGATGGCTGCGGATATGTTGTGTGAGTTTGAGACTGCTTTGGCCTCGACCCTTAACGATTTGGAAGACGGCACTCAAATCTTTCATTAGCAAGTAAGTGGAATGTTCTATTTTGCCGACCGACAACGGCAAACGTTTAATTTAACAGTTTAACAGCTGTTCACTAAACGAAAGGGGCTTACGTCGCCTTGTGCATCGCTCTGATTGGTTGTAGTGCTATCCAACTGCGTGCAGTGGCATTTGAAATGCACGAGTAGGAGCCGCCCCTTGAGTTGGAAATTACTATTGATCGTGGCCAGACCCTCTATCGTTCAAGATATCAGGGTCTGGATTTCCAGGCTACCAGATTCACGCATTTCACTTTAAAAAGTTAAAAAAATCTCCCGGGTGGGCATACCCCCGGACCTCCCTAGCAAGGTTAGGAACTCGGCTGGCTAATATTTTCACCCAGCTGGACATTGGAGGCAATAGTAGAAACACTGGGTGTCTGAACATCTAACAATAGTCAATGATTTGGGCAGCGCTAAAATTGAAGAGGGCCCCCTAATCAAATTCTGCTTAGGGCATCTTGGAGGCTTGGGCCGGCTCTGAGGGGAAATGTGTCTGTATAATTTGCAAGGAAAGTGTTGCCGTGAAGAAGGATTACAATTTACAAAGACACTATGAAACTAAACATCAGAGCATGTGGTCCTCAGTGAAAAAAGTTTGGACACCCCTGTCTTAGTGTGACTCAATCCAAATAGTCACACTATAGAGTGTCTGTGACAACACATTCCAAGGTCAAATTGTCAGACACATAGAAATCAAAATGCTTTTATGCTTGAAAGCGCAAAAGAATGCTATGATAATGTTTCTATAAAGAATAATCTTTGTCTCTATCTATCCATACTGTGAACTTTTAAAATGATAACTGTAGTCTCTCCAAGCCAGTCCTGATGTAACAAACCAGCTTTTCTGAAACTTTCTAAAGAGTTGGTCATTATATACGCCATGTCTCCACATCAACAGTGATCTTAGGTCATATTTCAATGTGTGTGTGTGCGTGAAAGTGAGCAGTGAGCATAGATGTAAAGACTAGAGAAAAGGAGTGTGTGCAAGGGCTAGCCTAGCTTCTGCAAAACGATGTTTTTGTCTGAGGGTCCCGGCATCTCTCCACCCTCAGGCTTTAATTACTGTGTGAGGATAATGACTCAAATCCAATCAGTTCTCTCTCTTGCTCTTAATTTGTATGGAGCTTCAGCCCCTCACACCAGCTGCCCTGGAGTGACACCAGGCCCCTTTCAGTTTGACTGTGTGTGTGTGTGTGTGTGTGTGTGTGTGTGTGTGTGTGTGTGTGTGTGTGTGTGTGTGTGTGTGTGTGTGTGTGTGTGTGTGTGTGTTTGTGTGTGTGTGAAAGAGAGTGCAGGAGAGAGAACGCGGTCTTGTGCATGCCGTCACATCTGTACAAACCAGATATTAACACAGTTTTATATACCAAGGGAGATGAGTCACAGCCTCACTGTGACGGATTAGCTCCACCTATACTTATGGCTGCTGCTGAGAAATGCACTTTGTAATACAGCCATAATGAGTCTGATAGGCACAACTAAATTGGCACGTGTGTATGTGTGTGTGTATGTATGTGTGTGTGTTTACGACTCTGTGTGTGTTGGCTGAAGAGACCCTGAAACCTTAATGGATTCCTGCAGAGTGAAGGACGATCGTAGCCCATGGCCAGTCCAAGCTTATCCTCTGCTCATCTCATCTCAGCTAAGCTCAGAGCCAGCCACAGCTCCAGCTAGGCCTCAGGCCATCTGGCTGACACACAACCACGTACACACACACTGTCTCAAATGCAAACAGGCACTGAATCCATGAAGTTAGTTTCCACACTTGTTTGTGAATACGCCATTCAAAAAATCGGTATGGGAGGCGCAGCCGGCTGTACTTACAGGATGAATTTCATATTAAACCTGGAACTTGTCTAATAATTGGTGTGTAGGTGTGAAATACAATACATTAATGGCAGAAGTAGAGATTTGCAGTGGTGCCAGAAATAGGCTTGTTATCATGGTTGCTGTCACCATTAAACTATTCAGTAATAGTTGTGCCTAATTGTGGCTAAATATACATATATTGCAACAGCTGGGCTAGAAAAAGTAATACCTAAAAAAGCTAAGGGAACTTATCTCACATTCTGCGTACATTTAGACTGGTGATTTGTTTTGAGTTCACATCATTGTTATCAATAGGCTCATTATTTTTTATATTCTAAAAATTGTGCATCAAATATCTATATTCATTCAGGACTGTCGGAGAAGCTTACTAATAACTCAATCATCAGCCAATAAATGAAATCAACTGCTTGTGTCTGTTTGGCCCAAGAGTCCTTCCATGATGGCTATTTTGAATTGGTGCTCGGTGGCTTGGCAGTAGATGGCCCTGAATAGCTAATAATATTTACCATATAAAGTCTGCTTGGAATGTAAATCTATGTTTAACATCTAATCTACCTCCTCTGTTTAGGTGCCATTTGTCCTGTTGTGTTGGTCCACAGTGTAAGTGGACTGAGTGTGATCACTCCTGGTGGCACTCTTCAGTGTCACTCTTCTCTTTGCCCACTGTGTAGTTTGAATCAGTGGACAGCTGAAGACTGCTGTGTACTTACACCACAGGGTAGTTAAGAGAACAAGGCCACACAGTGACACTATACACTGCAGTCCAAATGTGACATCAGGACTCTATGTGTGTGTGTGTGTGTGTGTGTTGTGTGTGTAATACATTGTGAACGCACACGTTGGACTGCCCAGTACGTCTGCGTATGTGCTAATTTGCTCGTGTGGACTTTGTTTGACTGGCCTTGCCTGCTGTTTGCATCTCTGTGTGCTTTAATTAGTATGCGCGTTTGCATCTAGGCCTTTGTGATTTGGCACTGGCACTGCATGCTGGCGAGGCATAAAAGATGTGAAGTCTGTCTGTGCTAGTCATTCAGCCTTAATGCCGTTAGTTACACAACGGAACTCCAGTCCCAGCTGCATAAATGGGTGGCATTCAGAAATATGAGCAAGTCTGATGTCAGTGAATCATGTAGCGCACTGCTGCAGAGCATGTCTGGGATGACTGACATTGACATTGACCCAGATGGGCAATCCTCCTGAATGGACAGCGGCTGAAACCTAAGCAGTACTATCTCAGTGTCAGGAAGGGAAAACTGCCCCGCTGTGTGGGTTTCAGCATTTCCAGTAGTGGGAGTGGGGGGCTTACTCAGTGCCTTTGGCTGCTGCTGCTTCTGCAGTGAGTGCCTCAGTTTAGAAAGAACTTCTAAATTCTTACTCCGCTTAAGTGGCGCCAGCATTGTTCTGTTTAGACTTGACAGTATGCCCAACGTCAGCCCTAATAGGTGCAATGTCCTTCCTATACTGACACTGCAGAGGAGAGCTCAGTCTTCAGACAGCAGACAGCACCTACCAGTCTCTGATACAGCTCCAAAACTTCAAATGTTATTTCCCGGTGTTTTGTCAGTTCAGGACCATGGATAGCAGCGCTCACCTCCGCTGGCAGGACTCTCAGCACAGAGATACTGTTGTTCACTTCACTGCCAGATCACTCCGTCTGTCTATGCTTCTATTCTGTTTCTGTGCACCTGCCTCCACCTGGACTGTAAAGTAGCCGGCAGCCATTTTGTAATTGTGTGTGTGTGTGTGTGTGTGTGTGTGTGTGTGTGTGTGTGTGTGTGTGTGTGTGTGTGTGTGTGTGTGTGTGTGTGTGTGTGTGTGTGTGTGTGTGTGTGTGTGTGTGTGTGTATGGGGCAAATGCGGAGGCAGTTGGAAAGGTATGCAGTTATGGAGAGAGCTGGAGTGTCTCTCTCAGTGCCTCTTTGCAGCCCTCTTTCATGCCTCTCAGTCTGGCACAGCGATTAACCCTGAGTACCCTACTGTCCCTGCTGACCTTTCCTCCACACAGAGCTTCACTGCTGGCCACAGTAGTACAATGACATGCCTCTCAGATGGCTCATCACCAGAAGTGAATGAATAAATGATGTGCACACTAGAGGTGCAGGTATACAAAGAGTAAGACAGACATTTTTTTTTGTTTGCTTGTTCTACCATTATTATTTCATCTCTCCTTCATGGTATATCCTAAGGTGCTGCTCCTACACCTCTATAAGGTGGAGTAGAGTAAAGGATGCTGGGATGGACACACAGTTCTAATCCTGAAGGGGGTTTAGTATGATAAGATGCTGCCTGGCTGTGTGTAGGAGTTTGTTAACACTTGGAAACTCTCACAGTTTGTTTCACAAGTGGTGCAATATCTTCTTGGAGAAGCGTGGATGGCTGTGAATGCTTCATGCCAACATGTGATCTGAAATGTTCCAATGTGAAATCTGCCTTGCTGGGCTGTGCATCAACAGTACAAAAATATAACTGCTCAGTTAATGAGAGTCGATTATTGCTCATTGGTTTTTTCCATGAGGAAAATGGGCACAGCTTTTGTTCGGCCTGCTCTTCTCCAATGCTACATGTCATATTTACAATGCGGTGGAATAATAAAGTGGCTCCTTAAAGTATTAAGGTTCATTGAATTGTCAATAACTTTGCGTGTCTCCTTCTTTTCCACTCCAGCTCTGAGCCGGTCAATGATGCCGTTCGGCCTGATGCGTCGAGAGCTGGCGTGTGAAGGCTACCCCATCGAGCTGCGCTGCCCGGGGAGTGACGTCATCATGATCGAGACGGCCAACTACGGCCGCACCGACGACAAGATCTGTGACGCAGACCCCTTCCAGATGGAGAATGTGCAGTGCTACCTCCCCGACGCCTTCAAGATTATGTCACAGAGGTACAGTAGCTATCTGTTTGGATCTTCTGAATGTGTTCGTAAAGAGTACAAGAGTCCTGTTATTGGCCACGGAAACAAGATATTATTTCACAACATTCCTTCAGCATTTCCTGATTTTTTTCTCCTGAGGTGTTGATATCTTAAATAAATACTGAAGTCGGCATCATTGTTTTGTGCAGAACACCCCTGCATCTTGGCAAGACGTGCATGTGTGTGTATATATATGTGTTAAGTTGCACATACAAGTGTGTGTATGTGAATGCTTATGTTTTGTGGTGTTTATGGGGCTTTCTTCAGCTGCTTTCTGTGTTTGCGCTCAGCATCTGCTTCCTTTGAGCTCAGATCAATGAGAGCCCTCTACTAGCTATCCATCACGCATGTAATGGAGGCACAGGGTGCTAGCTTGTGGAAAGAGCAAGGGGGTGGAGGAGAGAATTGTGGGTGTAAAGGAAGGGGAGAGACAGCTAGAAATGATAGGATGATAGAGTGTATCCAGCATAGATTTGTAAATATGAAGGGAGTGAGAGACAGCTAAGGGGAGAAATGCTAGAAGCTGCACGGAGGATTATGTGATGAGAATGAGAGAGTATGTGTGTGTGGATGTGTGATCTGGGGGGGGGTGCGATCTTAAGAAGGCATGCAGAGGTGCTTATATTTGGGTATTATGTGCATATGAATGTTTTCGCTGTGCGTGTGGTTTGTAGAGTATTTGCCTTAACCCCCCCCCCCCCCTTCCCTACTGTCCTTCCTAGCTCTCTCACCTCTAATTGCTCCCACTCACAATCCCCCAGGAGAGGAGCCTCTTACGTCACTCGCCCTCTCTACGCTCCCTGCTTCCCTCTCTCTATCCTTCATCCCCCTCCCTCACTCCCTCTCTGTTTCCCCCTCCCCTCGGTTGCAGCTGTCACATGATCTAGTCTAGTGTGAAATTACTCCCTTCCCTGCCGTTCTGTCCGTCTTTCAGAGCCTGAAGATGTTACTTAAAAAAAATAAAATTGTACCCGCTCCTCTTTGTCTGCCTTACAATGGCACTCTTCATATTTGAATAACTTACTCCCTCACTTCTCTCTCTCTTCTCTCCCTTCCTTCTCCATTCCTGCAGGTGTAATAACCGCACCCAGTGTGTGGTGGTGGCGGGGTCGGATGTGTTTCCGGATCCCTGCCCGGGGACCTACAAGTACCTGGAGATCCAGTACGAGTGTGTCCCCTACAGTGAGTACTGAGACCCTGTCACCTCCTCCCACCCTTCTCACTCCATTCACCCCCATCCCAACCCAAACCCCCTACCCCCTCTTCAACCCCCAAAAACCCTTGACAAATGACATTCTCACAATCATGAGTGCACACTTGCTCTTTTTAGCTTTTTTCCCAACAAGCAAAACAAAACACAAGATAGTCATCCTCACCTGCTTTCTCTCTCTCTGTCTCACTTTTCTTCCCCTCTCATACACTTACACTGCGCAGACACACACAGGCACACTCTCACACAGAGCGCTAAATCTTTTCTTCATCGACAGTGCAACGCACCAGTAGCTGAGAGGGATTTTCACATGGGGGAAGGTGTTCTACAAAAACAGGGCCTGATAAGCACTACGCACACCCACTGCAAACGTGCAGTCAGCCCTTATTGGTGATCACAGCAGTGTAACACACACCGCCGTGCACTCACACACTGCTTGACCCAAGGGCATGCCACTGCCTTTATCTGGCCCCAAACACCTTTGCTGTCCCTCTGATTTCCAATAAAAATTAAAATTGGGCGCAGTGAGATTGGGAGGCAGGGGGGCGTTGTGTGTATGCCACACATCACAATAGGAATGGTAACACTACAGCAAAGGGCTTATTTTAGACCACATGACCTGGAGTGCTGCACACTTTAATGTCCCCATGGTAACGGCTGACTTACTCACGGCACTGTTCAAAGCTCTGAAGCAGGTGTTACATCAACACACGCCTGGCACGCACACGCACACACACACACACACACACACACACACACACACACACACACACACACACACGCGCACACACACACACACACACACACACACACAGACACACACTCACACACACACACACACGCGCACACACACACACACACACACAGACACACGCGCACACACACACACACACACACACACACACGTCACTTGCAAAAGGGGGGCACACAGTTCCTCCCTCCTCTGAGCCAGTATGCACAGGTAAACAAGAGCACACTCACAGCGCCAAAGGAACAGACACACGGATGGCTATATGGTGTTGCGTGGATCCTCGTTCATGTGAAAATCTCCGCTCAGTCTCCCCTCTTCCCTCTCATGTATTATTACTCTCAGCATTGATCCCCTCACTGTGCAGGAACCCCTGGCTACCTTCCATCAGGCAGAAGCACAATGGGGTCACAAGAAGGGCAGGAAGGGCAATTGGATGTGTTGGGGGGTGGGGGGGGATTGGGGGATATGCGTCTTCATGGGGTGCAGGGACTGTTTTTCAAGGTGGGGATACTGGGTGATTCTCTCTGCTTTTTCCTCAGGTGCAGATGTTGTGGTGAGACACAGGTTGGAGTTGATGCCATGCCGCTAACCACCTCCTCCTCCTAATGTCTTCTTCTTATTATTCTTCTTCTTCTCCCTCAATCTTCATCCATCCCCCCATTTCTCTCCTTCTTCTATATTCTATTCTCTTCCCATCAATCTGCCACCATATCTTATCATTCAGTACTGTCTATTCTGCTGTCTTAGTCTTTTTTCTTCTTTTACAGGTGGGAGAAATACTTCAATATCAAACCAGTGGCACTGACAGAGAGGCTCATATAAACTCAGGGACTTCATAGCACCTCTCTCAGTCTTTGCCCTTGCTCTGCTCAGTGCTTTTGTGCCCTCAATCTACCTTTTCAGAAACGTTTTTCAAGTCAGGTTGCAGCAGATAAAAGCTTATTTGAGTTTTCTTGCCATTGGGGACGATTATTTATAAGTGGCAAAAAGTATTTTTCAGGAGTCAACACCGGGCTGGTGACCTTGCTTGTTAGTCCTCTGGTAGTTCTGTGCTGCTTGGTGAACCTAGTGAGCTGTATTATATTGTAAGGGGCCATGGTAGCTTACCTGCCTTCTTTCCACCTTGCATTCTAACCTTGTATTGTTCCCTCTGACTGCATAAGCAAGCTTGTTTCTCTTTCAATCAAAGGGATGATTAAATAGCTGCTGACTTGCATTTTTCAAACTTTGTTGATTGCGTCTGAGGTGCTTTGCAGCTTAGAAAAATTGGAAGCTGATCCCTGTATGATGAAAAGTCTATGCCTGTGTACGGTGACAAAGAGGAGCCAATTATCCCTGACCTTTGCCATTGACTTCCACTGGGAAAACACCACCACTGTATGCTCACTCACATACCCACGCATGCTAAACAAGTAGGCGGCTGTACATGTTTTCTGCTCATCTGACAAATTAAATACGACTTGACACATTCAGACTACGAGCTGGAACTGTTCATTCCCAAACCTAGTCACCGTCGCACCGCGCGCCACTCAACTCGGCCACTTTTAATTACCAGGAGAGAGGGCGCATCGCTCTCTTCACTTCTGCCTCAGCAGAGATTTGTCAAGATTAATTGAATTTGCCGCTGCTAATCGCTCTGGTAATGCCCCATCGTTCACGTCTGGCTGGTAACGCTGGGCACTCGGGCATTCTCCGAGGCTGACGCATGCTATCCATCGGTTGTCTTGACAAAAAGGTGAACAATAGAGAGATGATGTTATGGTGCTGTGGTTCAGCTGGGTTGATGGCTGTGTGATGTTTGCGTCTGACAGCGTCCTCTGTGTGCGTGTCACAAAGGCGCCGTGTTACCAGTCACCTGAAACGGCGAGGTGACAGCCAGAGCTGAGCTGACACACACACACAGACACAGACACAGACACAGACACACACACACACACACACACACACACGCTCTGTCAGCGTAGCTCAAACAAGGGTCTGGAATCATTTGTGTGTGTGTTGCTGTGTGTGGGATGGCCTTGGCAAAATACAACAAGTCAAATCATATCTCATTGCCCCTAAAAGCCCTTTGAGGCCTCCTCCGCCACATAGCATTGTTTTTGCCAGCCGGAACAGAGCAAGACAAAATGGCTCTACCGAATTCTCATTTTGTATGGCCTGCTGTATACGGCTGGATTCCATTAAGACATCACAGAGCCATGCACACTACACCACTGCAGCGTGTTTTTACTGCAGTGGAAACCCTATACTGCAGTCTTAACACAGATGTGTCAAAGTAAATCTACACTGCAAGAGAACTCTACCTGTCCCCCCTCTAGCCCCTTTTACACAGCCAGTGAAAGCCGGGAAAATGCCGGCCTTTTCGGCCCTTGGCCCTGCTGTATAAATGCGACCGTCGCGGAACGGGGGCCGAGAGGCGCAACAGATTGTCCCAGGCATTTTACTACCTCCGAGGAAGTAAAATTTCAGACACAATCAGTTCCGCCTCTCTGTATAAATGCGTCTGCTTGTTGTTGCGGAACAGGGGGAGTGTGACGTTCCATAGCCTACGTTCTAAACATGCAACCATGGTAGCAGTAAAAGGAAGATGGATAGTTAAGCAAAATCATATTACAGGGAGTAATGTAAATTTGTTTAAATGACCAAAAAAAAGGAATGGCGTATAATATAGCTGGTTCTAAGGTCCGCTGCTCAATCCAAACCCCACGCTTCATTTTCCAGTTTATGAGTATTTCTACACAAAGTAAATTATTCAATGAATTGGAAAAGCTAGGCTAGGCTAAGCTAGGCTGTGACCGGATCGCCGCCGCTATTATTATCCTGAAGTCTGAGCGTATATCCACTCAGACTTCAGGATAATAATAGCAGCGGCTGTCTACAGTAACGTGACTTCAAACACTGTGTGTGTGTGTGTGTGTGTGTGTGTGTGTGTGTGTGTGTGTGTGTGTGTGTGTGTGTGTGTGTGTGTGTGTGTGTGTGTGTGTGGCAGAGCGCTGCCCTCACAAAGAGACCCGCTCACAGCCAACATGTCACACACACACACACACACACACACACACACACACACACACACACACACACACACACACACACACTCACTCACTCACTCACTCACTCACTCACTCACTCACTCACTTCTGCTCTCAATTCACCGGCCATTGTTGTTTTAGAAAAGCTGACTGGCGCGGCGCTAAATGTATACGTCACACCTGACAGTCACCCCTCTTTCATTCCGGAATGTTGATAGGGAGCTATTTTTTTCTCTCATTTGCACCGGTTTAGCGGACGGAAAACGGCGCAATCCTTTAGTGGATGTCGTGGCCCTTAGTTTTGTCCCTTTGCTATTTCATCAGCTGTGATTTATCTTAGAATGTAGAACTTGCTTTCAAAGCGCCTACTGAGCCTGCTGCCTGTATAGAAGATATGCTGCTTCTTAGGTAACGCCATATAATCTACTTTTTATATTCATATTTTGTGGCCCTGCCACTTTGTCCAAGTTATAAAATGTATTCTACCCCACAAATGTATTCAGCATGGAGTAATGTTTTTACAAGACATCGCTATTCGGACATAAAAATCACTGGAAATGATAGTTGACTTGTTGGGAAGAGTTTGTCAGTAGAAGGAATAATGGCGTTATTATGTGACAGGTGTTCAGGGGAGGAGAGGAAACACTTTGATGTAGCTGAAAATGAAATGTTATTAATATGTATTGGAGCACCATTAGACGTGGGGCTCATAAATGTTTGTTGAATAAGTAGCAGGAGGCTTTGCTCAGGCAGAGGAAAGCGATGACTCTTTACCGTAAATTTTTTTTAAATGAGAGATGGGAGATAAAATAGAGGGGAGAGGACTGAAGAAGCTGGCATATTTCATCACTGTGAAGGAGAGAGACAGAGGAGGATAAGTTGTCGTGCAGCACTCCAACAATGTGTGTGTGTGTGTATTTGAGAACGTGTGTTTCTAGCTGTTCTCATTAGTGTGGGAGTAATTGATAGGGTTGCAGAGAGCGCTGAGCAGAGTGATTCAAGGGAAAGGCAGTGGCTTATTTCTTAAAAGGGCCTTGAAAAAGAAATGCTGAATGAATCAGACAAACAACCAAGGAGGCCTTAAACTAACCTCTTGCTTACTGTGAGGACAGTTTGATGAGTCTTGTCTCTGTCTTTCTTTCTTTCTGTGTGTGTGTGTGTGTGTGTGTGTGTGTGTGTGTGTGTGTGTGTGTGTGTGTGTGTGTGTGTGTGTGTGTGTGTGTGTGTGTGTGAGTGAGTGCTTTTATGTTTCGAAGGTACAAGTGAAGATCGTGCGTGTCTGTGTGTCTATTTTTCAGGACGAGCCAGAGCCAAAGAAATGGAATCAACACAAGTCTTCCACACACCTTTTTCATCTCTTCCCTTTCTGCAGAATTGAAGAAGTGTTCTTTCTGTTTTGGTCTCTCTCTATCATACATTTCTCTTTCTCTTTCTCTGTCTTTCTACATGCCACTACTGTGCATCACACCCATCATTTTTCTCCTGTTAAAACGTGCCCAACGTTCCATTCATAACAATGCATTTAGTTTACTAACTATTTAAGGACTGTGACATCACACTTGCATGAAGCAGACACGCTCGGCTGTCAGTAGATGCCTCCTATGAAAATCTCCATGTGTCCTGAGCTGAGCTGAGCTGGCCCTATGCCCCCCCTCCCCCCCCCCCCCCCCCCCCCCCCCCCCCACACACACACACAGTTGTCTTACTGAGGATGCTCTCTGGCCAATCTCTCCCTCCCCTAACCTTGGAGCTTATGATTGCACTCACAGTTGGTGGTGTGGTTGTCTTGCCCCTTTCCCCAGCTTCACAGGACTTGCATTCGTAGCTTTGTTGACCCCTCTAGGCTCAACATGGCTGCCATTCTCCCCAGGTCTTGGTGGAAGTTGTTTTTCCAGTTTGATCTTGGCACAGATGAGACATAATCACTGTTGATGCTGATACTGCCTCTGCTGTAGTGCTGCCAGGCCATCCACAGACACTGATCAAGCTGCTAATGTTCCCGTTTTCCTTTTAATTTGGCTTGCTATTTGTCTTCTTATATCTCTCTCTCTGTCTTGCTCTCTCTTTACATTTTTTTCACGGGCAAACCTGCGAGGTGTTAAGACTATTTTACAGGGTTCTCCAGGGACCTCAGGCTTCCCGCGACACATACACGACACATGACGCTCGCAGCCGGGGATCCACCAGCCATGTGCCTTTTGACACTTGTCTTCCAGAGAGACAAGGCAATCCGCTCGCACACTACCACTCGCGCTTTTGCAAACACAGAGGAAAGGTGCGCTGTTCTAGAAAAGTGAAGCCGACAATCCCTGCTAGCTTTTCCTGGAGTCTCCAGCTGCCGCTCATCAACCCTCCCCAGACGCAGTGACACAAACAAGTACCAAAATAGTGACATGGATCTGGTTGGAGCCACGCCTTCACCTGCTCCCATCAGCCGAGGCCTCTGTGTGCCTCAACACAACAACCTATTGATTTGTTTTTTGTGATGAGCTCGCCTTAGACATTTCTCACATCTCTCTTATGTCGCTACCCTTCTTTTTTGTCCCCCCATGCCCCCACCGTGGCTCCTGGTTTCTCTCTGTTTCTAAGGCGTTCCACTCTGTCCAGCCCTCCCTTTACCCTGTTGTTTGTTCTCCTTTTCTTTGATGAGCCAAGCAAGCCGGCAACTTGCCATTGATTGGACGGTCGATGGGTTGAGTGTTTTCGCTGGCTTCCACAGCGAGCATCCTGACTCTGTCAATTGAGCAAAAGCCGAAAGCGCCGCTTTCTTTAGATCAAGGGACCGCTCTCATGTCAACACAGACCGTACTGGAGAAAAGAAGAGGAACAAAAGGAATTCAACGATCCCTCCAAACACAACTAGCCACAGATAGAGACATCCTCACTGCCACCTTTCCATCTATCATCCCCCCATTTCTTTCTCTACCTCTCTCTCTCTCTCTCTCTCTCTCTCTCTCTCTCTCAACAATTTTCGCCCTCAGTGTCTTTTCTCCAACAGGTTCCTGGAGCTCCACTTTGGGTGTTAGGGGAAATTGGGAGGGAGAGAGGGAAAGAGGGAAAGAGGGAGAGCGGAGGGTTGTGGCAAAAACAGGGGTGGAGGTGGAGGTGGGGTTGAGAGTGTGTGGTTGGGAGTGGATTGTGTTGGCGGGGGATTATTGATAAAGCTGAAATGAAATGGAAATGGATTTAAACTTAGGTCAGGCCATTTTCCCCTCCTCATTTTCCATTTGAGCCATCCTTTCTCTGAGTAGCCAACCATAACACAGACAGATAACTTGCTTTAAAAAAAGAGAGAGAGCGAGAGAGAGAAAGGACAGCGTTTTATTTAATCTAAATTTTCTCTTTTTTCCTGCACCTGTTTTTCTTTCATTCTCTTTACCCTCTCTTCCTTTCTCTATCTTCCTGACTGTTCTTCACTTTTATCTTTCTGTCTCCTTCTTTCTCCCTTTTTCCGATGCTTGAATAGAAGTGGATCAAAAAGGTAAAGACCACAATGAACATAACAACCACAGCTCGCCCCTACCTCCCTTCTCCTCTTCCCTTGTCTCCCTTCCCCCTCCCATACCCACTCCTAACCCAGCACCTTGTGTAGTGCTCATGTTTGATGTTGATACCCCTCCCCTTTCTTTCTCCAATCTCTAATCGCCTCCTCTGCACTTCTCTTCTCTATCTCTGTACTATAACCAAAACTCTAAAATCTTTCTAGATTTCCTCCTTGGTTCTGATGACACCAGCCTGACGTGCACACATTGCACGCACGCACAAACACACACACACACAAACATGCACGCACGCACGCACACACGCACGCACGCACACACACACACACACACACACACACACACACGCACACACACACACACACACACACACACACACAGGCATCTTTTATGGCGCTTTTCCATCGCGTGGTATCAGCTCAACTTGACTCGACTCAACTCGCATTTTTGGCGTTTCAACCGCAATATCATAGTAGCTGGTACCTGGTAGCGGCTGCTTTTTTGGTATCGCCTCGCTCTAGGTTCCAAGCGAGCTGAGCCGATGCTAAAAGGTGATGTCGGCAGACTGCCGGCCACTGCTTGGCCAGAGACTCCCGGGCTTCATTCTGTTGTAGGGGAGAACGGGGTAATTTGTCACACGGGTTGGTTGTCACAATCGTTATATCTCGGAACCAGAAGGCGCTGTCTGTGAAATTTTGGTATGTAAATATCCAGAATTGGGAAAAGAGGTCACCTACATAGTCTTCCTTGGAGTTAGACTGCTGAATTTGAGGTGAGAGGACTGTTTGTGTTTTTCATGTCAAATTGAAAATATTTATCTCCTCAGTATTTTTCTTCTAGGCTTTTACAGAATGGGTTTATAACAAAACACTTGTACCCATAAAAAGTGTGAAGGGTAAAGTATAGTTTAGATTTGGTTAGCAAGCTAATTAGTTGTCAGATGGTTGTTGGCATTGATGCTAGCAAAAAATTCAAGTTGGGGTTGGTCGTCACATTTTTGGGGGGGTTGGTTGTCACATGTTATCCAAAGGCTACAGCCAGAAAAGGAACCCAATAACGAAATAAATTGTCAAGCTGTATCCTCACTGACACCCCAGAGAAGGAAAGAATAGAGCAGGAAAAGGCAGCTAGCATGCAAAGGAAAAAAGGGCAACAAAATCAAAACAACCCAGTGCATTCCAAACTAGACAAGCTGCCAAGGCTACAGTAAGTTATATAGGCCTATTTGTCAACTTGACAATGCAATTGCATTTTCAAATTGAGTTCTACTTTCTTTCCTTCTTTTCAAGATTATTCCCATTAAGATAACATTGTGACAAACAACCCCATAGTGTATGACAACCGACCCCTTGATGGGGTTGATTGTCACAATGTGTTAGGGTGTCTTTGATGATTCATTTCTTCTTTATTACAATAAGATAGAAAAAGTGAGGGGTACACATTTCGAGCCAACATTTTAAGCTTCAATGTAATGTAATGACTATCGAAAGATGTTTAGGTGATGAGCAATTCTCAGTAGAGTAAAAAGTGTGCCTACTTATCCCGTTCTCCCCTATATACTCCCAAACTCTCCAGGACTGTTCGAGTGTATTTTGTCTCGCCGCGTGCAGCCTTCTCTGGTTCTCTTTCATTTGATTTGCATCACAGATCCGAAGAAAAGTAATGAAATGTCCATATATTCGCTAAGCTCACCCAGTTGTGTTGGTTGTTGGGGATGTTACTTTAAACATACTGTACACGACACGAGAGGAGACACGTAGGGCTGGCTACTAGCAGCTATAAATTACAAGCCTTGGACTGCACCGATTACCTCAATAAAATATTCAGGCTGAGACACGGCTTGCTTTTGCAAACACGTATCCTGAAACAAGCACAAAACAGTCAACTTTATCATGCCCGTGTTTACGTGCATAGGGATGTACGTGACGCATCCCTACAGCTGACTGAGTGGCAGAGTCACACATAATGATACCAACCCTCCCTTTTAATGGCCCGTAGCAATATTCTTCTACCTCTTGTAGCAAACAGATACAAGGGTGGTCTTCCTCAAACATTTTCCATCCATATTTTTGGCGGTTGGTTCAGTTAATAGTAGAACAACTGCTCGTAATTTCTGCTTTGCTACTTTGTTCCGGAGTTGGCTTTCTGCCCATTGTATGACGACCCCGCCCACGTTCAGGAGGTTCTATTTGCAGGGGAAAACGACCCGTGCTGCTACCAAACCAAGTTGAACTAAGTCCAGTTGAGTCGAGTAGAGCTACATGTGCGGTGGAAAAGCGCCAATAGTATAGGTCAATCCAGAATCTATGATATGAGATAAATGAGAAAGGAACTTCATTCCTACAAAGTAGCACATCATAACCTAAACTGAAAGACAACATATATCATCTCATGGATGGCAAACATCTCTTCCCTTGTTTCCATCGCTTTCAAAAACTATCTTCCACTTCACACATGTTGCCTCACATATACATGACAATTCACATTTCTCATTACGTTTCTCAGGACTTGTTCCTCTCATTTCGCTACACAGATATTTATTTTTCCCTCCAGATCTAAGAGAAAAAAACTTCTGTCTCTATATAACTCAGCTGCTCCTTTTCTCCATTATTAGTTTATCTATTCCCTCCTTTTTTAGATTCAGATTTGGGTGTTGCTGTTATCTAGAAGCAAAACATTGTGTAAAGATAAACCAGTAGCTAGCCAAGGTTGCTCTCAGAATCCTTTTACAGTATTCCAGTTCCAGGTGCTTCAGTGTCCCATTCTGTCGCTCTTCCTTTTCCAACTGATCACACTTCCATTTAACTCCTTTTCTCTCACTGTCCCCTCACTTATCTTGCTTCTCTTTCATATTATGTTTCTCATCTCCTCCCATTTTCTTCTTCTCTTTCTCTCACCTCTTTCTGATTGGTTTGTCTCTCAGATTACATGTTGCCATCACAAGCAGCTGCAGGCTCCTATAAGCATCTCTTACTCTCCTCTTCCTCCTTCTCTCTCCATCTTTTCCTACAGTTTGTCACTGCCATGGCTCTGTCTTCCTACTGGTGCCCTCCCCCTCCCCCTCCCACCCCCGTCTACATCGGCCAATCCTTCCTTATATGTTCAATGAGGCTCAGGAAGATGAGAGTGGAGTGGAGGGGATAGGGGGGTAGGAGGTGTAATCCCTATAGGGAGTGCTCTAGCTTCTTGTAATAGCCACTATGATACAGCAGTCCTCACCTCAAGCACCCTTAAAGAGCCCCAATCAGCATGACCAGGCACCCCTAATCACAAGCTTCTTAAAGAGGAGAGAGACCTGACCCATACCCAAGGTCACGGTGAGAGTAGTGGCCATCAGTGCCAGCTTTCCACTTTCCATTCCAAATGACCCCCCACACACACACACACACACATCACATCTGTCCGAGCCTCAGCCATTTGGCCCCGTCTGGCCCCATGGCTGTATCCATATGTTGGAGGAACTAACTCCTATAGGAGGTTGCCATTAACCCGTTTATAGACCCTTTGTCTGTCTTTATGTCCATGGCTTTTCATTAACATGGATCATTGTCTCACATTTTTCTCCCACTGCAAGCAGCCATTTTAGCTCACTCTCCCTGCTAGCAGTGAAACGGCACGCTACAAACCATTCCCCTTCTCCTCCCCCTGCTTCAGCCTCACCCAACTAACACAAATATGAATCCCCCCTTTCCTCTGTCTGCACTCCTGCCCTTACCCACCTTAATCCATCTGCTGCTGAACACACTTCCTTTCTCTGTTTATGGCTGAATTCACATTCCAGACGTTTGTCTTGCCGTGTCTGTCCAATGTATCCTCACTGATTTATCAGGCGATTGACAGATTTGGATTGGGATGAGGTGCAGCGCTCAGTGACGATGTGATATGCTGGAGATCCTGTTCAATGAGTGTACACCTACACACTGTTATAGGCTTTTTTAGGACTATTTTGCTTCCTCCTTCCCATCACCCCCTATGTCCCTTTTCTCACCCTTTTTCGCTGACAGTCTAGCAGAATACACTCCACATCATTACAACATTTCATTTATAACTGCTGACAGCACCAAACAAGTGTCAGCCGTATGTTTCTCACCTCCAATCTGTTTGCTTCTGAAGGAGAAAAGGCAAGAAAAGGAAAGCAGTGTTAAACAATCTTGGTGTTTCCATGGAGGGCAGGGTGGGGAACTGGACAAATTGCTCCCCATACTTGTGAGTTGGAAAAGTGAGAGGGAATGAGTGAGAAACTACTGCGTGGTGTGACAGGAAACCATAAAGAACGGCTGCAAATGGAGAAAGAGAGGGAGAGCGCTGGTCGCTATAGAGACGATGAGTCAGGCAGCCTCATTAGGAATGACCCACCACACACACCAGCGCAGTCATGTGACCGAGGCAGTGCAGACACCCTGTTCAGTGGCACAGGCAGAGTGTGAGGATTTACTGTACATGCATTAATCGTGCAGTGTTTGAGCCACAGAACAGAGAGGTGAGTGAGTGAAGTGGTCAAGAATAGAAGACTGATAGAAATCCCCTTACCTCTGGGAGGCTTGATTCATAGCAGAAAGGAGGAGACAGGAGCATGCTAGAGCTAGGCTAATGTCAAAGCCATGCAGGGTTAGTTTACTGCGCAAGCCTTAGTCATGTAAAGGGTATGCCCTCTTTTATTTACTGTCTATCTGCAGCCTGTAGCCTCTGCAGTCATGTCCCCGCCAAACTGTACTGTCACTCAGTTCCAATTTCACTTCAAGGCCGATAAGTGATAAGTCTTTGCTTTAAACGTGTGCTATCTCTAGTCATTGACAGCTTTTGGTCTCAGTGAAGGGTATTCTCTGGGGTGAATGTTTGGGTTGATAAAGGTGCCAGTCTGACACCTTCCTCTTCAACTGTGTCTGGGCAGAGTGTACTTGCGTGCATGGTTTGAGAGTTTGTGTATGTCCAAAGGGTGTATGTCTGTGCATGGCTGTCTGTACTGTATTGTGTTTTTTCTCCCATGACTTGATCCCCTTGTAGTCTAAAAGGAAGCGGAAACACAATGGCAGCGCCTCCCTTCTCCTCCTTTATTATTCTTCCTTATTCTTCTTCTCTCTGTCACTACATGTCACTCTTCAGCAGATTAACTCACTCCTAATTCTCATTTCACAGGAAATAACCTATTTATTCTCTTACTTCCCTCCCCCCCCTCTCTCTCTCTCTCTCTCTCTATCTATCTCTCTCTCTTCTTATTTGCACACACAGAACACAACCTTCTTCCGGCTTTCTTCTCTCTTTCTGCCTCTCTGTCTTTCAGAACAGCACACATGCATGCCTTATGGCGCACACACACACATGCACACATACACACACACACACACACACACACACACACACACACACACACACACACACACACACACACGCACACACACACATACACACACATACACACACACACACACACACACACACACACACACACACACACACTTGTAAAAATACACAGTGATACACAGCTACACACACACTAATTGGCTAATAAGTGCACATCAACATATACCATCAGGGAACTCACTGCACACTCACGCATACAAACTAACCCTTAAAGCCCTTTAACTGTCCAGCATGGATGCAGGGGTACCATGCCATGCTCCATTTTGCCCCCTGCAGCCTGTGTGCTTCACCTGCCAGTAACAGGTGTGGGATTCAATTAGAGCAGCATGCTCTCAGCAGTCAGTCCTGTGAGCAGGCCATGACTGTGGACTGGGCAAAGGCTTGGGCCAGCACAGCCCTCTTATCTCTTTAGCTAAAATAAATATATAAATATAATAAATAAATAAACACACAAGGAGACCACTTTGGAAGCAGCTGCCAACCATTGGCAGGGGGTGTTTAGATCATCAAAGTCCTACATTAACCATCACCATGACGCTGTCACATCAAACATTAAAATGCCGTGGAAGACTAAATTTAGCCCTAAACTGTCAGCGCTCACTTTTAATTGCGTTACAAGTCGATCAGAACTTTCTGCTAGACACTAATGGGAGATATTTTACTTTCATTTTCAGGAAAGCTCTGGTGCTTTTATCATTTTATACTGCCGCCTCATATTGACAAGTAACAGCTGACCAGCGCCTGGGAAAGGGATTAGGGAGATAAATAGTCAATTATTACAGCAGTATTTCCCTGTATGTGTGGCAGTAATTGGCATGCTAGAGTATGATAGCTATAGCCTGGGTTTTAATCCCTGATAAGGTAAGTTTCATTAGCCAGCTGGCTAGTTGGTGGGGTAAAGGAGTGTTGTGTCTGTGCTGCCAGGTGACTTGACTGGGATGATTTAATACATCCTCACCCAAACAGGAATTAATCTATTAATCCAACTATCTAACCTAATCCCAGTTGCGTCTTGCTCTAGCTAACCTGCTCTAGCCAGACTAGGATAATGCCTAATCTTGAGATTTTCGCCTAATGCCTAATACCTAATACCTAATACCTCATTTATACTGTGGCCATAATAGCCTCTTGTTCCATAGACTCTGCTGCTGGGGATTGGCTCATTCAGTTTCCCACTGCTACAATCACCCTTCACAGTGAGAGGGAGGGAGAGAGGGAGGCAGAGCGTAGGAGAGGCAGAAAGCGCTGGTAAACAGCAACGCTGCCGGGGAAAAGCTGGGGAGCGCAGGTCAGAGTTAATGAAGCCCCCTAGGCAGGGTTTGCAAGGTGTGAAGCATGGCTGTACTGTTTCTATTTGGCATGAGTATGTGTGTGTGTGTATGTGTGTGTGTCTATGTCTTAATGGCCTATGTGTACAGCCTGAAGGGCACTGATGAGCCCCTTTGACACCAGACCCACCCAACGACCCGTTCATTAGAATAAACCGAAGCTCGCTGATCGGCGGCCCACCGGGTTCATATGGGGAAGGAGGAAAGAGAGTAACAGAGGAGGAAGAGAGACAGAGGATGGCAGACTGTTAGTGTTATTGCGATGATGAGCCCAATAGAGTACAGGCTGCTACCAATTTAGGATAGGGCTGGAAATGTAGGTGCAATAATAAACACATTGGGAAAGCTGGCACAATATAGTGGGAGTAAATTGCATTGCAGTCAACAACAACCATTTAGGAGCCGTGATAGATTGTAGTGCATGTATTTGTCTCGTACCTGTATATACCATACCTTCCATACATTTTATATCGATATTTACAATATTGTAACAGAAAACACACAAACTAGTAATTATGAAATAGTTAGATTATTTTGATGGGTAGGGGAGAACGGGGTAAGTAGGCACACTTTTTACTCTAGTGAGAATTGCTCATCACCAAAACATCTGTCAATAGCCATTCCTACATTAAATTGAAGCTTAAGGTGTTGGCTAGAAATGTGTGTCTCTCTTTTTTTCCAACTTATTGTAATGAAGAAGTAATTTACCATCAAAGACACTCTGACACATTGTGACAACCAACCCCATCAAGGGGTCGGTTGTCACACACTATGGGGTTGTTTGTCACAATGTTATCTTAATGGGAAAAATCTTAAAAAGAAGGCAAGGAGGCAGAACCAAATTTGAATGTTTAATTGCATTGTCAATTTGACAAATAGGCCTACATAACGTTCTGTAGCCTTGGCAGCTGGTCTAGTTTGGGATGCACTGGGTTGTTTTGATTTTGTTGCCCTTTTTTCTTTTGCTTGCTAGCTGCCTTTTCCTGCTCTATTCTTTCCTTCTCTGGGGTGTCAGTGAGGATACAGCTTGACAATTTCTTTCGTTATTGGGTTCCTTTTCTGGCTGCAGCCTTGAGATAACATGTGACAACCAACCCCCCAAAAAATTTGACGACCAACCCCAACTTGAATTTCTTGCTAGCATCAAGGCCAACAACCATCTGACAACTAATTAGCTTGCTAACCACAATCTAAACTATAGTTTACCCTTCACACTTTCTGAGGGTAACAAGTGTTTTGTTATAAACCCATTGTGTAAAAGCCTAGAAGAAAAATACTGAGAAGCAAAATATTTTGAATTTGACATGAAAAACACAAAACATCCTCTCACCTGAAATGCAACTGTCTTCCTCCAAGGAAGTCTATGTATGTGACCTCTGATCCCAATTCTGGACCTTTTTTATATCAACATTTCAGAGCTAGCGCGCTCTGGTGGCGAGATATAACGAATGTGACATCCAACCCATGTGACAAATTACCCCGTTCTCCCCTACAAGTTGATGAAGATAAAACTAGCTAGAGTAAACCATAACTGAAACTGTAGGCATAGGTCCAGTAGAATCCACTTTGAAAATGCATATTTTAGGTTTTCTTTCTATGACCCCCTTAATCATACATTCAACCCACTAGGCAAAGGTTCAGCTGTCAGTCCAGTGTATCATATCTTTGGTATATTGACTACACTGCTAGTATACTTTATCTCCCCCAGAGCAATCCAAAGTATTCGGATTTGCCTATTAAATCATTCTGATGCTGTAATAAATATCTGTTTCACTGTATCAGGGCAAATGAATTGGATGCTAGTGTACATTCTATTTTGATTGGTTGTCCTTTTTGAGGCTGTAAAGAAACACTTGCTTGCTTGTTTTCATTCATTTGTCCTTTATTCAACCTCGAGGCAGTGTGTCCCTGACTTTATGTATGGGTCACCACATGCAGAGCCTCTGCATTGATTTTTTCATGCTTTTTATTTATCTGTTTACATTAGCATTGTACTTTTGAAGCATCGTCCCACTTTTAGTTGTTTTTTCCCCACTCTGTAGCTTTGTCCTCAGATAATACCTAACTTGTATGACCTCATTTAAATATGTTTGGTCAAAACTCTCCTTTGTTTGCTGTGCCCCCATGCTTTGTCTGAATTGATAAAGATGTCATTTGACTGTATCATGAGGGAGAGTTGACATAGATGTTGTTCGTCTGCCCAAAAGTTCCAGACATTGCTCTGAACATTATTTTGCATATTTCACCCTCGTTCATATTTGCAAGGCAAACACCTCAGGCTTCCGAGTGGAGTATTTTGGTTTTGACAATGGAGCACTACAAGCCCCCCTCTCTCTTGTAGGAGTCTGTATTCAGAGTGTTTTTTTATGCCTGAGCTTGATTAGATCCCTGTTTGGCTGCCAGTCTCAATTCGGATGCCTTCAGACAGAGCAGAGCGTATTCCTAAGTGGTCTAGCAGCACAGATCACCAGCCAAGATCAACAACAGCACCGCAGGCAGTGTATATGATAACTGAAGTAACTTCTCCATCTCTCTCCTCCAATTTTAAACCTCCCACTACACTCCAGACTCTGTGCAGAATTCAAAACAGTTTGAGCCTGGACTGATCCATCACTCTAACCGCCCCAGAGCGCCATACATAGGGCTCTGGCCCGCCCATATCGGAAAGAACGATTTGATTTTAATTTGCCAGCGGCAGGTCTGGATCCCCAGTGGATGACCTCCACCTGATGTCACAGGTCACATTGCACACTATGTGTGTGTGTGTGTGTGTGTGTGTGTACAGGGGGCTGTTGTTTGTGTCTAATTTTGTGAGTGTGGATGTGTGGAACGAGTCGCTATTGTGCAGGAAGGGGAGGCCTGGCCAACCTCACATCTTTACCCCTGATGCTTTTGGCGCTTGACTGAGAGCCAAATTCATGTCCTAATAAAACAAGCTCCGCAATTACTGTTCTACCACCCTGTAGCAGAGCATAGAAGCAGCAGAGGTCTTTCAAAAAGAAAATGCACAATCAAATACGAAGTAGGCCAAGGTAAATTAGATTAGAGACTACATCTAAGCCGCTGTGGCAGCCAGAAATCTCCCATTTATAATATCCAGACACTATTCTGACCACAAGGCTGATGTTCTACAAATGAGCTTTTATATGTTCCTTCAATTTAAATCTGATATTGTACCACGCTGCACTCTCCCCATCTCCCATTCTCCTCTTAGTCTTTGTCTCCTTTTAAATCCTCATCTTATTTTAATCTGCTCACATATTTCTTCCGTTCCCTCCGTGTCTCCCTGCTGTTCTATGTTCCCCTGTTTTAAGCCTTTGCCTCTATCCTCTCTCCCTCCCATGCCATCTCCACCAAATCTTTCATTTTTTACAATGCCTTTGTTTTCATTTCCTATCTCTTCCTTGTTTCCTTCTCCTCTTTGCACCAACACACCTCCTCTGCGTCAGTCTTTGTGTGTCCGGGGACTCTGCTGCGGGTGCAGGCAGCCAGCTCTCTGCAGGAAGCAGAGCACCAGGCAGGAGCGTGGTGTAAGGACCCCCTGCAATCTGGGGACCGTCTGTACGTCATGCCCTGGACCCCCTATCGCACCGACATGCTGTATGAGTATGCCTCCTGGGAGGACTTCAAACAGAACCGTGCCACCACCACCTACAAGTGAGGGCGCCTCCCACTGACCTAGATGATCAAATAGCATCTGCTGCTGTAACTGTTTTGTATTGATGTATTGGTTTTTGTTGTGGATATGGATGGTGACAGAAAAAAATGATGGTGTGGGGACGCTCACAGTCAGGCCATCTTGTAGGATTGTGTCATGCAGAGTAGATGAATTGGATCTCTGCACCACTCATGGGATTCTCTTTCAACAGGTTGCCCAACCGAGTTGACGGCACTGGGTTTGTGGTGTACGACGGTGCAGTGTTTTACAACAAAGAACGCACACGAAATATAGTCAAGTATGACCTACGGACACGCATCAAGAGCGGCGAAGCCATCATCACAAACGCCAACTACCACGACACCTCGCCCTACCGCTGGGGAGGGAAATCAGACATTGACCTGGCCGTGGATGAGAACGGCCTCTGGGTCATCTACGCCACAGAATCCAACAACGGACGACTGGTGGTCAGCCAGGTGGGTGAGCAGCGCTGCACAGAATAGAATGAGATGTGGATTACAGATAGAGGAGTGGATTATAACAAAATCTCATCTGACTAGTCAAGCAAAAGGTCACGCATGAAAGATTTACTATTGAGATTATACAAGAGCACTGACAAATAGGATAGAGAGATGTTGTTGGCCAGGAAAAAAAAGCCTAATTTCAAATCTCATCATATCCAAAAACTAATCTTTACTGGTAAGGTAAAGAAATGATTTGTTTTATTTTAATAGTATAGACCTATAAACTGCACATACTGTTTTAAATATATCATACTGTTTGTGATCTATTATTAAAAAGTCACATTACTTGGCCCTGCTCACTTGACAAACTCAAAACATGATTCATCACTGTGAACTTTGGAGCATTCATATTTTAATACCACTGGGTCCTTGGTTCTTAACAAACATAACTGTAATCATTCAGCAAGTTCCAAACAAACACAGTTTAAATTAATGTGTTGTTCAGATAGACGGGTCCCATTTACTATGACTATCTTTGACCTTAGCAGGAAATTGTATTTCAAACTGCAGAAGTTAAGCTCTCCATCTAAAATATCAAACCCTGCATGAGCAATGAGAGTGTAGAAATGTTTTAACAATAAATAAGAAAGTCATCATTAGTGAAGAAAGGGATTTAATCATTAGAAAAGTATTTAGTTTCCGGGGCACTTTATGTTTTTTTCCCAATTCCCATATATATGTCTTATATATCTTCTTATTAGAGAGAGCACCAGAGAGAATTAGCTTAAGGTCTAATTACTATTTAAATGTTTCTAAGTGCTTATAAATCTTAACATTATTATAGTCAGTTTCCCTGTATTATGATTTAAAATTCCATTGGATTTTCATGGGGATTTGCAACCCTATACTTTTTTGAAGGGGAATTGTATGAGGAATCAGAAGGTGGCCATATTGGAATTTACAAAATGGCCACCGCAAAACTATATGTTTTGTAATATCTCTGTTTCAAAACAAGTTAGGACATGGATTTTAACAGCCAATTCTACACTTTTAGAGTCAATAAATCCAATAGTGGTCATTTTAAAGCAAACACATTTAATACCATTAACCCTTTAATGCTTGAGTGGGACCAAATGGACCCGGTTAGGTTGTTTTCCCAGAGAAAAATTATTTGTTAAATACTCAAGAAAATCAACCATATGTTGGATAATGTATTTTAAACACACTGATGTAATGGTGGTTATGATTTAAAAATGTTAATGGATTAATATAAAACATGTTTCTGGGGAACAGCTGGAATATAAAATGTTAAGCTTTCATATCAAAGATATTGCAAGAAAACAACCTCACTGGGTCCATTTGGTCCCACTCAAGCATTAAAGGGTTAATGGTTCAAAATGTTTCAGCCATACAACTACCACCATTGGATTCCTTGACCCTAAAGGAGAGAATGTGAACTTTACTGAGAAACCGAGATATTACAAAACGAAGGATTTACGGCGGCCATTTTGTAAATCCCAAAATGGCCGCCTTATACACATCTGGGCAAATAGCAACATTGATTTTTTTGATTCCTCATACAATTCCCTCTCCAAAAATGTATACATCCCCATGAAAATCCAATGAAAGTTAATAGTGAACCTGACAGAAGTGCCATTTGTGCTGCTGTAGAACCATGAGTAGTAGGGGAAATGTTACATCAAATAATGTCTTAATTGCAACATGTAGTCTTGTTAATCAAATATTAATTGCTATTGTATCATTGCCTGAATTAAACAGTCAACATAACTTCAAAACATTGAAAAAAAACTCATGCAATTTGACTGGCTCCTTTAGTCCTGACATTAGAAGGAGAGAATCTGATGAAAAAGTATTATTTCCTAAGATATACTCTCTTTTTTTTAATATATATATTTTTTTGGCATTTTTATGCTTTATTGATAGTGTAGAGACAGAGGTGAAATAGGGCAGAGAGGGGAGTGACATGCAGAGAACGACCGCGGGTGGGAAGGGCGCCCCCCAGATATACTCTCTTTTGAAGCTTTCCTGTATAATAGTTTATCCATTAAGCCTTGCCAGAGTTCAGTGTGTCCTCTTTGCCCATATAGGTGAACCCATACACCCTGCGCTTTGAAGGCACCTGGGAGACCAGCTTTGACAAGAGGATGGCATCCAATGCCTTCATGGCATGTGGTGTGCTTTACGCAGTGCGCTCCGTCTATCAGGACGATGACAGTGAAGCAGGCGGTGACCTGTTGATGTACGCCTACAATACCAACCGTGCCCGCGAGGAGCCGGTCAACATCCCTTTCCCTAACCCCTATCAGTATATCTCCTCTGTGGACTACAACCCTCGAGACAACCAGCTCTATGTCTGGAACAACTATAACGTGCTGCGCTATCCGCTGGAGTTTGGACCACCAGATCCCACTATTGGTAAGGAGTTATTCTAGAGAGGCTGTGTGTGAAGTGCATACCAGAGAAGCTTGTACACATCAAGAATTGTGAGATAATGTTCATCTGCAAATTGATTGGAAAACTAGAACATGCACATGTCTCCCCCAATACAGTTGAGATGTAGAATTTGATTATTTTATTGAATAACTATTATACAGCATGATAAATAAAAACACAACAACCCACCACATTGGGAAATCCTCCTGCCTGTTGATATTAAGTTGAGTGTTGACTCTCGAATCTCCAAATAAAAAATACATGCTGTAAAACACTCTCTGCACTATTGACAACATTTTGAGTAGAAATATTAACAGTATACTACTTATATATTTATATTTGGAAAGTTTTTGTCCAGAGGAAAATAGTGTCTATAATGTATTAACGTATTAATTTCCAATACAATTCTATATGCACTTGCGATGACTGCATTAGTGCACAATCATACAACATGAGAATAAGAAGTTGAGAGTTTTATGAATTATGATGAATGAGTTTTCCTTATCTGACATGTGGGTGATTTTAGATATCAAATCATTGTATTTTCATCCCCAGCCATAGCTACAGTAAAGAGCTGCCCTCTAAGGTATGACTGCCATAGCACTTCATTTCAACTTCTCTGTGTCATGGATAATGAAAACCTCATTATGGAATGATAAAGGGGACAATGAAATGTTGGCAGTCCGTCAATATGAAAGGGAGGTATTGTATATCTGAGCCGCACATTGGCTTGTACAAAGGATTTAGACCCAGAGAAAGTAGAGGCGGGAGACACACAGAAGGCAGCACTCTAGAGTTGCATGCTGATTCTGCTTTTGATCAGTTAGGATTTTATGTGGTGTGCTGCTTTTATCTTTGCATTAGGTCTGGTTGTTAGTGATGGTGCCTCCTCTGATACATTTGATCAATTATTTACTTCTCACTGACTTGTGATGATGCCTTCTCTCCATCTCCTCCCCTGCTTCTCCTCGTCTCTCTGAAGAGCAGGCCTTTATGAGTCTCTAAAAAGTATTTGTCACACCAATTATTGTCGGGGCTAACTTTTGAACCCAACTTCTGAGAGGCATCTTACATTCATATGCATGTGTCCTTCTCTCTCTTGATCTCTATTTATGTTGGCTTTTGCTCTCTTGTTTTTTTTCTCTCAATAACAAATCTCTTACATCCTTTTAAACCTCTCCAAATATCTCTAATTCGCCCTGGGTTTCATTCCTAGCGTCTGACTCTATCTTCTCTTTTTTCTCTGGTGCTACCACAGGCCCTCTTACCACGGCCCAAGTGACCAGCACTCCTCCAGCCAGGCCCTTCACCTCTAGTGCCAGCCCCACCACCGCCCGCCCTGAGCCCCCCACCTCGCACCCCATTGGCTCCATCAACAAGCACCCGGATCTTCCACCAATCACAGCCACCGTGCCTGTGACTCGCCGACCGGCCCGCCCCCCTCCCCAAGGCCCAGAGGCCCAGGTCTGTGAGACCAAGCTGGTCCGTGGTGTCCAGTGGCCCACCACGCAAAGAGGAGAAACAGTGGACCGCCCGTGTCCCAAAGGCTCTCTAGGTGAGGAATTCTGCATTGTATTTTTTAAGCTATAGCGCGTAACTTCTGGCGCCCCCATAAGGAATTCTGAGTAATTACAGAAACACTGTCGTCACATCTACAGGAGGTAAGGCTTTGGTGATCGTGAATGGATTTTATACCTTCTGCTGTACGCACAGTTTTTCCTTAGCGAATAGAATCAGCAACTGAAAAATTTCTTGGCCGCTTCTTGGGATTTTTCAGAGCCCCTGCACCGTTGTCTGGGTGTGCAGTGCATTTCTCAGTTTTCTCTGGCTAATCTACAGCCGACCAATCAGCGAACAGAGCGAGTGGCTGAGAACGGTTTCAGGTGAATGCTGCGTTCCTTTATACTCGGAAGAAGGAGATTTCCGACTTGGTAGTTCCGAGTTCCAACCTGTCTGTGTTCCAGTGCATCTGCTCGCAAAAGTATGGACGCCTAAAACCTTTCTCATCCAAATAACTAAACGTTAGGCTCTAGCAAGTTACCGTTGCCAGGTACCGGTAGATCCATAGACTACAATATGTAGTGAAGTCGGAAATTTCCGAGTTCCCTGTCCAACTGGAACGCACCACCAGAACCCGGCTCATGACACACGTGACGACCAAACGTTATGCGATTGGTTGGCTGATCCAGAGTGGCACTGGGCAGATCCAATAGTTTTAAACTTCAACAGACACCCGCCTCCAAGTGAGTGAACGTTTGCCAATTACAGCAGTTCCAGACCTTCTGTACAAATGAAATGAAGTACGATGGTCTGGTTGGACCAGGCTACCGTTGTCATGGGGTGACACTCGTTTGTACACATTGCCTTACTGAGAAATAAAGAGAGTTTTGTGGAGCTGATAGGCTCAATCAACTTTGTGTGAACTCATTTGGCAATGGCTTGATAATATAACCGACATTGAAACAGATACACACTATAGATCTAAAAATATAAAAACTATAGATTTTTTCCACTCTCTGAAACAAACAACATGGGTTTTTCATGTGCAAAACATCTCTGTGTATGCGCCCAAGTGATCAGGTTGTTTGTACTCTCAAACATGTTTTTTCCCAGCTGTTGTGTTCTTCCATCCCTGCGTTGGTCCCCACCAGCAGGCACAGTCCCCGAGGACTCACAGATGAAAGCCTGTCCTCCACAAATGAAAGGCTCATCTCCCGCAGAAACAGAGTTGATTGAAAGCGGTGAATGATGAAATGAAAGGGCTAGACAACAGAGGCTTCACCTCCCCTTCATGCTAGCTTCTATACCTCCAAACATGTAGCAATCAAAAAGCTCTCTTTAGTCACAGTCAAAAGACATCTCCCTCCATCTTCTCCTCCTCTCCCAACACCTAGCGATGTTTCCGAGTGTTGTCTCTGTGAACACGGCAGTAGCATTACATTAGCAGCTGGCTTAATTGCCGCATGTTGGCAGAGCTCTCAAACCCAATCTGTGGTTGAAGGTACTATAGAGAAAAGCGGAAGAGGGGGGGGGGGGATCAGTGGGTGAGATAGAAAAAGGGGGGTATGAAACGCAACACCACATCTGCTGTGATCCTTCCACAACTCTGAACAGCATTGTCTGTCGTCTCTGCTGTTCCATTCCGCTTCAATCTTTCTCTTTCTCCCCTCCCCTCACTCTCTCTCTCTCTGTTCCCCCTCTCCTCTCTGCCTTGTCTTTGTGGACTTGACGTTGGTTATTTGTGTTAGCAGCAGCAGAAGCAGATAGATGCATCTCTAGTTTTATCCTTGCGCGCTGTCCTCTCCCTGAACTCCCGTAACTAAACGGAGAAATTCTGTTTTTAAAATGAGGGTTGGGCGGAAGGTGCTTCCCTTCAGCTGTTATTATTCCACTGTGAGGGATCATACTGGATGTCTTGGGTTTGTGTCTGTGTGTGCACAGTAAATGTTATGTTGTACATCTGCACCATTCTTTTAAACCATTCCCTCTTATCTTCAAACACTTTGAGTTTTTACTTTCTTAAATTCCTTCCATTTCATTTTTCTTGGGTAAAAAAAACAAACCGAAAAAACTTTTTTTGGGCTCAACTTCTTTTCCCTTTCACTGCAGACACCTAGCACCTCTAAACTCTCCATCTCTTTCTTTCTTCTTCCTCTGCTTGTCTCCAGGCATCGCTTCGTTCCAGTGCTTGGCGGAGCAGGTCACATGGAACCCTCAGGGTCCTGACCTGAGTAACTGCACCTCCCCGTGGGTCAACCAGGTGGCCCAAAAGGTGAGACGCCTTGGCCATGACTCTGTCCCCTTCCTCTGCCCCACTGCCCTGACCATCCTCCCTGTCCACCTCCACACACATTTCCATATCTCTAAGGCTGGCCTGATTAAAATACGGACTCATTTCAACTGGCCCTTCATTCCAAGGCGTCAGCTCTTGACACTTAATTAACTTTCTTTCTTCACTAATATACTTTAATTACAGCTAGGTTAAATAATGATTTTAAAGGCAAAGGCAGCTTGCAAAGTACTCAACCACTTCAATTTCTCAATCATAGTCTCATTGCATGGCATTGCACCTGTGCGGTAGCTGAATATCATGGTTTCTAGATGACACATAATGTTTTAAACTTAGCTCACTGCCTTCTTAATTGACAGACTATGTTATTACATTCACTGTAGTAATTTGATCAATCCCACATTTTGGCAGTAATCTGATTTCAGAATAGTCTATATAAATGTGAATTCAAAGTAAACTAGTTACTCAGCCAGGTTTCTGTGGTTGATTATTTAGCCATTCATTCCCCTTTCTCAAATGTTTTTTTTTGTATTAAAGTATGTGCATGTGCCTGGAATGGAAAATAACATCACATTAAAAAGCAACATTGTGGGAAGACTCCATTAAACTTTCTCCTTTTGGCAAAAATCAATTGGTTGCTAAGGGTGTGATTTGCAAGTGAAACAACACTAGGGGAAAATAAAATACTCACAATGTGTTCTACAAGGTCCATCTTTGTTAACAATAACACAAGAGGGGCTGGTAATAAAGCAGCTTCTTTTGGAGGGGCTCGGGGAAATCTGACTGCTAAACAAATGCAAACAGTTTAGTTGGTGATGAGACACACATCTCTATACACGTGGTTTATTGCAATGTTAATGTGCAATTTCACATATAACAGTTTGAGTTTTCTAACCACTTCAAACATGAGCCAGCTAATTAAAGCAGGTTGTGTTTCATCACCCTTATACCATCACTGTATGAGAAGGTATGTGTTTGTGTGTGTGTTCATTTGCAGATAAAGAGCGGGGAGAATGCTGCCAACATAGCAGGAGAGCTGGTGAACCACACGCGGGGACGGATCCAGGCTGGAGATGTCAGCTCGTCTGTGCGACTCATTGAGCAGCTGCTGGACATACTGGACGCCCAGCTTCAAGCCCTGAGGCCCGGGAACAAGGAGTCAGCTGCACGAAACTACAACAAGGTAGAAGAATGTGGAAACACACACTTACCCCTGACACGCACATCCTACCTCTACTGCACGTCTGCGTCTGACTTTCTTTCACCGACCGTGTAAACACACGACAGCGGCCACACACCCAACCTGGGACACCCTGCAGACGGCCGTCGGAGGGGCTTCTGCAGCGACGCTTCACTTTACCTCATTTTTTCGGGGAGACACGCGTCTCTCTGCTTTAACTGATAGAGAAATACTCTGTTGACAGTCATACCAGCAGCATTCACTGTAGTTTAACTGTTTACCGGTGTGTCCCTTTCAAAATAAAACTTCCCACAAGCGAAAATGTGAAGGGAAAAATAAATAAAAAAAGGCAACCAGGCACTAGGATGACTGTCGAAACTCAATATTGATCATATGCATCATAACATGACATGAAACAACTTAATACGGGAATTATCTATGAAAACTCTTTGTAGAAAAGACAGGGCTTTTAGGAGTAGCGCTGCAGCAGCAGCAGCAGTTGAGACGTTCCATGTGTGTCCGAAAAAGGAGGCAGCAGTAACGCACGGCGACGCGCTCCTGAGGTAGACGCAGGGTGTGTGTGGAGGCTGTGAAGTACACACATGCCTACTACGCCTATATTTAATTTGAGCATTAGAAAAGGACGCTGAGGTTAATGTGAATTTACCCCCCTAGTGCACATGCAAGGGCGAGTGAGTTTGTAATTTACTTTTTTTTGTTTAGCTGTTTAATTCCTGCCTTTGTTTTCTCCCATCAGCTCCAGAAGCGAGAGCGGACCTGTCGAGCTTACATCCAGGTAGCTTTTTTCTCTTTCATCCTGCCTGCTTTGCATGCCTGTGGAGTAGGACTGCTCTGTAACTTAGAATAACTGAGGGGAGATAAATCCTTGAGTAGAGTAGGTTTGTGGATGAGATTCCTTTGGGCTCAGTGCTCTGCATGATGATTTATATTGCCTTTGGAATCATCACATAATCTCTTTTTTGCGCTGAGAGCTGTGTGAATAGGTTTTGGTGTAAACCGTGGCAGACAGCATTTACAGTATTTAAATGTTGGCGTAGAGTTTCCCACGTGAGCTTTGTTGCATAGAGCTTACTATATAGTATTGGCCTTGGCCTTATTGTGTTGCACAATAATGTACATTATCTGTGGATCTGAGAAAATGTAATTTGACGCTAGTATGAAAGGCAGCAGTTTGTGTAACTACACCCGTATGTGCCTTTTCAATATGTGTGCAATATCTCTGGTTATAAGAAAGCAGTAATGTAATATCATGATAAGGCCTTGTGTGCTTCTCTGTAATGATGAAATGCATCACGCTACAGCAAGTAGTCTTTAGTGTGTCTGCAGAATACTGTAATATGACACCACGTCGTCTGATCTCTGTTGGTGCAAGATGAGTGGGAAGGGCCACTGACCATGTTACTGACCATTATTTTCTTGTCATCTGCTGCAAGGTATTTCAGTACAATCACACTGTTTTTTGTTTGTTTTTTTAAAGTTATTTTTTGGCATTTTTCATGCTTTTATTAATAGTGTGAAGAGACAGAGGTGAAATGGGGCAGAGAGAGGGGAGTGACATGCAGAGAACGACCGCGGGCGGGAATCGAACCCGGGTCTGCTGCTGGGCCCGGCCCGGGGGGTGGGGGGGGGGGACACACACGCCCTACCAACTGAGCTAAGGGCGCCCCACAATTACACTGTTAAGAGGAGAGACAAAAAAACACCCTCCGTCTTTTTTCTTATGTCGCCAATAGACCGCATTCTGATGCAACACTCATTTTGTAAACAGCAATGCTCTTTATTTCACACAGCAGTCAATCCTTCATTTTGAAAGGCTTGAGCAAGAGAATTACATGATTCATCAAGCAAGCTATACTCCAATAAATTGGATAGCTGATACAACCATCAAAATTGCCATTAAATGAATTGTAAGTGTGAAATAGAATTGTAATATGTCTGACATAGCACAATAATAAATGTAGTGCAGCCAGGGGAGTGGTAAGTTTCTTCTCATAGCATCTTTGTACCTTCAAGTGGTCATTCAATGTGTTTACTCTTAACACCATGGTATAAAATGAGTCATTACTAAAGAACGAGTAATGAGGAAATCAAGAACTAACTGCTAATTACTGAACAGCTAATTAATAGCTAAGTGCACTTTCTAAAATCTCACAACAGACCGCTAGACACTGAGTCCATGAAAGAGTTTACCATAATGAGTTACTAGCTACCAGTCCACCTGCATAATCACCACGTTCTCAATGAATTGTTTTGGATATACTCAGAATTGTGTCGTAAATGGAACAAATCAATAATTAATAATTGCTCTCCTATAAGGAAGTTATTTTGTGTTCCCTCCCCTTAGAATACATAACTAAATGTATTTAACATGTAACTAACATTTATTTCATCTATATAGAGAAGATCTCAGTGATTTGAGAAATAACTACTAAAGTTTTAGCGGGAATGTGCTATTTGCACACGACTCAAGGACCTGACACGACATCATATAAAAGTAGAAAAATATAATTATTCAGAGCATTCGCATTTATTGAAATATTCCCATCGTATTTCTAACCACGTACATATGAGCTATTCATTCATCGTCAGTTAGTTCATTGTTTTTACTGTTTAACTCAATCCTTGTCAACTGCTCAGGATTTTTTTGATACCTTGTAGTGAAGCGATTTTTCTCTACTTACGACATCTATTGCAGCATGTCCGTCCTGGGAGAGGGATCCCTTCCTCTGTAACTCTCCCTGAGGTTTCTAAATTTTTTTTTTATCCCGATAAAGGGTTTTTCACAGGGAGTTTTTTCTCAGGCGAGCTAAGTGTGTAAGGGCAGGGTGTCATACTGTATGGAATGTAAAGCCCACTGAGGAAAATGTCTATTTGTGATATTGGGCTATACAAATACAACTGATTTGATTGGATTTGATTTGAAGTGTTCTGAGTAATGGTTATGAATGGTACGTGTCCTACAGGCGGTGGTGCAGATAGTGGACAACTTGCTGCGTCCCGAGGCCCTGCAGTCGTGGCAGGACATGAATAGCACTGAACAGGCCCACACTGCCACCATGCTACTGGACGTCCTGGAGAGAGGAGCCTTTCTCCTGGCCAATAACATGTACGGGAATCGTTTTTCGGACCGAGCGCCCAGCATTGGTAAGAACATTGTATTAAATGCTGTAAGTCATGGTGGATATATGGATGTACGATAGTTTGGAACACTGTTTGTACAATTGTACCTACAGGTTGCGTCTCGACATATTTTTTTTTGCATATTTCAAAGTTAGATAAGTATGTGTGTGCTGTGTGTCCACCCTCAGACCTGGAGGTGCACGTTCTCAACACAGAGATGGACCTGCAGGACTTATCCTTCCCACAGAACTATGCCAGCGACAGCACCATCCAACTCTCAGCTTCCACTATCAAGCAGTACAGTCGCAACGGTCAGCCCCCCCACCCACCCACCCCCACCCCAATGGCCTGACAAATGGCACTGTCCTGTGCGGCCCACTCTTGTGTTTCCCCATTTGCATTTGGAATGCTATCTTAAAACAATCTGCATGCACTTGAGTAAGTTATTGGTTCATAATAATAGGCTAATCAGATTAACAAAAGTGCTGAGACAATTTCTTTTCCTGATGGTTTCTTAACAGCAGTCTTAATAGAATAGCTGGGGAGGCGTGCAGATTACATCGGCACCCAGTCTGACAGAGCAATCTCAGCACTCCCTCTCTCTCCCTCTCTTCCCCATTCCATCCTCTCGCTCCGTTTCTTCCCCATCTTATCCCCCTCTCATCTCTCGTGTTTCCATCCCCCCTCTCTCTCTCTGTCATTGGCTCCCCTCCTCCCTCCATGGCCCCTCATCCTCATCCCCTTTTCTGTTCTCTGTCTCCACTCGGCTCTGCAGTGGGAACGAGATTAGAATGATTGAAACAAACGCACATGAAATATTCATATGGAATAATAAGAGATCTGTGAATGCTTGAGGGATGAATGTTCCATTGCCCTCCACATTAAATTTCACTCTATTCCCCCAGTCAAAATGAAACGGTCCTTACCATCATTCTAACCTTCACTAACTCTCTCTCTCTGTCTCCCTCCCGCCTGCCCTGTCACTACCCACCCTCTATCTCTGTCACTCTCGTCGCCATTACCATATTATGCCCCCATTTTCTGGATTTGGATTTTTTTCCCCCTCCTCCACCCCTCCACCCTGCTTTCTGCATCTCCCTATTCATATGAAATTTGCTAATTTTTTTTGCTTCCTTTTTTCTTTTCTCTCTTTCGCTCCCGTTCTCTCTTTTATTCTCTTTCTGTTCATCTTTTGCGTGCAGGACAAGTCAAGGTGGTGTTCATCCTGTATAAGAACCTGGGCTCCTTCCTGTCCACGGAGAACGCCACGGTGAAGATGGAGGTGGAGGGGCCGAGCCAGGTCAAGAAGCGCCTGGCCGTCAACACCAATGTGATCGCTGCCTCCATTAACAAAGAGTCCAGCAGAGTGTTTCTGACTGAGCCCGTGGTCTTCACACTCAAACACCTACAGGTGTCCTAATTCACTCCTTTTCATACTATAAAATGCATTCTGACATACAGACGCCCGTCGTAATTTTCCGTCATCGCCTCTCGTTTTTTGTTTTCTATGCAGTTGGAGAATTATTACACTGCCAATTGCTCCTTCTGGAACTACTCTGAGCGCTCCATGACAGGGCAGTGGTCATCCCAGGGCTGCAGGCTGCTGGACAGCAACAGCACACACACCACCTGCTCCTGCAGCCACCTCACCAACTTTGCCGTGCTCATGGCTCACCACGAGCCCAATGTGAGTAAAGGAAAAAACAAGGGCGTGGCAGGAAGAAAGACACAGGGTTTAAAATGGGAAACCAAGTAATTTATGCATATGTTCATTCACGCTAGCATTAGCATTCTCTCACATTCAGTCACACACCCACACACATACCTACACCCACCCACCCACACACATACCTACACCCACCCACCCACACACACACACCCACCCACCCACACACACACACGCACACACACACACCCACACACACACACACACACACACACACACACACACACACACACACACACACACACACACACACACACACACACACACACACACCCACACACACACACACATTCACATTAATGTGTCCTCTCAAGGCTGACAAGCTCTTTGTTTTGAGATCTCCTTCGTCCTTTTTTCACACTGACATTCACGGAGAGAGACGCGTACTTACAAATTCATGTCCTGCTACTTCTCGCTGACATTCACATGAATTTGAATGTCATGTATTTTTTTTTCAGGACGTCTTGTCTCTACACTTTAGCTCCTCGCATTTATTTACAAATATTAAATAAAGCCCTTGCTCTTTCTCTCCCCTCCCCTGTTCTGTCTATCTATCCCCTTATTCTTTATTACTTCCACTGCTACCCCCATCTGTCTCTACACTTCTCATCCTCCATTCCGCTCTCTTGTCCTGTATTGTCCCTCTCTAATTGTCTGGTTCTGCTATGTATCTCTCTTTTTTCCCCTCTCTCCTCTCCACACTCTGGGCCCCCCCCCCCCCCACCACTGTCTATGCCACACTAAATGGAACCTCCAGTACCAGGGGCGGATGCATGAACTGCTCCTGTTTGTGATCACCTGGGTGGGGATCGTCATCTCCCTGGTGTGTCTGGCCATCTGCATCTCCACCTTCTGCTTCCTGCGGGGGCTGCAGACCGACCGCAACACCATCCACAAGAACCTGTGCATCAACCTCTTCATCGCAGAGCTGCTCTTCCTCGGCATCAACAAGACAGAATATCACGTGAGTTAGCAGACATGTTTAAAGCCCCTGTAAAACCCAAATCCACAAAATCCTTCTAACTTTGTCATTTGGGGAGTTAGTGGCATGATAGTAAAGCATCTGAAAAGAGTTAGGCATATTTATCAATCCAAATTAAAGTTATAATCATTTAAGTTTGACAAAAATGAACAGAAATTTGGTTTTGATGAGGCGGGCTTTGCTCAAGTTCTTATGACACATTAAGTATTTTGAACCAATCATGATAGTTATCTGCACGAACTTTCAATAAAGACAATGGCCCACATTTACTAATAAGTGTGTGGAAATGTTCTTACTTGCCTTAAGAAAAGATTAAGTTTGCAATATCACGGTTGGATTTACGAAACGTGCGTACCAGATGATTTTGTTCCTACCAATTTGTGTATGTCAGTAAATCAGACCTATTCTAAACTTACAGGCGCGTGCCCGCTCTCTGCAAGCAGCCTACAGAAACGCCCTCATTTCTTTATATAAGGACATCTGTTTTCCGAGGTTTTGAGAGGAGTGCATGATCCCTAAAGTAATAAAGAAGCATTTCACTTCTGAAGAAATAGACACAGCTGTGGCCCAGGAGGGAGACAGAAAAGGCTGAACTTTTTCCAAGCGTTTCCGTGGGGATGAAGATGGGGGGCGGGGGGTTAATAACGGAGGAATAAACCAAGCCCCAACCACAGCGAGTTCTACCAGCATCCATTGCAGAAGTGACAAAAATAGGCCGTTTTCACAGCATTATTCAACCTTTTTAAGGCCTGGTACAAAAAAACATTATAGTCTGTATGTTAAGGTCATATCTCCATGACATCACTGAGGAGGTTGAATTTTTTTTCTAGCAGGCTAGTTTTTATTCTATTGGAAGTTAAAATGTATGAATAATTAGGGGCGTGCTCGCTTGAGTGACAGCTAGTCGCCCGTTGGCACTCACTTCGCCTTGGAGGTATACGTCAGCTAGATGGGCGTATCTCCCTCCACCCAAAGTCATATCAATGCCCTTTTTCGGTAAGAGGAAATGAGGCAGAGTAAAAATCTGACAAGATGGCGACGCACATAGGCCAGGACGATTGGATGCAGTTGGAATAACTGAGGTCAACCCGGATGCTACATCCATTTTATACACTATCTATGTGGTAAACGTTAAAAGTTAAACGTTGTGTCGCCTGAGATATGTGGCTCAGGTGAAAAAGAAAAGGTTTGATATCAAAACGAAAAAATTAAACCAGTGGAGGACAGTGGCCATCTGATCTGTCGAATCACTGGAATAGTATTACAAACGTCCAGAGTTGCATTTTGCAAAAACATGATGAAAAAAGTGATGAATTTCAGCAAGGACTGTCACTTAAAATTAGTTATTTTCATAATCCTAAAAATATATTTTTCAATTGCTTATTTGATTTAAATAATGAACAACCATAATGAAATCAGTACACTTACATTTTATTTGAAATAAAATAGCAATGCAAACAATAAAAAAACAAAACTAGACTGTTATATTTTCATGTTGACATTCTATTATGGCGCTTTTCCACCGCACATGTAGCTCGACACGACTCAACTCGACTCAGTTGAACTTGGTTTGGTAGCAGCACGGGTCGTTTTCCACTGCAAATAGTACCTCCTGAACGTGGGCGGGGCTGAAAGCCAACTCCGGAGCCAAGTAGCAAAGCAGAAATTACGAGCAGTTGTTGCACTATTAACTGAACCAACCGCCAAAAACACGGATGAAAAATCTTTAAGAAATACCCCCCTTGTATCTGTTTGCTAAAAGAAGTAGAATAATATTGTGACGGGCCATTAAAATGGAGGGTTGGTGTCCCGATGTGTGACTCTGCCACACAGTCAGCTGTAGGGATGCGTCACGTACATCCCTATGCACGTAAACACGGGCATGATAAAGTTGACTGTTTAGTGCTTGTTTCAGGATACGTGTTTTCAAATGCAAGCCGTGTCTCAGCCTGAATATTTTATTGAGGTAATCAGTTCAGTCTGAGGCTTGTAATGTAATCGCTCGCTATCATGTCTGTCCCAGCTGGCTACTATAGGCTATTTAGCCTAGCTGCTAGCTGCCCTACATGTCTCCTCTCGTATGTTTAAAGTAACTTCCCCAACAACCAACACTGGGTGAGCTTAGCGTATATATGGAAAAAAAATTCGGATCTGTGATGCAAATCAAATGAAAGAGAGCCAGAGAAGGCTGCACGCGGCGTAAATACACTCAAAAGTCCTGGAGAGTTGGGGAGAATAAACAACAGAATGAAGCCGGTAGTCTCTGGCCAATCAGAAGCGTCGGCACACGGCCGGCCACTGATTGGCCAGAGACTACCGTCTGGCCAATCAGCCCACGTCACCTTTTAGCATCGGCTCAGCTCGCTTGGAACCTAGAGCGAGGCGATACCAAAAAAAACAGATACCATGTTTTCGCGGTGGAAACGCCAAACATGCGAGTTGAGTCGAGTCGAGTTGAGCTGATACCATGCAGTGGAAAAGCGCCATTATGCTGCAATGCACCTAGAACTGTAAACTCAGCTTTTATTTGAATATTTTAATTATGACAAATAGTAATACGATAATGTATGAAGATGAAAATGTGGTTTTATTATGCTATGCATTTAGTTAAAAAGTGTTTATTTACATTTTCTAAGACAGTCAAACATGTTTTATTTGTGCGTACGCATGGTCTGAGGAAGTTTTAAATTTGTTCACAGAATACGAAGAAATTTAGGTACGAAAATATTGATAAATCACCGATTTGTGAGTGAAATGTTCTTATGCTCTTACGCACTGTTATTAAATGAGGGCCATTGACTGTTGCCATGGAGACTGTTTGATACAGCCACGCCCACACATTCCTGACTTTCTCAAGACATTAAAAAAAGCTGTATTTTGAACTAAGTTCTAACATTCATGAACATCTATTTTCAATCAGATTCATGTTAAAGCTTATTGAGACACCCAACTTTGATATTGTGTATTGATTTTTACTATTTCTGACCAGCTTTCCAGAGGCTTTAAACCTGATAACCACCAAGGATGTTAGGTTCTCTCTCTTGAATAGGGTTGTTTTTTACTGCTCTTTGAAAAAAGCTCTGCAATATGTCTGCTGTTTAAAAACTGGACTCGCCTGTCCTTTATGAAGTGAGTCACAAGATCAGGTACATTTTATTTTACTTTCCAACTTCAGAGTCTGGAGATTTGAAACATGAAGACAAGTAACAACTTTTTTTTATTGAATGGTCGACTGTGAAACTGAAATGGAGGCAGCGCCATAACGTTATACTCTATACTATAAAACATTTGCTGCACTCCAGTAATGAATACCACTCAATAATATGCACAAAGGGGTCAGCTTTTATTTTCTCCTCTGTGAATGTCCAAATGTACCTCCTGAAAGTGTCTCTGTTCTTTCCTCATCTGTTTTAGAGTTACAGTATATACCTTTAGCTTGGCTGTTCATACACTCCTTCTATATATTTTCCTTCTTCTCCTCTCTCTACTCTCCTCCTTGCTGCTATCCTCAGATTGCCTGTCCCATCTTTGCTGGCCTTCTACATTTCTTCTTCTTGGCTGCCTTCTCCTGGATGTGTCTGGAGGGTGTGCAGCTCTATCTCATGCTGGTGGAGGTCTTTGAGAGCGAGTACTCCCGTAAAAAGTACTACTATCTGTGCGGCTACTGCTTCCCCGCGCTGGTGGTGGGCATCTCCGCGGCCATAGACTACAGGAGCTATGGGACCAAGAAAGCGTACGTGTGAAGACAGGCCTTTTTGCACCTGCAGATTGAGAAGCAGGATTATGCTATTTCCCCAGCTGGAAATGTAATATGCAGCGCTGTGTGAAACGGCTCTCGCACCTCCCCGCGGACTGGCTTTTCTGAACACACTTAGCCAAAGCCCGATGATTAGCCTTCATAAGATAATCCACTGAGACAGGGAAATAGTGTGTGATTGTACGGGGGTGTGCGTGTGTGTGTGTTCACATATCTGAGTGTGTATGTGTTTGTTCCTGAGCTCACTGGTGTGTAACTCTCTCTCTCTTTCTCCTCTGTGCCACTCCAGATGCTGGCTGCGAGTGGATAACTACTTCATCTGGAGCTTCATTGGACCCGTTTCATTTGTTATTATGGTATTAGCCTTTACTGTCAGACAGTATTATTTCCCTATTTTGACATCCCCCAGTCAAAGTCTGTATGTTTTTTGGAGCAGAATGTCAAATTAACAGCACATTTATTCTGTCTTTAGCTCAACCTCATTTTCCTCATGATCACTTTACACAAGATGATCCGTAACTCCTCAGCACTCAAACCTGACTCTAGCCGCCTGGATAATATTAGGTGAGTTCCATTTAGCTGTTTCCATTGGCTGAGTGAACCACACCAAATGGATTGCTGTTTTCTATGTATGAATGCATTACTTTCTGTGTCCACTTCATCAGGTCATGGGCTCTTGGGGCCATTGCCCTGCTGTTCCTACTGGCACTGACATGGGCGTTTGGCCTGCTCTTTATCAATGAGAACACGGTGATCATGGCCTACCTCTTCACCACCTTCAATGCCTTCCAAGGCATGTTCATCTTCATCTTCCACTGTGCCCTGCAGAAGAAGGTAAAGACAGAATACTAGTCTAAATGACTATATATTATGGATGTCATTGTGAATAAGTAGATGCAATGTTGCTGAGTTGGATGAATTGATGTGTATGTCTGATTGATATTCATTAGACACGTTTAGAGGGATTGCATTAAGTACATTTTATTGGTGTTAAAAGCCTCCATTGCTCCACATTGGGTCTAAGTTACTGAAACACTGGGAATGTCCGCTTGTTCAGTTGATTTGGTCCAGACCAAATAGAATTTAGATTTTTTTTGGTTTGGTGTGGTCCACTTTCACATTTCCCTTTTTGCAAATTAACCTAAATTACGAAGAAAAAACACATGTGTGCTAAGCTCAAACTCATTCATTCATTGAACAGACATTCTGGGGCGGGGAAAAGCAGAAAGCACAAAGTGAAATCTGCCAAAGTGTAAAAAAAAATCATGGATATATTCCATAACAACAGTGCATCATTAACATCTGTACTCATTTAGGCCTTCGTTGTTTGAGAGAGAGGGGGGGACGACGGCAACTACTGCCTGATTTATAATATGATCTAATAGGGGGTTCAAAATAGTAAATAAATCTATAGGCTAAATAAAAAACATGAAATTATTGTTGTTTCATATGATTATTGTTGTTAAAATATGTTTGTCAATGTCACGTTTAGTGGCTTGTAGCCCACTATGTGAAACATATCATTTTCACTGTATTTTTGCTGCTGAACGCACGGCTCACAAGAAGAATGTGCTCAAGCTGACACACAGCTGAGGCAAACTGACGGGGATAGTATTAACGGTCTAACCTGTTAAAACCTTAATACCTTTTATATACTATCTATGGTTCATGCAAAGTACAGTGTGAACCTGTCCGCACTGTGTGGGAGACGGTCCCCTTTCTTTCATCTGATCGCTGAACTAATCACTATTAAGCGTCCTCTCTATCAGAAGTAGCCTATATAGGCCTATCAGCTCTGGGCTCCCGGCCGTTCTTACCACAACTAATCTTCTCCACAATGACGGCGATTTATTTAAAAAGAAAACAGAGAAAAGGCACAGCGCTTCTTGCATTTGGGTCAGATCGAGGTCCGGCCAAATTCAAAACACAAACAAACTGCAGCAGAGTTCGTGTGAATACAGCAATCACACCCGGATGCAGACCAAACAAGCGCACCGAGACCCAGTAGAAGAGGTGGTCTCGGTGCACCTGGGTGTTGTGTTGTATTCAGACCTTCCTGAAAGATGTGCACCGAGGGCGGAAGTGCACCTTTGTTTCAACCGAAGAACTGAACACTGCAGGTGTGAATACGCCCTTAGTGTTTGTGTTTATGAGTGGCTTTATGTGTTCTTTTTATTTCTACAGGTCCATAAGGAGTACAGTAAATGTCTGCGTCACTCCTACTGCTGCAGCCGCACCTCCACCACCAGCTCCCACGGCTCTCTGAAGAACTCAGGCCTGCGTGCCAACAACCGCTACTACAGCGGCAGCCAAGCTCGCCACGCAGCGGCCCACAGACAGGTGCAGGCAGGACAGGCACACACAAAGCACAATCCCACCATGCAGGCACACCAGCTTCTTTATTTAAGCATCGATCAAATTATGATATTGGCTGTTTTTACAACCCTGTCAAAAAGGGTGTCAAAACAAAATAGATTTAAAAGCAATAGAAATAACCCCACCCTGTTGGACTTATTGTGCCCCTTGTTTAAAAGGTATGTTAAGTAATAAGACACTTCCAAATAACAATTGTATCAGCGACTGTTATCATGTCTTACACATCTTGAGTGTATTAGCCCCCCTCATGAGAACACAACATAGTTGTGTGCCTCTTTATACCAACGCCTCACTCTCTGCGTCTGGCCTGTTTTCCCCATTGTTCTTTATAGATTAGAGTGAGCCCCACAGTTTCGATTACAGCAGCCCCACTGAGTTAAGAAGTCTACCCACTGCGTTTCTATATGTAACCTGTCTGTTTGCTGCCATTCATTTCACTGTGCTTCTTCTTCCAGAGTCGGATCCGCAGGATGTGGAACGACACGGTTCGGAAGCAGACGGAATCTTCTTTCATGGCGGGAGATATCAATAGTACCCCAACCCTCAACCGCGGTGAGGCATCCCTTTATCACTTCACTTTGTTAAGTTTGGCAAGCTTAAAAGCACACAACCCATTGATTATAACACACTCATGTATATTTACTCAATTGAACAACAACAGGAAAGGCATTGTGCTATTTGGGACGGAGCCATTCAATTCAAATTCAATAAAAAAAAACTGTATTTGTCCCCAGGGGGCAATTGAGAGCACATAGAGCAGCAGCATTAGGACAAGGCCATGTCCAAACATAAAACACACAAACACAGCGTTGCTACCTGGCAGACAATACACACAAGCACAGGTGTCTACAAATACACAAATATATAATATGTATAAAATATGCAAAATACATGTTTATAAATGGAGAGCTGACTCTTAAAAGTGTAAAATGTGTTAAATATGACAATCAGTTAATAAATACCAATCTGGTTATAATACAATTTGAGATGAATTGAGGCGAGGTATTTATGTTGTAATAGTTATTGGGAGTGAGAGGGCAAAAGTTCACGGCTTTGCCAGTCCATGTGGGGAGGGGGGGGGGCACGAGCCTGGGTGGGGGGTTTAGGAGGAGTTTAGGAGGTGAACAGCCTTGGGAACAAAGGTTGCTTTTCTCCTCTGTGTCCTGCAACCGGGGCAGCGTAGTCGGCGCCCTGAGGGGAGCCACTCAAAGGCGGGGTGTAGAGCGTGTGAGGGGTCCTGCATAATTCTGTTGGCTAACCGGAGTGTTTGCTGGTCGTGGATGGAGGAGAGAGTTCTTGTTGGAAGTCCAATTATCTTAGAGCAGACTCTGGCCGTACTCTCTAGGCGGTTTCTGTTTTGGAGGGTGATGGAGTGGAACCAGCAAGTTATGGAAAATGTACAGATGCTTTCAATGAAGGAGCAATAGAAAGTTAGCAGTATGTTTTTGCTGACTCCAAAGGAATTTAGTTTCCTTAGGAGATACTTCCGCTGGTGACACTTCTTAAGGATCTCTTCAGTGTTGGAGGAGAATTTCAACTGGGTGTCGAAGATGGTGCCCAGGTATTTATACTCCTCCACCAGCTCCACCGGCTTCCCGTTGATTGAGATGATGGATGCTGCGGCCAGCTCTCTCTGCCTCTTAGAAAAGGTCAACATTTTGCAAAGTAAAATGTTGCACATTTAACAGTATACAGGAATAATGAAAGATTGCCTCTCAGCTTCTGGGCAACCAAGGAAATAACAGCAATATATGTTGTTTAAATGATAACATATGGTTGAAGGCTGGCTCGTGGGTGGTGGGTTTCAGTTTCGGAGTGGCAGCTGGTGGTCAGTGAAAGCACTTAGCAACAGCATAAATATATATCGAGCCCGGAAACTTGGTTGTGTGTGTGTGGGTGGGTTTGTCACTAGTGTTACTGATTTTATGTTCTTACACAATAAACTCCTGTTTCTGTAATTAAGATGATTTAGATTTGTACACAGTAATTTGCCAATTAAACTTAAAGAGAGTGATACTATAGCCACTTGACCACATCTTCTATCACATTAATCCAGTGGTGGAACAGGAAGACGTGCTTAGATCTTGCCGTTAGTAAAAGTAGCAATACTGTTAACATAGTCTGTGTAATGTGTAAGCATCACTAATGTTACATCTGCCAGGTAGGTTAATCCATAATAGTACACCATCATTTATTTGTTGATTAATATTAATTCATATTTTTTTTATTAATCTCAATCTTCTGAGAAACTAATTTTGTCTAATAAATGTAGTAGAGTTAAAAGTACAAGGTTGGGTTAATGAATGTAATAGGGTTGAAGTATCAAGTAGCACGACATGAAAATACTCCAGTAACTCAACAGTTTACTTAAGTAGGCTACATCACTTGATAAAATATATACTTTTCTCATTTTACATTTTTTGAGTCTGTTCATTACTTTTTTTTTTATTGTTTTTAAATGTGATACAAACAAGATATATTTCTCTTTGTCCTACTATGAGGGGTACATTTTACACAGTGGTTACACGATGATGTGAATATATTGCATGTGTTTTCATACCATCATTAGTGTAAAATATAGTAATAGCACTGCACCTTGAGCCAACCTGAGATTACCAGTTTGAACTCCTCTCACCATTTTATAGCTGCATGGGATCGATCACATCCAAACATGCATCCATATCCTCCTCAGCCTGCCTGTAGTGACGCCAGCCCTTACCTCTGAGCTCTGCACAGCCCATGAATATGAAGTGAATAATGTGTGTGGAGTCACTGACTGTCTCAGCCTCAGCCAACTGGTGGCGTCACCAGCGCAGCCATCAGTTAGACTAGAGTAGTTTTCGGCGGAAAGCTTAATTCCCTGCCTATATAGGAGTGGGCAAGGAATTATGACAGATGTTTTTTGACAGATGTTTCGTTTGAGTGTCGCCATCACGTGTGGTGTGCCTTAATGTGGCAGAGGGCAAGTTTGGTGGATTGGTCAATGAGGGAGTTGTGAAGTATATCCAGAGCTGCAAGGTTTGTGATGTTTTGGCTTATTGATTAATTCAACGACACTGTAGATGCAAAACACGATTGGCTCAGGTTCCCATTGGGTGAATGGGGTGAGGGTGGGGCTGGGGGGGCGGGGGGGGGCGTGTGAGGGTTGTTGATGATGACACAGAGGCTGTTGCTATATCAGCCGTCACTCTCTATGCTAATTTCATCCATTTTCTTTTTAATGAACTGATTAGCGTGCAAGTGAACAGGGGGTAATTATTCTAATCGGGGCGAATGACAGGAGCAAGGCGGGGGGTGAGAAAGAGGTGTGCTACGAGTGAGCTGGATAGATGAGAGGTGTGTGTGTGTGTGTGTGTGTGTGTGTGTGTGTGTGTGTGTGTGTGTGTGTGTGTGTGTGTGTTTGGCGTGCGTGTGTGTGTGCATGTGTGTGTTTGTGTTTGTGTGTGTTTGGGCAGGTTGGTTTCCGGAGCTTTTCGTCACGATAGAGCAATCACCAGGCCGGGTGGAGAGAGACACACAATGTGGATCCTTCCATGTTATGCTGTCAAACACAAGCAACTGTGCTGTGAAGCCTTTATTGTCTGTGCTTCTGAGGAAAGTTTGTCAGTTGGCAGAAAGTGAAAGAGGAAGGGGATGGAGGGATGGAGGGAGGGGCGGTAAATGAAAAAAGAGATCTAGAGAAAGGCACTATCACCGAGGAGTAATTAAAACGGCCGAATCTAGAGGAGAGATGCTGTGTCGTTATCGTTGGCATCTCCCATCTCTTTGATTTCCCCACTTCACTTCTTTAGAAACCACAATCACTTCCTGACAATAGTAATGTGTCCAGAAGACAAAGCATGCAGTTCACACACACAAACACACAAACACACACACACACACACACACACACACACACAGCCTCCACTGCCCTACTTTCCTTCCCTACTTGAAGCTAGTTCCTTTAATTTTCTACAGGATATTCCTACGAGGTTTACACAGACCGCTAAATCCAACTCATTTGGTGTTGTTTGTAAAAATCCTGGCATGAAGAACTGAGAAAATTGTCAAGACACAGGGGAACAAGCCAGAAAATGGAGGGAGAGTGGTTTGAGTGGCGTGCCAGAAAGATAGACAGGGGAAGTGAGAGGAGGAAAATGACAAAGAAATAGCCGTGTGTGTGCACACAGCTATTTATTTTATATTTTTGAATTCCCTGCTCCCGTGCTGTGTGATAAATGGTAGGCATGAGACCTAAAGGTTGCACTTTGCCTTGGTCTACTCTCTGTCATGCTGTCCTATTTTTAATTTCATGGCATTTCTGTTCGACTTGCCTCAGGCTGGAGCCGTACATGGGCATTATACAACATTCTCCGCGTGCCATTTCTTTGAATTATATTTGTTTTGTAGTGGCATTCACATTTCACTGGAAATGAACTGTGTTTCAATGGCTGCACCCCTAGACTACATAATGGCATGCATTACTGTTCTTCCCCATCTGACTACATTGTCAGGAGCCAAAGGGAAGAAAACAAATGGCCATGCTCCAAACAGTACCTTTCCCCCTGCAATTGTATTCATACTCAAAGGTTACAGTCAGTCGTCATAAACATTGAGGAAACACTGTGAAATGCATTACTCCATGAAGCACAGGCATAACCAAAATAGCCCCATTTGAAGAAACAGTAAATATTTGTATGATTACCGATGTTATTACCGAGTCTGGAATTGCGAATTTTACGAACGTTACACCTATTGTGTACACAGTTTCTGCTTGTGATTGCTTTGCATACATTTGAGGAACATATGAGACCCTCTTTATGATTATGTTTTTTTTTTTTAAATGTTTGTGTTTTGCAGCGACAATGGGCAACCACCTTTTGACTAACCCGGTGTTACAGACTCGCACTGGTACTTCTCCTTACAACACTCTATTGGCTGAGAGTTTCACCCCGCCCTCACCTGGCCTCTTCAACTCTACTGGTTAGTTCCTCAATAACTCTCCAGTCTGTGTGGGCATTCTTGTCAGCATGTGTGTGTGTGTATATTCATTATGCACCCTGCCTGCTGTATTTGAGTGCTTGTACGTGTGTGTGTGTGTGTGTGTGTGTGTGTGTGTGTGTGTGTGTGTGTGTGTGTGTGTGTGTGTGTGTGTGTGTGTGTGTGTGTGTGTGTGTGTGTGTTTGTGAGAGTTTTTTTTTAATGTTAGAATATGTAGCTGTCAGACCGATTCACTAGGCTAAGCAGAACAGAGCCAAACAGTGCCTACATTACCAGCCATCTGGCCATATCTCAAATCTTCATGAGAACAGACACACATTGATTAGAAGTTTAGCTACAGCTGTGACTGCCAGAAAATCTTGGGGAGAGCTTTCCTTTTCCCAAGCAAAAAAAAAGTTGTCTGCATTACTGCTGTAAAAAGGGATCGGACAGCTTTGGTGGCTAGGGACAGTCCATCTGGGTTTAGGTCGATCAGGTGTGAGTGCTCACTTTAAGAGTGTGTGTGTGTGTGTGTGTGTGTGTGTGTGTGTGTGTGTGTGTGTGTGTGTGTGTGTGTGTGTGTGTGTTTGTACTTTGTTCTACCTGTGCATTTTTTAGTAGCCCAATGGCTTTTTTATTGCATTGGCGCATTCCCACACTGCTCATGGGGTGCCTTTAACTGCTGAATTAGACATGTTCTTGTAATTTATCCACTACAACTGCATTGACAATATTCACTTGGTAAGGGAGAACTATGATTGTGTGGAGCTGCACTGGCTGAGTGAGTGTGCAACCGCACAGTATCAAGCCTAGTGTCTGACTACTGATATTTAAGGCGGCGTTTCTGTTAAATATTTTACAGCCTCTCTGCACAATACGTCAAGCCTGATGGCCACAGGCCTGGCAGCCAAGACATTTTTAGAAGTGAGTGGGAGAGGAAGTAGGGAGAGCACTTCATTAGAATGTCTAATTACCCACACAACCACCAAAGAGGAACGTTGATTAAAGCCACGCTACACATTCAATTAATCAAATGAACACACTTCTCACTTTTTGGGCGGCCCTAGCTCTTGCTTTGCTCTGTAATGGTAATTTAGGAGAAAAAGCACAAGATATTTGGCAATTTGAATGGAAGAAATAAACATTACTGGTACCATGAAGGGTTTTTTATGAATTATGTATTCAAGTATCACCGACAGAAGAAAATAAATATCCAGTGAATCCTTCTTTGCCTTAGAAGTAAATGTGGACTATAATGTCTGCCAAACATGACTTGGTCTGCCTGAATCAGAGATAATGTAACTGTGCGTGCATTCGTTCGTTTGGTAAGAGTTGAAAGGTTGGATGTGAAAAGAAAAGGGCCGGATGGACTAGAATATTTTTTATTGCATTAATGGTTCCCTTTTGAGATGTCTTAAAAACAAATATATCAAGTTAATGTTGCATCATTAAAGAACACTTACTGTCTATTCCATTTTCTCCACAATGCTTTCTCTCTGGTATACACAGGAACCTTCCGTGACCAAAGTAAGTGTATCTCATTTACGATTGATATATCATTGGATATTTAATCTTCTCTTATTGACCCTTGAATATTACTCTACAATATACCAAAGCCTGCTGTGTTCTGTCTCTCTTCTGGTTGTGTTTGGGTCTAGAGAGCACATTGTCTAAGGCCCGTGACCCCTGTGGGATGGAGACACTGCCTTTGAACGGTAACTTCAACAACAGCTACTCCCTGCGCACTGGCCCGACTGGCCCGGGGGGTGGCGGCGGGGGCAGCTGTGACTTCCTTGGTGGTGGAGACAGTTCCCCTCCTCTCCTCAACCCCCGCGCTTCAGAGGGCCTGGGCGGAGGCATTCGACGAAACCTCTCCGACGCGGCGGCCTTTGAAAAAATGATCATCTCCGAGCTGGTGCACAACAACCTGCGAGGCGGAGGGGGAAGTGGAGGGGACATGGGGGACAGGGTGTGTGGCAGCCTGGCCAGGGGGTGTCCTCATGGTGGGGTGGGTCGAGGGACGACGGGGCCAGAGCCTTCTATGAGCATGGACGAAGACGAGGACTATCTGACAGAGGGCCGGCAGCGCACGCCACAGGATGTGGAGCTCCTTTACAAAGCGCTGGAGGAGCCCCTTCTACTGCAGCGCGCCCAGTCCGTCCTGTACCAAAGCGATCCAGAGGAGTCTGAGAGTTACACGGCCGACCTCACAGAGAGCATGGGCCACAGCGCTCACAGTGGCCAGAGTGCAGGGCAGTGCGGGCTTGGAGGCAGCAGAGCCCCAGACTCCCCGGCCCCTGACTCCCTGTACACCAGCATCACCAACCTGCAAGACTCACCCTACCCTGACAGCAGTCCAGAGGCCCTGGAGGTGGTGCCCCGTTCGGCGCAGCCCCCCGAGGAGCTGTACTACAGCTCTGGGAGGCCTGCCTTGGGCTCTCGCGGGGCCCCCATGCAGACCTTCTACCAGGCCCATCCCCGGAGGCCAAGTGGGGAGGGACACCAGACTCAGGAGCCCGCCCACAACGATGGAGACGGACAGATGCAGCTGGTCACCAGCCTGTGACTGGAGCCCCCAACGGAGGAAGTCGGGGACTAATGTGATGGCCAGAGCCGCCTCCTAATAGCCTGCCTCGATCTCGCACCTCTCTACTCTCTGCTTGATTGGTTGCCTTTCTTTTCTCTTGACTTTCATATACCTGACCAATGAGCAAACAGAGTAACCTTCAGGGGGAGTCGTGGCTGACTGAAGTAGCCTTGATCCCTTAACCATCCCCCGTCCTCTGGAGATGAGTGATAGCCTCTCTCCAAACCAAGTCCCAGTTCCTTTCAGTACCCTAAGGCCAAGTCCAGCACTCTGAATGTACCAATCCACACCCTTTACCTTTAGATATTTCAAAACTTAAACACTATTTTAAAGTGGTTTATGATATTTCGCTTCAAACCCACCTACAGATATGAGAATATAATTTTATCATTTATATAATTTCCTGTTCATATTTGGGTTTTTTTCTGACTCAAACTGACTTAATTTTAGTAGTTAGCTTTGAAGATTATGGTAAGAACATAAGAAATGTCTGACAGAAAGCCAAAAATATATTTTATTGAGCCAGAGCAGAAACTGGAGTATTCACA
>NC_137220.1:27941197-27976197 GCF_949987685.1 Ammodytes marinus | reverse complement strand
CATCATGTACCACGGAGACATTTGTAAACTGGGGTAAATATAACACCTTTTGTTTTCATTGTTATTCATATGTTTTTTATATATTTTTCTCATGGTCTTTGTTTTGACAGCTGTCTGGGCCAAAGGGGAGGATTTTCTGTGATTGTTTGCGCCATCGCAGGTCAGAGCGACATTGTATCAGCACATATTAATAAAAAACAACTGAAAATATACACTGTTACTGCCTCAGGGTTTCTATGGGAATGCCTTGGAAGGTGCTCAGTTGGTGTGTGTGTGTGTGTGTGTGTGTGTGTGTATGTACACTGATGTACAGAGTAATTGCTTGTGTGCTTTAGCATATCCCAGCGTGATAAAAGAGCTCACATAAATGATTATCTTTCACTGTGCTATATGAACTTCTACATACCTTGTGATTCAACTTGGGGGGGAGAAATGGTTTCATTACACACTTATACAGTGCTTATGTTTTATTCATGGAGTGTCCTGCAGGTTATGGGAGCATTGTGCTGCTCATCTGTGTTCCAGGGGAAGTCCCTTCCTGAGTCAGCTCCCCTCTGAACCACACACACAGTGTATGCATATTCAGATTCGACCTGCTAGTTGGGATGATGATTGGGTCAAACACTGGTCTGTGTCTTAAGCACATTAAACAAAGTGATCTAGAGATGCAGAAAACTGTTAGCGAGCTGTGAGTTAAGGAAGCAAACCCCCAGGCCCCAACACTCTCAGTCTTAACGGTTGGATAGAGACTACGTGCTCTACACACTAGTAAGAATGAGATGACTGGTCCCATACTCTGGCTAAAAAGCAAGGCTTAATTTAACTACAGTGACTTCAAGTCAGTATTACCAAGGCCAGAGCCCTGTTTCAGGTAGCAGGTTTTACAAACTCTGGGTTTAATCCTGCGCTCTGAGTTGGTCAACTCAGAGCGCAGGGTTGACGAGCAACTCTGGGTTTTGGGTTTCAGAACAGTGGATCAGCGTTGGGTCAATCAACTCTGAGCGGGTTTACTCTGGGTGGAGCGTGTGCGTAAAAGCCATCGTCAATGGATCGCTGATAACATGATTCACCATGGAAACAGAAGAAACAAATGCTTGATCCTCCCACTTCTCCACTTCTCAAAAAAAAAAGAAAAGAAACTTCTCCGCTCCTCCCACTAGAGTAAGAAATATTAACGAATGAGTTTATGGTATGGAGAAGAATTAACGGGGATATTATCTCATAACTCTGATCTAATCACCTCGGCCATTCAGAAAAACAACGGGAGAACATTTTTATGTCAATAGAATCATTACGCTTCCGTATGAGAAGCAATCTATTTTAAGAATTAAAATCAGAGCCTGATTGATCCCTTGTCCTCTAGTGATCACAGTTTAAATTATGATATTATTTCTATATTCATATAAGGCTATTTAACGAGGCTCGTCTGTGACTTTGGGATGACACAAGTGAACAGTAACGATCGCGTGCAGCCCCAGCCGCAGAATTACATTTCAACCTGACATAAATCTGTTCAGTGGCACAGATGTTAAAAAATCCCTATTAATAAAAAGAAGAATGATATAGGCCTACATACAATACAAATAGGTTTATTAATCTGAATGTAGAACATGTCACGATGTGTAAGGTGGCTGCCATATGAACGAACGAGGGCTGAGAACAAGGCTACTGATCAGATAAATGATCGATCAAACGTAAAATCATCAGGAAATGATAAAAACATCCCGATGGAGATTTCTATGGATTGATTTTGCTTTAAACTGTACAGGGACGCGTTGTAACAGTGACACTCTTTCTTCAGTCGGAGCTGCAGCGTAAAGTGAAAACAAACTCAGGGTAGGTCTAACCACCTACCGAGCAGGTTAGACCCACGGCGTATGTTGCCGCAGTAACTGACTCGGTTGCGCTGAACCTGCTACCTGAAACAGAAAACCCAGAGTTTCCACTAACTTAGAGCGAACAAACTCTGTGTTGCGTCAAAACCAGCTACATGAAACAGGGCTCAGATGCAGGGATGCTTTCAACCATCTCACATGTATCTGTACGTACATGCCGACCTGTGGGCATATTTGCTAAGCTGGATGCAGCTTTACAAAGCATCAGTCAAGGTTAATTAATCAGACGGTTTGGTGTGATCCCTGATGTAATCTTTTAATAACTGCCGTGTGAATACTGCTTACTGACTTGAGTGCAACACTGTCGACTTGCAGTTGCCTGTCCAGATACAGCAGCACACAACAGTATGGTGACCTTTAGCACACTTCACACTGAGCATTCATTGTGTTCCGCTAGAGATCAGTTGGAGATAACACACAAAAGCGTCTGAGTTATGGCAGCCCATTATAGCTTCCCTTAAGCCTTGCTATACCTGATGTGGTACAATCAGTGCTCAACTCCCACTGCGTTTTGTTTCCTATATTGCTCATAATTAGCCTGGAAATCCAGACCCATATCTAGAACGATAAAAGGTCTGGCCACGATCAATAGACCTTTCCAACTCAAGGGGCAGCACCTACGTGTGCATTTAAAATACCACTGCATGCAGTTGGATAGCACTACGACCAATCAGAGCAATGAACAAGGTGATGTATTAATCCTTGTTCGTTTAGCGAACGTATCCGCAGCCATCTTTGTTGTTTACCATCACGGCTTTGACGGTGCATGCCCAGCACTGTCGTCATCCGGTTACGTCCGCCCTAGAGCCCCATACATAGGGCTCTGGCCCGCCCATATCATATAGAACTATTTGATTGGCAACTCCGAAATTTCCGACATAGTTGATGAGCTTCAATGGATCGTGTCTAGACCAAGAGGCTGAGTAAATCTATATTTGCCAACGGCAGTTCTGGATTTCCAGGCTAGCTCATAATACCATTCACAATGGAATGTGCATAGTGCCTAATGAGGTAATATTAATTATTATGTGCATCAGAGCATAGATGATTCATTCTTAATTACAGTCTCTCCCAAGTACCCTTTTTCCCATTTCATTTACCGTGCACTCTCATGTAGGATGACATATAGGCTAGTCTGACCGGATATCAACAGCATATATAGCACTCCCTCTGGATACCAGCGTCAAACTCCTCCCCTTCCCCTTCCTCTTCCCCGCTGTAGCCTAGACTATAACCTAGCGTTTATGCTCCGCTCAGAAGCTCAGAGTGGGAGACAACAGAAAGTGTGCGCGTGTGTTTGATACAGTTTGATAGTATCCAGCTCATAATGTTGCTGCACACACACGTGCACGCTCACACACACACACACACACACGTGCGTCATAAACGGTGTTGGTCGGCACCTTTTATTATATGTCCCTATAGGTCCATTGTCGGCTCTAAATTTCACTATGTTGAAAAGGACAATTATTGGTTTAAAGAAATTAAAACAGGACAGTCCAGTTTTCCCCCCAATGCCGGAAACCATACAGCTTGGTACCAGACCATACTGCTAGCTGTAGTCAGTACAGCTTGGTACCAGACCATACTGCTAGCTGTAGTCAGTACAGCTTGGTACCAGACCATACTGCTAGCTGTAGTCAGTACAGCTTGGTACCAGACCATACTGCTAGCTGTAGTCAGTGACGTGCGGTGAGGTCAGTAGGCACTGAGTTCTGAAAGACACATTTCTCTAAATCTATAAATTGTTCATATTGATCAAAAACAATAAACAACCATCAAACAGGCACGCATGGCCGATTGTAAATAATGTCCTCTGTCTCTCTGTCAAGCACACACACACACACACACACACAAACACACACACACACGCACAAACAGACGTAAATGAATTGATGACACAACGGTTCTGTTTGCCCGTACTGTATTGGCGCTTTTCCACCGCACATGTAGCTCGACTCGACTCAACTCGACTCGACTCAACTTGGTTTGGTAGCAGCACGGGTCGTTTTCCACCGCAAATAGTACCTGCTGAACGTGGGCGGGGTTGTCGTAAGGGGCTGAAAGTCTACTCCGGAGCAAAGTAGCAAAGCAGAAATTACGAGCAGTTGTTGCACTATTAACTGAACCAACCGCCAAAAACACGGATGAAAAATGTTTAAGAAATACCCCCCTTGTATCTGTTTGCTAAAAGAAGTAGAAGAATATTGCTACGGGCCATTAAAAGGGATGGTTGTTGTCCCGATGTGTGACTGCCACACAGTCAGCTGTAGGGATGCGTCACGTAAACACGGGCATGATAAAGTTGACTGTTTAGTGCTTGTTTCAGGATACGTGTTTTCAAATGCAAGCCGTGTCTCAGCCTGAATATTTTATTGAGGTAATCAGTTCAGTCCGAGGCTTGTAATGTAATCGCTCGCTATCATGTCTGTCCCAGCTGGCTACTAGCCTAGCTGCTAGCTGCCCTACATGTCTCCTCTCGTATGTTAAGTAACTTCCCCAACAACAAACACTGGGTGAGCTTAGCGAATATATGGAAAATAAATTTGGATATGTGATGCAAATCAAATGAAAGAGAGCCAGAGAAGGCTGCACGCGGCGTAAATACACTCAAAAGTCCCGGAGAGTTGGGGAGAATAAACAACAGAATGAAGCCGGTAGTGTCTGGCCACTGATTGGCCAAACAATAGTCTCTGGCCAATCAGTGGCCGGCCGTCTGCCGACGTCACCTTTTAGCATCGGCTCAGCTCGCTTGGAACCTAGAGCGAGGCGATACCAAAAAAGCAGCCGCTACGTGGTACCAGGTACCATGAAATTGCGGTGGAAAAGCCAAAAATGCGAGTCAAGTCGAGTCGAGTCGAGCTGATACCATGCGGTGGAAAAGCGCCATAAATTGTCCTAAATGATAAAACATCACATCCATCAACTAAACGGACTCCACAGGTGCCTCCCTCACACCAAGGGGCCGAGAAGTACGTAGGGGAATGAGTCAAACCTTCACCGATTTAAACTACTTCTGTATAGCTTTCAAAATAAAAAACAGCGCTCACTGTTCTGCAGGCCTAGAGCATAATAATAATAATAATAATAATAATAATAATAATAATAATAATAATAATAATAATAATAATAATACATTTTATTTATATAGCGCTCTTCTCTCACTCAGAGCGCTTTACAAAAACAAAACAATAAACAAACAAAAATAAGATGTAGAGTTGGGTTGGTGGGTGAACTAGGTCTTGAGGTGGGACTGGAAGATGGTGAGGGACTCAGAGTCACGGATATGTTGGGGGAGGCTGTTCCAGAGCCTGGGAGCTGCCCTGGAGAAAGCTCTGTCACCAAAGCTGCAGAGTTTAGATGTGTGGGTGGAGAGGAGACTGGCTGAGGAGGATCTGAGGGCCCGAGGGGTTTGATAGGGGGAGAGGAGGTCAGTGAGATATGGGGGGGCCAGAAGGTGGAGGGCTTTGTAGGTGAGGACCAGGAGTTTGTAATCGATCCGGAATGAAATGGGGAGCCAGTGGAGCTTTTTGAGGACTGGGGTGATGTGGTTCCACGAGTTGGTGTGAGTGATGAGACGGGCAGCTGCATTCTGGACACGTTGGAGTCTGTTGATGGAGGTGGTGCTGATGCCGGCGAGGAGTGAATTACAATAGTCAAGGCGGGAGGAGATGAAGGCATGGATGAGTCTTTCAGCAGCATGGAGGATCTAATCTTTGCAATATTACGGAGGTGATAGAAGGAGGTTTTGACAGTGTGACGGATGTGGGGTTCAAGGGAGAGGGTGGGATCAAAAATTACGCCAAGATTGCGGGCCTGGGGGGAGGGGGAGACCATGGTGCCATCAATAGTGAGTGTGGGGGGGGGGGGGGTTGTAAATTTGCTGAGGGTGGATTTGGAGCCAATTAGGAGGAGTTCAGTTTTGTTGCTGTTGAGTTTGAGGAAGTTATTTTTCATCCAGAGTGTAAGGGAAGACAGGCAGGATTCAATGTGGGAGATGGGGGGGTTGTGGGGGGATTTGGTACTGAGGTAGATTTGGGTGTCATCAGCATAGCAGTGGAAGTCCATTGAGAAATGGTGAAGTAACTGACCAAGGGGGAGGAGGTAAATGATGAAGAGGAGGGGGCCGAGTACAGAACCTTGGGGAACACCTTGTCTGACGGTGACTGTGGCAGATGTGTGGTTGTGGAGGGAGATGAAGTTAGATATGTAAGATATGAATGAAGCCAGCTGAGTGCAGTACCTTCGATACCGAGGTTGCTGAGTCTGGTGAGCAGGATGGTGTGGTTAACAGTATCGAAGGCTGCACTCAGGTCCAGGAGGATGAGGAAGTTAAGGGAACCAGCATCGGCAGAGGTGAGGAGGTCATTGAAGACTTTAAGGAGAGCGGTTTCTGTGCTCTGGAGGGGGTGGAAGCCAGATTGGAGGGATTCAAAGAGGTTATTGGCGTGGAGATGGGATTGGAGTTGTAACTGGAGGCAATAGATAAAGTACCAGTAGTATATGTCCAGCATCAGAATGTAACGATCTCTTTATCTGCAATTATTGCACAGCATCCAATTATGTTTGTCCATCAGCAACAATGAAAACGCAACTGCTCAATTGACTATAAAATGCATTATGGCTTGCACTCGGCATCAATTCATCCAAACATATTATTCAATAAACCCAAGTTTAGTTTCTGACTCTCTGGCTGTAGAAAAAAGCAAGCAGGAAGAGCAGTCCAGTCGCTGGCTAGCTAGCCAATTCTTTCGTTCATGTACCTGTCCGTTTGAAACGCTTGAACATTGTCTGTCCTTTTTGCTGCTGTAAACCGTCCAAGGTTGACGCAGGCCTTTCTCTTGCTATTCATTCTTTTCTTTTCCTTTTTAAATAAAATCAAAAAAATAAAAACCTGCCCACATATATGAAATATCTGTGGGCAGGGAAGCTGCAATGTTGACTTTAAAATGTGCGAGGGTTACGACGTGCACAAGCGTAGCTGGCGTAATGACGTAAGCTGCGTAAACAAACAAAACGTACAAATAATTCTGCCTTTTTAACGTTCATGTTAAAGAATAAGAAATCTATTTTTTTTTGCTTGCCGTCCACAGTGAATGGGCAGCGAAGGCACTGCTTATTTTTTGCGTAACTGGCACATTTCTCATCTTAACGTCTACACTTTTTTAAAGTAGTACAAAGATAACATAAAAATCACAAGAATGAACAGTAATAATACAAATACAAGTTTATTAAATAAAAGTATTTTATTTTATTTTGTTGGATCTGGCATGGTAGGCACTGCCTAGCCTGCCTACCCAGACAGCACGTCACTGGTTGTAGTTTGGTCTGGCTCTGCGAGACTAGATGACATGTGACGATCCACCCCCTACCCATCCACCGATCTGCCCAGCCTCTGCCTCACTCTTGTCCCCTCAGTGTACCTCCCTGAGAGGGGCAGCTCTGGGGCATTGACCATTCAATCACCCCCTTTTCAGCGGCGGTACGGTAACACTTTCACACACCGACATACCAACCATGAGCAACTAAGCCCCTAACCTCTGACCCACCCACTCTTCCTGTTACTCAGTCCATCTGAGAGGGAAAAAGTTGTTTTCCTTCAAGGTCATTGCACATTAAGGGAAGCAAAAATAGAATCAGACAAGCCAAGACGAAGAGCCGCTCTCAGCAGACCCCGGGAGATGTATTGAATTCAGCCTGAACTCTTGTGTGTGTGTGTGTGTGTAACTGTAATTACAACCATACCTCAAGCCACAGGGGAAACATACCTTTTAAGTACTCTAAAATACACATATAAAGCTTGAATTACCTAGTGATATGTAATGTACGTATGTCTCTTGATTGGTTTGTTAATAAATCAGAGCACTAACAGAGAAAAAACAGAGATCCACCCAAACAGACACTTATTACATAAGGCAAGGCAAGGCAAGGCAAGGCAAGTTTATTTATATAGCACAATTCAGACACAAGGCCACTCAAAGTGCTTTACAGGGGCAAGATTAGAATACATAAAACACATTATAAAACATTTAAAAGCAATTAAAAGAAGCAAATAAAAATAAAAAATAAAAAATAAAAACATGAAAACTGGATTTAATAAAAGAAGCAAATAGAATGAAAATTGCAGGTTAAAATGGAAACAAAAAAGTCTTCAGACTCGATTTAAAAGAACTGAGAGTTGCAGCACACCTCAAGTTCTCTGGGAGTTTGTTCCAGATTGTTGGTGCATAAAAACTAAAAGCTGCTTCTCCTCGTTTAGTCCTAACTCTGGGGACTGTAAGTAGACCTGTCCCAGACGACCTAAGGGCTCTGGACGGTTCATAACTTATCAGCATATCAGTAATGTATTTTGGCCCTAAACCATTTAGTGCTTTATAAACCAACATCAGTATTTTGAAATCAATCCAACATAGAAGAACCACACAATAGTCAATCAAAAGGAATACTAATGGGTCTTTGAAAAAATTCTCGTAACCACCCGTGTGGTTGATCATAGATATACAGTCTGAAAAAAAAATTACAGGTAGAAGTGCAATACATTTTTTTAAGCTATTGCGTCTGTATGCACCACTCACTTAGAGCAATACAAGGTGTAAATACTGTATGTTGCCGATGTACATCAGTGTGTAACACGACTATTTACTGCCCCCCTGTGGTAGAAAATTGCTATCTCCAGGTGCAGATTTGCCTTCAGTAGAAACCAAGGTACAATAAATGGTCAGGCGGTAAAATCCAATGAGTAAAGCATTTATTTACATTAATGACAAGAATTGATTTGTTAAAGAACATACTGTATTTTTCTTTTGATTCAATGAATCAAAGCAAAAGCGATGCAACTCTGCATCTCAAAAAGAAACAAACATGTAAGTTAGCATAACATCGTGTAGTGATTCAGGTGAAAAGAATAAACATGTTGATTATGCAGCGCTAATGGAGTAAATGCACTCAATTCAAATAGAAAAACATGTTTTCTGTTACACATTATCTCACTAAAATTATACATTGTAATGCAGTACAATATATATATTAGAACATATAATGTAGAACGTATGTATTTGTTTATATTGTATCTATTATATAGGCTACACATTATGCCTTATAAGCACATTCATATGAATACATTATCATTAAAGCTATAGTGCGAAACTTATGTTGCACCCATGAGGAATTCTGAGTAATTAGAAGTAGATATCAACAACTGAAACAAACTCCTGCGCCAGTGTCTGGGGGTGACACCAGTTTGTAAACGCTGCCATACAGAGAGAGTTTTGCAGAGCTGATACGCTTTATCAACATTGTGTGAACTCATTGGCTTGAATGTATTTGACATTCATTCATATGAAAAAGCTGCACTGTAGCTTTAAGTTGTCTCACAGCGGTGTACGTGGTACTTTTTCTGACATGTTTTCAGTCCACCCATCCTTTGGTCAACCCATGCACTGAATATTCTCAGTTACAAACCCTCCAATCGTTTTTCTTTCTTCAATAGTTTGCTACATTATTTTTACTAAAAAATGTAATAGATGAAAGGAATATCAAATGTTTCTGTAATCAGAATGAATTAAATTATTATTCAAGTGCAAGACGTCACCCCAAAGTAGATGTCAGTGAACCACATACTGACTGTAAGAACACTTAATGTTTTATATAAAACATAGGTGATTATTATTATTATTATTATTATTATTATTATTATTATTATTATTATTATTATCATCATCATCATCGTCGTCGTCGTCGTCGTCGTCGTCGTCGTCGTCGTCGTCGTCGTCGTCGTCGTCGTTATTATTATTATTATTATTATTATTATTATTATTATTATTATTATTATTATTATTATTATTATTATTAATATTATTAATATTATTATTGTTGTTGTTATTATTATTTTTATTATTATCTTATTTATGTATTCAGTTCTTCATGATGGTCTTTGACTCCACGTCAGTGTCCTACAGCAAACGAAGCAATAACTGAATCAACCAAAAGACAATTTGTACAGAAAAGAGATCATAAATCAGATCTAGAATAAAGCTTGGTAGAGCACCTGCTGACCCTGTCTGGATCACAGCAGCGTCTGTTCACCAAAGCTGCGGCTTCAGCTGTCATGTCAAGACCTAGGACTCCAGGTCTGGAGACAGAAACAAAAAGTAATGAGACACGGGCCTCTAAAAAGTAACAGTTTGATTTATGCTGACTTTTTGAGCAGAAGTTGTACATGAATATACTGAAGTTCAGATGTTGGATAGGTGTGGAGGGAGCAGTTCCATAAAGTTACTCCTGACAGCTGTCCACACATCAGCAACAGTCAAAGTGAAACAAGGTATGAGGGAGACTGTATATATTGGGAAGTGACAGAGATCTCTCTTTGGGCAAAGTTATGAGTGCAGAGTGACAGAGAGCAAGACGCAGCCTCACCGCTGACTCTGCAGCTGTTGTCCTCCATTCTCATCAACTTCATCAGGACCATGATCACCAAGAGTCCACCCCTTGGGCTGATCACTGATCCTGGACAAGGAATCACATCCATGTTCAGTGAACAGGTGAGTAGGCTACATCAGGTCATTTCACTATGAGAGCAACCTGGATTTTGGTCTTTATTTTCTGCTATTACAACATTAGACCATTAGGCTTGAACGAAGGGTGTCGTATACTCAACAGATTGTGATTGTGTGTACCTGTCCTTTGCTGGACAACATTTTGCATTCAATCTGAGGACTTTTTAATCTTTTTTAAAATGTTTTATTTTTTTATGTTTTTTTAAACATCCTTAAAGGTTCAGTAAGCGGAATGGTCAGTTTAGCTAACTTCCTGTCAGTGACTGCAGTTAGGAGTCCCCTCCCTTGTCCCCACGTCACCACATTTAATGCACTGCGGTCTTCAATCAGCGAGTTATCTAGCATCATCTCACATCTATAAGTATGATAAAATATGATAAAAACCATCAAAACAGACATTGGGGAGGATTTTTACCTGCTCCGCCATTGTAGGCACATAAACATTCACCCATCTGTTGCTCTGCATGTGCACCATCAGTGAGACGAGTACCGGTTTGTAGCGTTCTCTCTTCTGATTGGATACCAGTTTTGGGATCCCGAAAAGTTTATTTGCAGATTACAAGCAGAGCGAGTGACTGAGAGATCGGCTTTATGAAACGTGCACACTATATAAGTGATCACTGTATGAATAAAGTATGAATGATTTAACACTTATATTAACATAAATAAATTGCTTACTTCACCTAATGTAGCTAATGTAAGCTAATGTAACTCATAGGTTGCCGTAAAAATACTTACATTTTATACAGTGAATGATATGAGGAGTGATTGACCTATATTGACCTATATACAGTTCAAACATGTGACAGATCCTTACACGCTGCAACACACAGCTATAGATTAAATCCCAAAAGCTAAAACTGAAAGAATCCCTTTACCTCCATTCCAGTTTAAGACCCACAATGATGAATTTTATTGCTAGACTACTTACCCAACAATGTATTCTCCCTTGTTGTTATTCACTCCTCCAGGGTCATCCCTCAGGCTCCTGAGGCAGACATAAACAATAGTTGTTCAATTATAGAGTTCATTTCTTTTTCTTTTTTATTTTAAGAGGAATCAATGACAATCCATCCACTACCAAAAGCTCACCTGTGCATGGCTCGATGATTAGAGTCTCTCTTATCGACAGGGGCACATGCGTCTCCGCTAGAAAACAAATACTAGAATAAGAATGGCATTCAATCTCTTCTGAAGAAATCTCATTCACTACCTGCCCAGTTAAAGGGACACTTCACCTACATCTTCAAAAGGACAAAAGGCTACGAGCACAAGCAAATGAAAACATTTCTCCTTCTCACTTTTTAGACGTCTGGAGTCGGTTGCGGTTCAAACCAAGGGGTTGAGGATTCTCATCATCAGGAGGATCATTGCTATGAAGACAAAGACAGCTCTTAGAGGATTACAGCAGGGACCTCCAATTGATATGTTCTTTAAAACACACACTTTGGTATGTGGCACTCTAACCATTGAACTTGCACTTCTCTAAGTGTGTTGTCAGGATCAGCTTGCTCAATGTCTTTCGCATCACTTCCACAGGTATGAGTAGCAGGCGGCATTAATCTGAACCAATAAAGACAAATACAAGATGAAAATGCATTCAATGTCACTGAAAAAAATATGAGCTCATCTGAAAAAAAACTTTTGGGTTGAATATCCAAATAATGGACTAAACATTTGGAGTGCAATAATTATAGTCAGTTTAGTCAAATCATTGTTTATACCATTTACCATCTTCTACTCCTGTTAAAAGGCAGTGGTTGACCACATGACTTGTTAGTAATGACATGTTAGTAATACACAGATTGGGCATTTACTGTACGTGTGCTCAAATGAACAACTGAAACAAACATGACAAGAAGACTGACCCAGTCTCTTCGGTCCCTCCCATCTCTGCCTGAGAAATGCCCTCTCTGAGAGAAGTCAACTCAGACACTTCAGCTGCACGCTGCTGCTTCCTGGAACAGGAAACAAAACCTTTCTGAATCCATGTAAGACACTGTAAAAGTCAAAGTGTAAATGGCATTAACAGAGTATTTGACTGTACATAAGAATAGAACTCACTCCTTTTTCCAAGCACTGTAACGCCAACACATGATCCCAACGATCACACATGATATCACCACACCCCAAATGATGCAACGACTGGTCGACAGAAAAAATGCAAACGTGATCATCAAATATTCATTTTAGGTATTTTACAGTGAATTCATTGATAGTTTCCCTTGTAAAATTGTGAGTCAGTTAAAAATCTGCACAATGTCACAGAATAAACTTCCACTTACTGATGTGGCCCCTCGACGGTACATTGCTGGGAACCGGAATCTTAATTTTCTCTGTTTAATGTTAAAGGGGGGATAATAATATATGCCATGTATATGATATACTGTATGTGTATGTATTTATCAATGATGTAAGATATGATTCAATAATGAATAAAAGGTATCTACTGCATCATATTGCCTTACCAGGAGTTGTATAGTCCACGCAGGTCTCATTTATATTGTCCTTTCCCTAAAAAGCCAATCAAAGTTCTTTATTGTGAGAGTGTGTTACCAATGCACATATGCATATTATTATTATTATTATTATTATTATTATTATTATTATTATTATTATTATTATTATTATTATTATTATTATTAATAATAATAATAATAATAATAATAATAATAATAATAATAATAATAATAATAATAATAATAATAATGATGATAATAATGATAATAATAATAATAATAATAATAATAATAATAATAATAATAATAATAATAATAATAATAATAATAATAATAATAATAATAATAATAATAATAATAATAATAATAATAAAACTTTTTAAAATTAAGAGAAAGCCATTTTCACAATGTCCCATCTCTTACCTAGTGTTTCTCCAATTCCCAATGACATGATCACGGTAAGAATGAGATACATTTGGAGGGCCATTTCGTCGAAAAACAAGGAGCGAATAAATCCTCGACGTACCCTGCTTCAAGTCAGGAAGCACTGTAAAATTGAAACAGAAAGTATGTGGGTGAGGCGTGTCTTCCACTGGGCTACATTATTGGGATTTATACTCATTTCAAGAGAAGTGTTATACTATAATAAAAACCTATATACTGTTTGTGACCAGTTATGTTATTGTACACTTCCTTTTCCTGTATTGTTTTTATTGTGGTCCCGGCCTGTGGTGTGGTATGTGTAGTAGTGTGGACTGAACACAAGGGGAAGCCCTCGTCCTTCAGGTCAGAGTTACACTTTAACAACACTGGGTTTTCATTTAGTTCTGGAAGGAAAAGACAAAAAAAAAACATTTAATGTTACAAATGCAGGGGTTTCAACATGCTCTCTGACAAAGACACACAAACAAGATGACATCAGATAAGCACATGACACGACTGTGGCCCAATATGGATTGTGTGCTGGGCTGCAGGATGTTTTTACCACTCAGGTGGATGCATTTGTATTTGTCCCTGTTCACATTTGTGTTCCTGTTCTCTCTGGAGTTGGCTCGTGGACAGAGGATGGCAGTCCTACTGACAAATTCTAACCATGAGAGAACAGAGGGAAAACAGAGGCCTCTGGGAACTCAAAGAGACCTCTGTCATGTCACTTTTACACACACACAAAGCAGAAGCTGCCATGGTGCAGCACGCTTCATTTACACTGCATCTTCTCTGGTCCACCGAGAAAACACAGACCATAGTCTGTGTCACTCAATACAAGCCTCTACATCCATTCCTCCACCTCTCTCTCTCTCTCTCGGCCTCTCCTTTGCCCTTCCCTGTCTCTCTTACATTGCAATATTCCACTAGCATAGCAGAGCAAAAAAATAGTGCTTCCAAAACATGCTCTCAGATTGCCACCTTAAATATAACTACCACATCGGCCTACATGTGGGTATAAATAAAGTGACATTAAAAGCCAAGAAGATGTACTTATTAGGCAATTTGGTGTGACTAAACAGTTTGACAGTGCATCCTTCTTGATAGCTTTATGACGCCTTGACGAGATCCTTACTGAATAAAGATGAAAGCATTATGACAGGCTTGAATAGGAGATTAAATGGACATGGCTCCGACCATTGTGGGAAACTGTGTGAAAGTGGACATGTCTAAATCATCTGATCCATTTTTTCCATAGATATCAAGTGACAGTGGGAGGCTTGGATATCCTAACCTCTCCATATGAGGCCCTGCATGAACAGAGGAGAGCAGCCATGACGCAGGACTGGATAAACAGTCATACACACAAAGCGATGAACCAGCATGTACAACAGCTAACAGTCAAACACTATGGGTCAGTGTGCTGTGTAGTCTGAAAGTCTGAGTAAATTCCAAAGGGTCTCAACAGGAATTTTTTCAAGTAAATAATGATAATTCTGTTGCTTTTGAGTCCTCTGCCCATCCATCTCAACTCTCCCGTTCTTGTTCCGTTTGCAAGAGCAGCGATGAGAGATAAACAGCTCTCTTCCCGTCTAAGTGCCACCCCCTCAATCCCTCACTCTCTGTCTCTGTGTGGACCAGGGGTTGTACTCTGAGACTTTAAAAAAGGTAGAAGCCAGATTTTTGCTGTGGCATTTGGAAAAGAAAACTGAACAGAAGAATGTCCGGGGTGAATTAACCGCCATAAAAGTTTGTGGTATATACTGTATGAGCCCAAGTTTTAAAACAAGAAGTGAACCAAAAAAAAACAGAATGCACCAGTCTGGCGTGTGAGTTGTGGAGTCAATACCGAGGCAAAGCAACATGCTGAGACTCCTGAGTAGCTCTGAAACAATAGTGCTGGCTGCTCCATACCCCGCTTTGGCTTGAGTTTGCATAGCTTCACAACAGTTTCAAAATGCTGCCGGTAGAAAGCAACCCAAAACAGCATATACAGGCCAGGACTCCGTTTAGGAAAACAGTATCATTTCACACCCTGACAGTTTGTCTTTGTTTTGACTTTCCTTATAGATAACAAAGATTTTCCAGTTATAACCCTTTTCATAAAAATTTCCCTGAACCCCCAACCTTAGAACACATTGAAACATGGCTAGGAAAGACATTGAGCCCCTAAGGGGGGTTTCAAATTGAATGTTAATAGTGATAATCTCTCACTCTGAGTGCAAAACAAAAGGAGAGGTTAGTTTAGGGAACTGCAAATCCTACTGGAATTGATATTTTGTTCTGTCCAGTTGACTCAGTATGAAGCCTGAAACCCCCCTCTGGCACAGGCTGGGTATCACAAAGGGACATCCACATAACACCAGCACAGGAAACACACCAAGACTCACTGACATTCTTTGCATGTATAGAGAAATATGAACATGTATACCCACATTCATGAGGCTCACCCACTGGATACCAATGTGCCACTGTGTTCTGTAATACATCAACATACACTGCCAGTCACATACCATAAAATGAACAGCCAATAGAAGTAACTTACAAAGTCTAAAATAATATGTCTCATTAGTGCTAGGAGTGGAGGTGTCATGGGAATATATAAAGTGACGGCCTCACACAATACCATGAACACCACCACCCTATCTACCACATATTAAATACCCTACCATAGGCCAACTCTCCTCCTCACTTCCCAAACCACAGGTCCCCTTTGCAGAGCTTCGCCTGGGCACAGCAACCTGATCCTGCTGAGAAAGTCTTATAAAAGTAAAGCAAATAAAACAACCCAATCAAAAACACCTCTCCTCCACAGAGCCTAACGTGAAAGGCTCCGCAGTGTTTCAGCTAACAGACCAGCCCCTGCCTGAGGAGGACCAGTGTTTGAATTGAACGGCTTGGTGAGGCTGCATCATGTGCATTGGGCTATATAACATACAAACAGCCACGTCAGAGCACTGGACAGTATGATTATTCACATGGTGTTGAGGCACATGTTGTGCAATATCAGAGAGCAACTTGGACAGCCCCTAATAATCTGTTTTCCAGTTCAATCTCCTGGGAGGGATCTCTGTCAGAAAACAAACCTCTCCGTTTGAAGCACAGCCTCCAGTTAAACTTGTTCAACTTCTCCCTTTTCTCGTCCTCACCCTATCTCTCCCACTTTCTCTCTCTCACTTCACTTTTCTTCCCATGTCATCTCTCCCTGCCTCTCTCTGCTCTTTGCTCTCCTTCACCATAGTTGTCTTTCCTTTCTTTCTTTTATCCCCCCAACACTCTCTCTCTCTCACTCACGATCCGTTGCTGGCTTAAGTCTCAGTATTTGGCTGGGTGAACCCAGGGCGAGCGTGTCTTGTTACAGCCCTCTGAAAAAGCCCTGCATTGTGAAGGATAATCCCTCAGAAACAATCAGAATTTTTATACTATGTTATTTCCATAGCCCCACATATCAACATACACACACGTACACTGCATTTGTTCTGACACAAAAACAAGTACATGTGCAAGCTCTGGCACGCACTGCACACTTAGTGGACTCGTGAGAAAGTATGCAAGAAATCCACAACACATGAACCATTTGTTAAATGTTGTTGATAAGCTGCTCTCTGCTGCTTTCTGTCATTCACAGCAGAATCCAAGACTGTCCGACCAGAAGCTTTGAGTGACATGACTAGAGGTTTAGGGGACAAGGATTTGTATAAAGGGGAGTTGTTGTTGCAACGCGCTGTAAAACGTTAGTTAAGTCACTACGTCTATCACTGTCATGTTTTGTTAAGGCAGCCCTTCTGTAGCTGTTCACACTTGGCTGAGCCCTATTGTTAGACAAACAAAGCCTTGTGTTCAGTTGTGCTGCGGATAAGTGGGGCGATCAGGCACACACCTGAAAAATTGGAGAGAGGAGAACAACGCTGGAGAGAAGCACATTGTAAGAAATGCCACATTTGATTTACACACTTAAAGACTTAGTTAAAACAATAGTGCCGCAGAAATCTGGGCATAACATTAAGAATGGCTGCATGCCATTTAGTTCTTCCAGTTCCAGGGCCCTTCCTGAGACATTCAAGTTGAATGTATCCATCATTACATTTATTTGTGATTTCTTTCCCTGGCAAGTCAGAATATCTGCAGTGTTAAGCACTCCCACCTTCTGCTCTTCTCTCCTGTTCCCTCCTCCTCTCCTCTCTCAGGTGTCCTGATTTGGGCCATGGCCTGTGTCCCGTGCTCTCTCTCTCTGGGCAGTTCCAGACGGCTGACGTTCAGATTGTGTTAATCCTTGTTTACATTGTAGTTTATTGAACGGGGACAGGTAGATTACCCGTAGGTTTTGTTATAGTTCGGGGCATAGGTTAGGAGGAGGAAGTCCAGGACCAAGCAGTCCAAGTGCGGCTGCTCCAGGCTTCCTCCACTTTTGCTTTTGTTTTACAGCCCTCCAGTAACCGTGAGTTTGGGATTGATTTAATAAATTAATAGTATTGTATAAGCGTTAATCCCGGTTCTTGTCTTCTTTATTTGTTATTGGGCCGATTAACGAGCCATGTAGAGTCGGCCGTAACATACAGGTATGGTATCATGATAACGGAAAAATGGTTTCAATTCAATGATGAGCATTTTAAAAGTAAATTTGCACTGTAAAAAGTGTACAAACGGATCACTTTTACAGTTTTTTGTGAAAAAAGGTTCAAGTTCAAGTTCAAGTTAGTTTATTCATCCAATGCAAAACATAACAGGCAAGCAGTCATAGCTGGCAATGACATTTTGGTGTTCCAATCTCTCCTCAATAATGCAACAATAAACATCTAAAATATATAGAAGATAAGAGTAAAAAGAGTAACAATGTACAGTGCAATAAGAACCAAAGTTTAGATAAAATAAACATAGAATATATGTACAGTGTATATATATAGGGGAGAACGGGGTAATCTGAACCATGTTTTACTTTTGCTCCCCTCTAAGCAAGCTAAAATGATTTATCACTCAAATTTACAGATTTCCCATTAATTCAGGATGTTTCCTAGAAATGGGCATTAGCAGAATTTGTTCAAGACAAAGGGCAGTGAAAATAGGATTGTTTTAAAAAAGTTGTCATGTGGCTCACTTTACCCCAGCTGTGGGGTAAACTGATCCACTTACTTTTTCCACTCTGAAACTACCATAACAACACATATTGTAACAATAAGAATCCTGAAAGCTAGCCACACATTCCAGAACTAATGTCGGACTTGTAAAAGAATGATGGGGTTTGGTAAATTAAGCAAAGAAAATGTTCTAAACACTTGAAAGTAACTCTGAACAAAATCAAATACAACATATTATAATTCAAAAGGTTTTAATACGATTCAAATGAAAGATATAACCAGTTAGATTAGAACACAGTCTGGGGATCAGAACACAGGACACTTAGGGCGCACTCACACTAGTGCCGTTTGCCTGTTCCGTGCTCAGCACGATTCAACACGATTCCCCCCTCCCCCCGCTGGCCCGTGCTCATACTGCTCGTGGCCTGGGCACACTTGCACCTTGTCTACGTCACCGTGCGCGTTTAGGATTTGGAGCTTAGTCTACTTGTAGGCTATACGACTGTTTGTGAATATTTTCATCCGGACAAATTTGCATCAAATATTCCACTTCCACATTAGAGCAACGAGAATCCTTAAGCTATTGTTTTTTTTTAAATGTAGCCTTGACGTAATAGGTCGCGGTGGACAGTCTCATATTTGTGCAGCACGCTGTTTATTATTAATGTAACGGCCCGTCATCAGACCATATGTATCCGGATGGTTTTGTACACATCGATCGCTCCATCAAATCCAAGTCAGAACTTTTTGAATGGGCAGAGATCGTTTTTTTAAGTGTCTTTATAAAGTTTCTTGTTAAACCTTAGTGTAGGCTACTGTTTCCTTATCACCGGGCCGCGGTGTGTTGTTTTGGGTGCGTCTCCACCGCCATGCGTAAATGCAGTTATGACAGCTGACGGGAGGAAAAAGAAAAAAAATCATCTGACGAACGTGAGTAAACACGAAAACCTTTTTGCTGTGCTTTCTGAGCCGACCTAATTAGCTCTCTCCCTCTTTTATTAGCCCACACCTAGGCTTACACACACGTTAATTCTCACACATTATAGCTACAAGTCCAAGTGGTGGGCAATTCTGGTGCCGACTAGTAAGGCAGCGGACGTTAACGGACAATGTATCCTTAATAAATTCACGTCAGGAACGCCGCCTGTGCGCTTGCTTGTGCGCGTGTTATCTCATTAGCATCTGTACTTTGGCCACGGCACACCTCTCCCAGGTGTGCCGTGGCCAAGGGGCTGTTCCGTGCTGGAATACAAGTTGGCGTGGTCACACTAGCCAAACGTTCTAGACTTTAGTATGCTAATGAGCTTTGGCACGGGGCCGCGGCCCTAGTGTGAGTGGCCCCTTAGAGACAGCTAGTGTCTGGGGGTCAAAGCATAGGAAAATCAGAACCAGCGAGAACAGCCTGGGACTCAGAACACAGGAGAAGACCCAACTGGATTATAACATCAGCCTGTCATACTCTACAACTAGGCCTACTCTACATTCCAGCCCTGAAGGTTACAGGGAAAGATGAAAAAGGTGCTCTTTCCGTGTGGTTGCCCCAGGTCGTCTTCCTGGTGTATTTCCTTGGCATGATGGCTTTTCTACAATGTGTATGACATTAAAATAAAACATATGTCATGTAATATTACATTAATATATGTTTAAGACTAAACTTAACTTGTGCCTCATGGTGGCTCACTTTCCCCCACAGCATTTGACTCACTTTCCCCCACCCCCACAATTTGAGAAAAAAACTACCTCTCTTAGCATTTCAGGCTAATCTTCAGTTATCAGCATCACATGGTTTCATATGTTGGTAGTTCATCAACACGTATGATAGAAGTTTCTCTACGTGAATACATTTGCTTTGGCACAACAGTTGATTAAGTTGACAGCAAGAAAATTTACTTTTACATGCAAAATACCTATTTTGTTGAAAAAAACATGCTTACCACAGCACCATGAGGTCCTCTCTTTCAGGGCCATGGGGAAATGAGAGGGGCTTGAAAACATATATCTCACATGACCACAAATGTTTTCCGTTGCCTAGATACAGGGAGTGGCTCACATTACCCGATGCCTCAGATCCCCCCGTTCTCCCCTATATATATATATATATATATATATATATATATATATAAATATATATAAAAATGTAAATATGTATGTACAGAATATATATATATTATATAAGTGTCTCAGACAGTAGTTAAGCGGCTTGTGGAGTTCAACATTCTTGTGCTGCTCGGAAAAAAGCTGTTCTTTAACCTGGTGGTTCTTGTTTTGATGCTCCGATACCGTCTGCCTGACGGTAGCAGAGTGAACAGTTCCTGGCTAGGGTGGCTGTGGTCCTTGAGAATGCTCTGTGCTTTTCTCCAACATCTTCGGGTGTAAAGGTCATGTTTTTTTTTCATTTCATTTAACTTTTATTTATCCTCGAGAGACCAATTGAGGGGTGACCCTCATTTTCAATGACGTCGAGTTCAAACAAATTCAAAGGAAAAACAACAATACATTAACAATATTCAACGCAAATACATCAAATACACAACAACAGGTGAAGAGAAAAACAATTGAAACATTTACACAGTGGTGAAATTAAGTGGTAGCAATTAAAATTAAATGGGTGAGAGTACAATATAGCCTAATTAAAACAGTTACAGGTAGAGTTTGGCAGATTTAAAATAGTTTGTTTAAATTGGTTAAAGGATATGAAGTTATTTAGTTTAATTTGTTGCTGTAAGTTGTTCCAGGAGTCAGGGGCACTGAAGCTAAAAGCTGTCTTTCCTAGCTCAGACCGGGCTTGTGGGACATAAAGCATAAGCATGTCAGTGGAGCGGGTCTGATAAAGCCCATCTGAGATTTGCAGCAATTCAGTTAAATAACGAGGAAGCTTCCCGGTCAAGGCTTTGTAAATTAAAATATGCCAATGTGCGTCACGTCTCTCTTTAAGGGAGGACCACCCAACCTTTTCATATAAAAGACAATGGTGTGTGTCATAAGCATCTCCTGTGATGAACCTTAAAGCAGAGTGAAAAACAGAGTCCAGGAGTTTAAGACATGAATGTGATGCATGCCGGTAAACCACATCACCGTAATCAAGGACAGACATGAAAACTGCTTCAATAATCCTTTTCCTACTAAATAAAGGGAAGGTGGTTTTGTTCCTATAAAAATAGCCAATTTTTTGTCGTAGTCGACGAACAAGATTTTTTATATGAAAATTAAAAGTGAGTTTATCATCTAACCAGATGCCAAGATATTTGTACTCTGTGACTCTTTCAATTAAAAATCCATTATTTGTAAAAATATTAAAATCATTCAAATTTGTAGTTCTTGCTCTGGAGAAACACATATATTTGGTTTTGTCTGTATTTAGAACCAGCCTGAGGTCCACTAGACAGTCCTGCAGGGTGTTAAAAGAGCTTTGTAGGTTCTGAATAGATTGGTGCACCGAATCGGAAATGCAATACAGTACTGTGTCGTCAGCGTATAGATGGGCATGACAGTTTTTTAGCGATGAAACAATGTTATTTATATAAATTGTGAAAAGAACTGGACCTAAAATTGAGCCTTGTGGGACACCATTTGTAACAGTTAAAAACTCAGATTGGTATCTATCCATGTATGGATGGCAGATCAGACCTGGGGCCTCATTTATAACGGTGTGCGTAGAAACCTTCCCAAAACATTGCGTTCGCACAAAACCAAGAATGTGCTGCGCAAAAAAAAAGTTGAGATTTATAAAACTGTGCTGCGCACAGTTGCACGCAATCTTCCCTTTATAATTACCCACCTGCGGTGATTTGTGCGCGGACGATCTCCGCCCGGTGTCATCCCACTACACCTCCCAGTTTCATCCCACAATCCACCATACATGGCGAATGCTAAATAGCTCCTGAATATGATGACGCACTTAATAAGCACAGCATTTTGACTGACATGAGGAAAAAAGGGAGGTAACAAAGAAAGCGACTGGGAAGGAAGAAAGCCCGTGCCATGCGTCGCTGTAACTGCCTCAAAAACACAAACACACACGCGCGCGCTGATCACATATCATGATTGGCACAGTCGTTATAGTCTTTGTTAAGATGTTTTGCCCAACTTTGTACTGTATGAAATATCACGTATTAGCGAAACTGTAGGACTAGCCTATATGTAGGCCTATATAAAATGTGTTGTGAGAAGTGAAATAATGCATTAGCCTATAGTATATTCCAAAGCATTGTTTCCCTTCCATAGATCAACACATTTCCAACAACGTCAGATTATAGGCTAGTTTAAACTTCGAGGGTTAGTTGTTATGGGAAAGAGATGCATAAAATAATTTGCTAAATTCATAACATGATTTTATCTAACGAAATATATAGTTTTAATTAATATGGTTGGCCTTAACTTTGTACAAAACTACTTTTTACACACAGCCTAGTCTCGCGAAGCCAGACCAAACTACAGCAAATAGTATGGTCTGGAAGTACTCTGTTTAGAGCCGTCTATTCGGGTGGGGAAACCGGGGGAAACTGGGCTAGCCTGTTTGTATTTGTTTAAACCAATCACAATCATCTAGGGCGGGGCTAACCCCGGGAAGCAGCAGCGGTGTCCTGCAAAATAGTGCCGGGGGGGGACTTATTTTGATGGAACGTCTTCATGCCCAGAGACTGTCAGAGAAATGGCTAAACCCGCAAAAACTATTAAAGACAAAAGGAATATACATAGTGTGTTGCTTTCTAACCAGCATGTCAAGACACCATACACTTTAGCCCCCGAGGAGCTCACGGGATAACTTAACCGGAGTTAACTTGCCACGTAGTGTTATCTCTGGTAACATTATCATCGGCGGTTGAGAGGACGGCTACGGCGGTCGAGTAGAATTTATAGCATTCGAGAACTTATGTCACCACCTCCTATCGCTGTAGTCAGAGCCGTAGTCCGTCTGTTTACAGGCAGAACAGGGTTTTGACGTTGTGAGCGCTACACCAACTGCAGCAAGTAGCCGGTGATAGGTGATAGTGGAAGCCGTTGGAATCTTTCCCCGTCGCTAAAACACCGCTGCTTAGTCCCTAATTCACCAAAGAAAGGGAACGGCGGATCTTAATCTAGCTGGTTATAAGGTCCGGTGCTCAATTCAAACCCCCACGCTTCATTTTCCAGAGTTTATGAGGGTATTTCTGCCCGGGGGTAGTTGTACAATGAAGTTGGACAGCTAGGCTAAGCTAGGATGCGTCCCGGACCGCCGAAGTATCGCCACACTTTATTTCTGTCTACAATAATGTGACTTCCCACACCCTGTGTGTGTGTGTGAGAGAGAGCGCTGCACATTATCACACGGGTTGACTGTGAGCGAATTGTTTCCGAATTTGAGGGGGATCACAATAGGGGAAAGCCAGCAACCGGAAAAGGAGGGGGCTGCGTCAGGGCTGCGCATGGGGCTGCGTTGCTTTTCGACGCAAGCGAATAGACGCTGGCGGAAGTGGTCATGCCAGACTACACACAGCCTAAAATATAGACTATTTGCTCTCCCGCTGGCCACTCAGGGACACACCTCCCGACGTATATGATATTATTATAGAGTAGAACTATAAGATTCAATTTCAAAATATAATCAAAATATGTATAGACCTACTTGATAAGTAAATCAACCTACATCATTACTGCATGCCATAGACAACAGTAGCCTATATTCGCAACACGCACATAATTGATGAAATATATTGGGTGCCAAGGATATGTGTGTTTTTCCGATGACAGAGCTTTATTTCGTGGTGTTGCCATTGAGTGTCGCTGATTCCCCGAGTCAGCAAAACCTTGCGTGAGCTCTACGCATGGTCAAAAGTTTGCGTGGGAATACGCACACTTCTACGCAAAGAATTCTTTTATAAATACCACCGTTTTGCCACCGCACATTTGACCGCACATTTCTGCCGTCTACGCAAGGTTTTTGTGCGTAGAAAGCTTTATAAATGAGGCCCCTGGTGATGTGCTTTGCGGTTTGAACGACCCTCTGCAGAGCTTTGCGGTCGCGGTCGTTGCAGTTTCCATACCAGCTGGTGATACAGCCGGTCAGGATGCTCTCGATGGTGCATCGGTAAAAGTTGCAGAGTATTCTGGAGCCCATACCGAACCTTCTCAGTCTGCGGAGGAAGAAGAGCCGCTGTCTTGCTGCCTTAACAACAGTGTCAGTGTGGTGTGACCAGGACAGGTCCTCAGTGATGTGTACGCCAAGGAACCTGAAGCTGCTGACTCTCTCTACTGCAGGCCCATCTATGTGGATGGGGGTGTGCTCTCCTCCCTGCAGCTTCCTATAGTCCACTATGAGCTTCTTTGTTTTGGTGACCTCCAGGTTGTTGTCATGGCACCATGTTGACAAGGCCCTCACCTCCTCCCTGTAGGCTGTCTCATCATTGTTGGAATCTGATTGGTTGGACCATCGATGGACGGGTCACTGACTTGTGGATTTATTTTTCCTATTTTTTCTTTTTACAGTGTAAACGTTGTATCCGACCACAGCTATTTAATGTCTAGACAGGTAGACACCTCTGTGGTTCCAGGTTCTGGGATTGTCTCCATGCCATCATTCCTCATCTTCCAGCAGTAGGTTTCACTTCACCAGCTTTTCCACTGCCGTCATCAGCTGTCACCACAGCCGAGGGAAGGAGAGCTTAATTACAGGATGAAGGCAACCATAACTCACCCCCAAGGTTAACAGTAATAACAATACTAGCCAGAAGCTGTGACTGTCGGACTGACATTGTTCAACAATTACACATAATTACTGTAAACAATGCATCATAAATTCTGTTGTAGCCCAAATAGCACCATGCAGGAAAAAGGAAGTACCAAGAGTACAATGATAAAATACAATAAAAGAAGACATGTTTAATAATGTATTACTGTTATTACATAATACGACCATACATATGATACTTAACACAGAATATCAGACTGATGCGGTCTGCCACTCATTCTACTATTCTATAATCTATTCCCCCTTACACAGAATATTCCACTCTCTCCACACAGTAATATTGTATTTTACATGCATACACCTCATTCTATTCCACTTGGAGACTTAGGGTGTATTCACACTGGGAAAGTCCGCTAGTTCACTTGCTTTGGTCCAGACCAAATAGAGTTTAGATTTTTTTTGTTTGGTGTGGTCCACTTTCATATTGCCCCTTTTGCAAGTGAACCAGCATTACGAAGCAAAACCACACGTGATCTGAGGCCATTCATTCATTGGACAGACATTCTGAGGTGGAGAGAAGCAAGCACGAAGTGAAAACTGCGAAATATATAACTGAAACGATATGGGGTTAAAAATAATAAATAAATAAATAAATAAATAAATAAATAAATAAATAAATAAATAAAAAAACATAAAATTATTGTTGTTTCATATGGTTATAATATGTAGGCCTGTGTCAATGTGTGGCTTGTAGCCTACGATGTGAAACATAATATTTACTGTATTTTTGCTGCTGGACGGGCGGCTCGCGAGGAATAGGCTCAAGCTGACACACAGCTGATTTAGCCGTGTGTCAGCTGGGTGTGAGTTCGGCGCGGCTCAGCTCCAAACTGACACAGGGATGGTATTGACGGTCCCGTAACATGGGAAGCAAAATAAAAACACACACTTCATACAAAGCTCAGCGTGAACCTGTTGTCACTGTGTGGGAGACGCTCCCCTCTCCTTCATCTGATCGCTGAACACATCAGCATGTTTACGCGTCCTGTCTATCAAATGTAATATTTTCGCTCGTTGCTCCCGGTCAAACCACAACTAATCTTCCCAACAACGGCGACAACAACACTTTCCCATAATGTGAAGCTGACGGCGATTTATTAAAAAAGAAAAGGCACAGTGCTTCCTGCAATTGGGTCGGATCGAGTTCGGCCAAATTCACACCACAAACGAACTGCAGCAGAGTGCGTATGGAAGCGCATCGAGACCACCTCTTCAGCTGGGTCTCGGAGCGTTTGTTTGGTCCGCCCCGAGTGCGATTGCTGTATTCACACATGTCTGAAAGATGCGCACCGAAGGCAGAAGTGCACCTGAGTTCGTTTCAACCGAACTAAACACGGCATGTGTGAATACACCCTTATTCTGTCTTGTATAACATAACCATACTGTCCACTCACACCATCATCATCATTTAGACACCACCATTCTCTCTCTGACAAACACTGTTTTTCTTTCTATTTCGCTAATATGCTCTCTGGCATTCAAACCCACGCACGCACACAATTTTCTTTTATAAGCAACATCAATATATTTCACAAAGGAAACTGGTAGAATTTGAGTCCCTCTGGCCTTTTTGAAGTGTATTTTATGTATTGGATCATCCAAATCTATTTTAAAATCTTGACATTGAATAGGCCTTTTGAACCAAATTAGCAGAAGAGGCAAGTTGTCATCATCTTTTGCCACCTCGATTTCAGTCATTTAAATTGTGATTTTGTAGTCGTCGAGCTCAACAACTCATTGTTACATGAAATAAATATAGAAAACAATAACTCATATAAATTAACTTTGATATTTGAAAAATATATGTGATTTCTTTGCAGATTTCTTAGCAGTGGCCATTTTGAGCAAACAAATCACAACCCTGTCACACTCAACCCTGTTATTTTTTCACTGTAACAGGGTTGTGAGATCATGTTGGTTATACTATACATTAAATCACAGTTAGTTAATGCTTAGTAAATTATATGTATAGTTAGTTTGTGTGCAGTTAATGCTTATTAAGTGTTAATTATCCATTAATAACTAAGCATATACAGGTGGTTATGCTCAATAAGCATAACTACACATTGCAAACTGTTAATAGCATTCATTGGTAACTTTTTTACTGGAATTTAAATCTGTTCTTTCTTGAATGATATCCAATGTTTATAGAATATCTTAGTGAATTTGAGTTTAAAAACCTGTAATCTGTCCCTGTTACCATTTTCAAACCTGTTGTAAATCAATGTTGTAACCACAATCAAAGAGCTTCCATATTGTCCATAACAGGGTTGAAAACTGATAGTACCCATTTCATAAAAAAATGTCAAGGTATTGCCTGATGCCTGAAATGTATTTTTGAAATTTAAATACTGTATGTCCTTGATGTTGTAGGATGTTCAGAAAAGTAATACATTTTGGAGAAAAAAATCCAAAAATGTTAAAGTTTAAATCGGACCAGTTTCATGGAATGACTTAAAGACCAATATGGTTAGGGTAAAATAGTATATGTTGGAGAGAATGAGTGTGTGTGTGTGGGAGGGAGGGGAGGGGGGGGGATTATAATGGGTCAGCCTCTTTAATGCACACTCAGAAGTGCTACAAGTTAACCATGCTCACACATGTTTTAACACATAACAATGCAGTATAGTGGGCAAAACCCCAGATTGAATATGCACACAATGCTAGTACAAGAGATATTGTTTCTCAAGACATATTGCTTGTGATATCATCTCCTCAGAGTAATAGCATGAGCACTGAGGTCACTTGTATACATCTCACTTTATGAGCTTCTGTCATGTTCTGTCTTCGTCTTGTAACGTCTTGCATTTGGGTCCTGCTTGCCTGCCTGTCTGCCTCGACCGTAACAGCTTCACTAGAGTGATGCAATGTAGTTTGGTGTAGTGGTGAATGGGCTTTTTTCATGATCCCGTGGCTTGCATTAACATGGGATGAGTGTCATATCACAATTACATTACCATTACATGTGAATGTGTGTATTGCAGGAGGCTTAGCTTGTTGACCTTGGAACCCAGGATCATCCTCCACTTTAGTCGTCAGTGACACCTTTTGGGTCCTGGCTATTGTTTTTGTTCGCAGGATCTTGTTTTTGCATTCCAGTCTGCCCTCAGCAGCTAGCAGTTATGAAGAACATGAACACACACACACACACACACACACACACACACACACACACACACACACACACACACACACACACACACACACACACACTAGACATCTCTCATGCCTCAGACCGCACAATATAAACAAAGTAGTTTGGTATCTCTTTCGACAGCATGTCTTGTCTAGGTCCTGGTAGATAAGTTTGTTTTATTGAAGAATGTTATGACAAAACCCACTTCTTGTTATGATTCTGAGTCATATCTTTACCTTTTCAGTTGTATCCCTGTTTTACTGTTAACATGTGTTTGTATTTGCAGTTGGTTTAACAGCTGACAGAGAAAGAGGAAGAGCTAAGCAGGATAAGTGACTGAAAATAACTGATCTCAACAAAGAGAAGCTGCAGGCAGGTCTACTCACCATACCCTAAAACATTCAGCTTGACACTCAAACAAACACACCACACATTATGTCTTATCAGGTAACCTCTACCATTGAATTGGACTTTCTCAACACCTCTTCGCCCTCCCAAAGACAATGATATGACCTCTTAGATGGTTAATGGTAAACAACAGTGCCATTACTGGCTATATGAGACAAGTGAGAAAAGATATTCAGCGAGAGGCTTGTTTGCTTAGAATTTAAATAATTTGCCTCCCATGGAAATGTTCAGCCCCGGGCAGTCATAGCTTAATTATACTTTTAAAAAGCTGACACAAAAATTGGGTTCAAAATACTTTGTGGCCTCAGCTGACTAGGAAAGTATGTGTGGTGGAGGACATAACAGGGCCTTCATTTGCTAAGTGATGTTATCCTCATCAGATAGCCCAATGACACTGTCTTCATCAGATAGTAGGCTAAGGGAACTATAGTTTGTGTACGTGCTGGAATGATAACTAAGGAGTGCATTTACTGTTGTTGAGTATGTGAGAAGATGCACAAATGGAGCATAGCGTTAGTTCAGGCAGGATACAGAGTCAAGCCAGCTGTAGTCTTCCATAGCCAGACCAAACTACAGCTAGTAGTATGGTCTGGAAGCAAGCTATGTATATCGTTTCGAGAATAGGGGGGGAAACTGGTCTGGCCTGTTTTAATTTCTTTAAACCAGTCACAATCGTTTTGGGCGACACTTAGCTCAGGAAGCCACAGCGTGTCCTTTCAAAAGAGTACAGAACATGGACCTATGGACCTATTATTATAAAAGATGCCGACCAGCACCGTTAATGATGCCCTCAGTGTCTGAGTGTCTGTGTGCAGCGACATTATGAGCTATCAAACCGTATCAAAGACAGACGTGCACTTTCTGTTGTCTCCCGTTCTGAGCAGAGCATAGACGGTAGAGTACAGAGGAAGAGGAAGAGGAGGAGGAGGAGGAGGAAGGGGAGGAGTCTGATAATTAGCAACTATAGCTGTCGATACCCCGTTAGCCAGACTAAGCCAGCTGTTAAACCCTGCTATGTCAACAGCTGACCAACAGCTTATTCCCTTCCAAGCATCAGAGTGGCTAATCAATCAAACAGGCGCTTTATTTAAGCTGCTCTAGTCTGCTTACTGTTCTGCTTCCTCTGCAATGCTTTGTAGCCCACCTTCACCCCAGCACCTCCTTTTCTGCTGTATTTGTCTATCAATGTCATTTCTGTTGTCATTGACACTTGCTCTGGTCTGAACCCAAGAGGGTCCTCTCCCCACCATCAGGCTTCCATGTAGCTCATGGAGGGCAGAGGGAGGGCTCCAGGTGTGGAGGGTGGGGAGTAGGGTTGCAAAGGGGTGGAAAGTTTCCGGTAAATTACCGGAAACTTTCCGGAAACTTTCCATGGGAACTTTCGCTCAGGAATTTTGGGAATATTCGATTTTTGGGAATTGACTTGAAATTGAGGGAAATTTAATGGACTATCATATTCAAACTTAAATGTAGTTCAAATGTTCAAATGTGTGTCTTCAAAAGTCTTGTGCTCTGGGCTTAATGTAGCCTCAATGCTCCAGGGTTCTAGAAATCATCTGTGCATGTGATGGAGGAATGCACAGTGCATGTAGGGGGCGTGGCCTCAATACCCCTGCAGTAAGCAGTGTGCTGTGTGCATGTGATTGAGGAAAAGCACATATTCTCAAGTGTGAAAGCATGAAAGCTGGTTTATTTAGTCAAGAATATGCTAAATATACATTTCCCCCGACTATATTTAAAATCACTGTTAAGGTCAAACCTTAAATTTGTTAAATTTTTGGTTTATTCCCGTTAATTCCCATTAATTCCCAAAATTCCCGTTAATTCCCGTTAATTCCCTTGGAAAGTTTCCAACTTTGAAAATTCCCGGAATTTTGCAACCCTAGTGGGGAGACTCCAGATCAGAGCCATACCGCCAAACATCATTTACTGCAAGGGTCATTTCTGCTAATTGGAATAAATGTTTCTTTTGGTTAAAGTAACTAAAATAAGGTTTCCATATACTGTATATATGTGGCAGTCATGTGTCCACCATTAGTTCCTGTAAGTCCTTAGAAGGTCATCTTAGGTGTTGTCTTTGCGTTTTCAAAAAGCCAACATGGCTTGGCACATCCCTGAAGAGCAAGGGGAGCGACAGAGAAGAGAGAGATAAATGATCTCACCAGGAACATGCAAACTAATACCTTTTTACAGTCTCATATCAGGACACAATGGGCCAACTTGCAGCCCTAGTGGCTGCAGCTAGTGAATTCACAGACTTACATTACTAAGGGAGATTTAGAAATATGCATAGCAGTGAGGCTGGGGGAGTAAGCCTGAATTTTAGCATATTAAAGAGCCCTGTTTCACCCGTGTTATCGGGTACGATACCTCATGTGCATTTGGATTTGATTATGAATATCTTTTGACAGGGAGGACGATCTACTTTTCTTCTGCTTAAAGATCCCATATCATGCTATTTTTTTCGGGTTCCAATTTTTATTTTGTGACTCTACTGGTGTAGTGTCCAAAAATCCCTTTTTATTTCTCACACTGGCATTGCTGTATAGCCACTTTGTGAAGACGTTCTGTTTAGAGCCTAAACACAACTCTCTTTAAGACCCCCGTCTGACCTCTGCCTGGAACCTGGTTCCCTTATAGCAACAGCTCAATTTTCATTTCCCTTCAGTAGTCAGTCTGGGTCCGCGGTTTATTCGCAGGTTTTCTCCGGCAGATTTTTACCGGTCCAATTAGCGAACAGAGGGAGTGGCTGAGAACAATGACGTTGAGGTTGTGCGCAAGTTTCAGTTGTAGCCAGAAGCCGGCGCATGACATACGTCACAACCAAACGTTATGCGATTGGTTGGCCGATCCAGAGAGGCACTGGGCAGATCCAATAGTTTTAAACTTCAACAAACACCCGCCTTCAAGAGAGTTTACGTTTGTCAATTGACAATTCCAGACCTTCTGTACAAATGAAATGAAGGACGATGGTCTGGTAGCACCAGGCTAGGACTGCAGTGCGAACGCATGCAGATTTGAGCAGACAGGGGAGGGCGGGTCAGGGACAGGCCACAGAGTGTATCACATTACCATAAATGGAAAATCTGTTTTGTTCAGCTCCGCCTAGCTCCGTATTTTATAACATTGCTAGTAGGCTTAACATTTCTGTTAACTTCTCGTGTTGGAGGTTATTCCTTTTACTTAACATGAATGACGTTGATGGTTGATTTAAGAACTTTGCTCACTACCTAGCAGCACACACTATCAAACAGCGCTAGCCCACCAGTTGGTTTAACTTACATAATGTTTATTGTTTTATGAGAAGTGTGTTTTTGGCCTTAGAAATGCATGTTTATTATTGATTTGGGTGTCATATCAACAGATATCTGTCAAATTAAATTTTTGCTTTTCTTTTCTTTTTGTATTCATGGTCCCATAACAATTTTTACTTTTAACTCACATCACTGCAGCATTTCTATTCTTATAGCCCAAGTTGTCCTGAAGAAAAATATGTTCATAGCTTGATTGTTCATCACAGGGCACATGTTTTACAAGGTTTATTAGACAATATATCCAGACGGACCAGACATGGCTATAGGCCCGACGGGGTTAATCCTTTTTAATTCTATTAAGTATTGGACCACAGCTGGATAAGAGGCCAGCAGAGTTCCAGACACTACGTCTGTAAAGCCTTGGAGACCCACAGTGGAAAGCTCTTATTAAAAAAATAATAATTAAAAAAAACATTTCTTATGAACTGGCTCTCTTGAACGTTGGATGAATCCACAGTCTTAAGCAGCTTGATAGAAACACAAAGATATGTTGCATCACGTGAACACTCAGACCAGGTGTACAACATGTACTTTAAATGAACTATAGCATCAAATAGAGGAAGTGTTTCGTGAATGGAATTTGGCAGAACCGCAAACGCCTTCATGATGTTATCAATGTCTGACAAAAACACCCACGATACAAGTGTTCTTTTCTCGGCCATGGAGAGATAGGCAGGTGAGCTACGTGCCTTCCACAGCAAATGTATCTGTGTTGATTTGGATCAGGACTCCCAAGCATCCGCCCTGTCTATTTTTGCACCTGTCGAATTTCACAAAAAAATCCTTATCAAGGAATTCCCCTCGAGTTAAGTACAAGGACAACAGAGGAAGCACGTTGAAATGTTCTCACACAGCGAAGTGTGTGGATGGTAATGGCCTTCACCCTTTGAGATAAGACTTCAAACACTACCATTTTAATTGACCACAGTTTCAGGCTACTGTTCCTGCTGTGTGCACAGCGACAGCATAGTAAACAGTAAGGTCCTTCTGACCTGGACCTCAGTAATCTGAACAAACAGAATGTGCCTCTGCTTGTCGAGCCCTATTGGTTTCCATTAGGGCCAAGGGGTTAGGAGGACGCCAGTTCCAGTGTAAACGAGATGTCATGTTTGGCAGGGTGTGTATGCTCAGCTCACTGGAGCAGCCTCTACTCAGTCACTCATACCTAAACATAAGACAATACCAAGCAGGGAGGCAGACACAGGTAGACAAGAACCTGTCACACAAGCACAGGCATATACGTATTTCCTTAGTTACGGTATTATGAAACAAAACAGGCTTGAAAACCACAATCACATTCCTTCCCACCCTGACACCCCACACCCATCACCCTCACTCTGTCATATCACACCGCCCCGTCTGTACTGCCAAATGCTTCACTACTCCCTCCCTTCATTACTGGGCCACTTTTCCTGATCGTCTCTCTCCCTCACTTCAGTGTTATTATGCAAAACCAATAACTGACACTCTCCCCTCTTTTCCCTCTCTCATTTTCCTCCCATGTCTAATCTCAACTGCTTTGTATTCTTATCCCTGAGTAGATTGGAGAGAGAGAGAGAGAAAGAGAGAGAGAGAGAGAGAGAGAGAGAGAGAGAGGGAGGGAGAGGGGTGAATGAAAGAAAATGCCTCCGCACCCCAACCTGTATCTGGCTAAGCACATCTCCATGGTAGCATGACCCCCTGAAGCAGCCTATCATGCTCAACTGCACTCAAAAAGGATTGGGAGCAGACAAGGGGCAAAGCATGGAAGAGACAGAAAGAGTTGAAATAAAGTGGGAGAGGACTGGAGATGAAGCTTACAAAAACAAGAGTCACTTATAATTTCAGTGTTTACGCTTTATTCCAACCACGCTTTCCTGACCCCTTCAAAGAGTCTGGTATCCTGTTTCTTAAACAATTGAAATAGTGTGACATACTTAGAAATGGCTAAATGGCTTATTGTACTAATTAGTACAGAGCAAGATGACATAACTAACTATTGAGACATTAACGTGCCACGCGTTTAGTCTGGTAGGCATGACATGGACTGTGGTGCATTAAATTTTTAATTTAGAAACAAAAAGTCATAGATAACAGAAGACAATGATATTACATTCAACAATCATTTTATTGGTTTGGTTTTTTTGAGTACAGTGGTTATTTTTGCCTTCTGGCATTCACAGACATAACAAACAAATACCAATAACAGGGAACACAAAAAAATATAGCTTTTTGATAATATCTGTGGCTCAGTCTAGTAGTTACAACAGATACAACAGTAACTCTCCGTACCTGATTGACAAAAAAACGTAAATACAAATACTGAATAAACACATTAAAAACTGTCCAGAACTGGATTTAATACTTTTTAAATTCTGTGTGGTTTATAAAATGGCATAGCTATTTACATTCAATTTGAATAATTATCATAAAAAACAAATATATTGTATGAGTCTGGCATTAACAAAAAATAAACACTGATTATTCAAAGTTGTGATAAAATATATAATATTGATTACAATTAGAAGGTTTCCATTATGTACGTTCAAGTGCTATTAATAAAGATACACAGGAGGGCGGCTGGGGTCGCAGCTCTCCTGTCAGAGTGGCAATAACCAAGGTGCAGCTCAGAGTCTGGGGGCCAAAGGTCAAAGGTTACAAAATTCAGTCAAACCTCCAGCAGCTCTGAGACACAGTCAAAGTGGTTAGTACAGAAGAGTGGTAGTCATGGGGAAGGGAATCCTACTCAGTCAGATTCCTACCCATCACTACTTTGATTACGCACAAAGAAAAAGATAACATTGTATTATACACAAATGCACAAATACTGCCATTTTTTTCTCTGCTTACATACATGTTAGTGTTTAGCTATAATGATGTCGATCAGTCTGATTAGAGCAGTGGCACAGCGGGCCACTGAAGGTAAGGATGGTTAGAAGTCAAAGCCCAGTGCGTGATCCTTATCACTGCCTTGCTCCGTCACTCTGTACAGAGCTGTCTTTACATGTGAGGTGGCATGGGCT
>NC_137220.1:27711197-27936197 GCF_949987685.1 Ammodytes marinus | reverse complement strand
ACCATACATTCCACTAGTAAAACATGTCGCTCATTCAGCCTCAACTGATAAACAAGGATCATGAGCAAAATAATCTATAGTTTGAATTTATCAGCACAAAAACACATAAAGAGGCAACTCTTTACAACTCTGTGTCTATAGCTTAGAAGATAGCCAGTGTTGTAAATGTTATACCCTATCAAAAGTGTTTTTTCAGTGACATCTGCAGTCAAAGTCATGCTGCCCTGACAGAAAGGCAAAACAGAGATAAAAAGCAGTTAGGTTCCATATGTTTGAGGAAAGGCCTTGCCTTAGCAAGAAAGAGAGGGAGGGAACGAGAGAGGGAAACACGTTGCAGGCAGATAACAGAAGCTCTGACGCCAACAGAGAGAGAGAGAGAGACAGAGAGAGACAGAGAGAGACAGACAGAGAGACAGAGAGAGAGAGAGATAGGAAACACCTTTCATCTGACCCCGATCTCTCGTTCTTCTCTTCCAGTCGCCACGTCTACAGGTGTCTCCTCACACACACCTACAACCCAGCATGCGTATAATGAACCTTATGTAACACCCACATACAGGTGCTATCTTTCTTTTTTAAGACATAGACAATCATCCTAATTCATCTTTTCTTTATTCGCTCTGCTCTTCTGGTGTTTTTTCCTGCCTTTACAACTAATGCTGCTTGAATCATGTCCAGGATAATCACTGTATTCGGTATAGCGTGTAAAGCAGCCCATTGAAATGGAATATATCCATTTTGCTGTCAAATCGCAAATTCTAAGCATCTTCTAATGTTGAATGTGACGATGAGTTCCCATTTTGTTAGCAGTGATGTTGTATTGGATTGCATTATATATGATTCTTTTTTATTAGCTAAGAACTGATGTATTAGATAAATACTTTTGTGAAGTTCTTTTTTTCCTGTCAATTTAAAAATTAATATCCTGTATGAGGGATTTTCAGGTTATTTTCCGCCACCTGCATGAACTGCAGCTGTAGCATACCTTGGTAGAGGCTTGCTTGATTGAAACAACTGTGGTAGTGTGTGTGCTGGTGTAAGTATTGGGTTATCAGAAGAGGAAAAAAGAATGCATCAACACATTGTGATGTAAACAATTCAAAATGATACTTAATGACATATTTACCATTGATTCCTGATTGATCTGACAGTATAGTGGTAGTCCTCATTATACGATCGGTAAAGCAGGCCCAAAAGCCGACAATACAACTTATAATGAGGAGTTGCAAGAATTTTTTTTCAGATTTAAACATGCTACATTTTTTTCATCATATTTTGGGGTTTTGTTTGTGTGCTTTGAAATGTTGCCACAGAAAGTTAAATGTATTCTGTTATAATAATAATAATAAATTGCTTTTGATGTAATCAGGTCTCTATTTGCCAGAGATTATTCTGTGTCCTCGTTAGTTTCCACAATATGGCCAGTCCTCTCTGAATAATCAATATTTTGCTGCATTGACAGAGAGCTAATGGACAAATGATCAATTAATGAGGCAACACTCTGCGGATAGAGAGGGAACATGGATCGTTTTTAATACATATGGAGGTCTAATGGAGTGCTGAGCCAGATTGCAGCATATTTTATGACCTCAGGCCTTTTAGTGCTGATAGCTTGTGTTGTTTTCCCATTTCTGCATGTCCATGGACAGACCGTGCTGTGCACTAATGGTCATGAACCACAGTTCACTCCGCTGCAAAAATCTGTTTTCAAATCTTCTCAATTAAATGTATCCACCAAAGTTACCTCAGCCTGAGTAATGTCCCAAATGCTGACTGCAATATAATCAGTAAAAAAAGAAAAAAGCAATAGTGATAGAAACTGCACAATCCTATCCAAATACCACCCTCGTGTGTCACACTCAACCTCTATGCTTCACAACCACATTATAACACTTTTCACAACAAGACACAAAAACACTCTGGAGACCCTAACATCATCTGTCAGGCAGCTGTGAGTAAACGTCTGCACCTGGCCAAGACATACTCAGATGAGAGCCAGGCCAGCAGAGTATGTGAGGGGACCAAGAAGGAGGAGGAGGAAGGAGTGGGTCGGCTCACATAGCCAGGCCAAAATGTGCTGCTTGCTGGGCCTGACACTCTAAGCAGGAATGCTTTCAAATAGTCAAAAGGGATAGAAAGAAAGATGGGAGGGGGAGAGAGAGGGAGGGAGGGATGGAGGAGAACAGGAATGAGAGAGAAGGGGACATGTGCCTCACTCTTCTGGTTCTAATTTATTTAGTATGAGCTCACTGTGAGACCAGAAAAACAACCAAACGAGAGGAATTAAAAAGAAAAACCTTTGGAGAGAGTGATTCAAAGGCAAAAAAAAGGGCCGATAGTTGTTAAAGCTGGGGTTGAGAGTTTGCGAGAAAACAGCCGTTGGGATTCCAACGGCTGTTTTCCCAACGCTCTACCTGCTGTATAGCCTGGCTCCGCCCGCCCGCCTACTTCCGGCCAAATTTAATTTTCCCTTCAGTAGTCAGTCTGGGTGTACAGTGCATTTCCCAGTTTTCTCCGGAGAATCTACAATCGTCCAATCAGCGAACAGAGCGAGTGGCTGAGAACGATGACGTCGAAGTCGCGCTCCAGTTTCAGTTGAATGCTGCGTTCCTTTATACTCGGAAGAAGGAGATTTCCGACTTGGTAGTTCCGAGTTCCGACCTGTCTGTGTTCCAGTGCATCTGCTCGTGAAAGTATGGACGCCTAAAACCTTTCTCGTCCAAATAACTAAACGTTAGGCTCTAACAAGTTACTGTTGCCAGGTACCGGTAGATTCATAGACTACACTATGTAGTGAAGTCGGAAATTTCTGAGTTCCCTGTACACCTGGAACGCACCGTCAAAAGCCGGCTCATGACACACGTGACGACCAAACGTGATGCGATTGGTTGGCTAGTCCAGAGTGGCACTGGGCAGATCCAAAAGTTTTAAACTTCGACTCCAAGTGAGTGAACGTTTGCCAATTACAGCACTTCCAGACCTTCTGTACAAATGAAATGAAGTACGATGGTCTGGTTGGACCAGGCTACCTGCTGTAGTTCCTCCCTCCGAACGACAGCTATGTGCGTTCATGTGAATTCAGTTACATTGACAGGAGACAAACACCATGTCCGATTCCGAGGTGATTAAACATTAGTAATGATAACTACAAACGTACATATTGAGCATCTTCATTTTAATCACAGACATACCATGTATGTTAGCTTAAAATCATTGTAAGTGTGCTGGTAGGCCTAAGAAAAGTAGCTGTAACAGCCAGGCAAGATAGCAAACTAATTGTAACTGTAACAGAGCGGAGAGGTGTGTATCTCCTGCTCTGACCGTAGCTGGGAGGGGCTGCTGCGCGAGGACCGGGCCGTCTGTCAGTGCTCTGTGACGGGGTAGGGGCCGGGAGGCTCCCGCTGCTCGTTGAGAAGAGGTGATACATGCTTTGGCGAAAAAAGTCACCAATAACACCAGAAAAAAAGCTAGATTTGTCGCTAGGGGCAGAGGAAGGGGACGAGGTCGCGGTCGGAGAGGTCTTGACGTGATAGGGCAAGAGGACATGGACCGTGTGGAAACACTGCGACTTTACTCTGGTTTTATTTCGAGCTCTCTCCGTCTCCCTTTTAGCAGTTAACTTCTCAATATTCGTCTTTCCTCGTTTTGTTGGTATCCAGGGAATGGTAAATTGAGGGTTCTACTCGCTGTCCACCGTAGTAGTGCCAAACAGTAGTGTCAGACTGCTAGGGTCGTGAACGCTCACGCAACTGACGCATTAACGTCGTTGCCAAGGTCCCACAGCCAATAAGAACGGAGAATCTGACCTCGCTCTGATTGGTCAAAATTAACATGAGCGGTGGCAATTTTTGGGGGGCAGCACACAGAGGAGCAAAGTGATGAAAAAATATTTTCAGACCACTTTACCTACATATGTCTATTATGACAGTTTTGCCAAATATTACAGTGAAAAAATTATCAACTCTAGCTTTAATCGCTGACATGCTTTGTGGCTGTATATCTCCTCAGCTGGTGATCAATATGGAATCAAATTAAAATCTAGGTTAAAATGCACGGCCAGGAGGCGAATAAATTGATAAATGGGATTGAGGGCAGTACACCGGGGGTGAGAGAAAAGTGGAGAGATGGAGCCAAGAGAGATGCAGCAAGACTTTCTCCACAGAGAACAACAGATGGAGGCCATTAGGGCTGGTTCTGGAATGCCAGGGTCAGAGATCTGGGTCTGCTGGGACCCGCTCTGTACACACCACCCCACCTCAACCAGCAGAATACCCTCAACTGCACATTACAGACTAATTCACATTCACATACACATCAAAACCACACTGGGATGCAAACAAACCAAACCCACGGCCACAGAGACCAACAGACAACCAACTAAACCGCCAAATGAGCCACCAGAACCTGGGGGGGATAACCAGTCAAATAAACCATGCATCAGCGACATGCATTGGGGCAAACAGCCACTAGCACAGACCTAAATGAACTCATGCGTGGATGCTCCTGTCGGATAACCAGCCTTTTCATAGATCATAGATCAGTAGCCTTAAGCCATATCCAAGCCATGGCAGTGAATGGCCATCTGCTTCATCCCACCCAATGCTGTTTGGCTGGACAGACGTGGTTCTCCATTGCCCTTTGATAGAGCTGGAGGGCAGACAATTAGTGACCTGTCAACACAGGTCCATCTGGCCTGAGGTTTAGGATTGGGCAGAGCCTGGGCTGCAGCCTGCAGTGTTTGTTACAGCACCCTTAAGGGGTGGTCCACCCTTGCTGGGCTCCTCACTGGCTCGCATGTGTCTGTGTTTCCCAAATACATTTTAAGCTGCTTGTTTACCGTTCTATTCATCCTTGCAAAACATAATAAACTAGTGAACTGAACTGTGAAGTGTCATAATTTCAAACTTTGCAAGCATGATAATCCCTGGTAAGGACATTACAGTGTAAAGTGCGACAGCCTGACAAACCAGCAGTATGCAGTTGGGCAGATGTGTGGACTACAATCATTTGTGCTATATTGACTTTACCTGCACAAAGATATGTCTCCATAAGCTTACAATGATCTGTTCTTTCTTTATCTAATCAGTATCCAGTTTGAGTATAGGGCATTCTGAGGGCACAGCCAAGTCCTTCAACTGATTTAAAAAATGTTTTGTTTGACAGGGAAGTCTGGGAAGAGACTGTATGCACCATCACAGACACACGCACACACACACACACACACACACACACACACACACACACACACACACACACACACACACACACACACACACACACACACACACACACACACAGTTATGCTGAATTGCATGTAACACTAAACAGGAGTCATTCTCATGAAGGCTGTGATTATGATTTGCAACCATACTGACACAAACCCAATTAAACTGTGTATACTGTATGTGTGTGTGTGTGTGTGGGGGGGGGGGGGTTCAGAAGGTCACACACACACACACACACACACACACACACACACACACACACACACACACACACACACACACACACACACACACACACACACATTTATCTTCCAGGATTGTTCCGGGGGACTAATCTGTTTTGTCTATGGCAGCACAAAGAGACTCATCAGGGAAGAACAAAGCGGGACAGAGGGAGTGCATCAGGCCCCCTCCCCTCCCTCCACATTCAGGTTAAATCAGGTGTTCATATCAAAATCATGCGATCCAGGCCTACAAGTTATCATATTTTAAAGACATATGGTGAACGTATCCACCTCATATACAGTGGCAAAAAACCAGGGCATCCCAAAAAGGTGATAGGGAGCTTATGAGACAGCTTGCTCACGGGCAATGAATACATTTATTTAAGATTTTGATTCACAAAATCATCAAATTCACAAAAAGCCGAACAAAGTATGTGTTGACTAAAATGCAACGTTCCTTGTGAGTAAGGTATGTTCCAACTGTCTTTATGTTGCTTGACATTCCATCAGCTCATACCAGGGGACCTCTAGCTTTCCCCCTCAAATGTTACTGTTACCGCTTGGCCAGTAGAGACATGCTTCCCACAGCTGCTTCTGTCCTCTCCACACTTCACTGACCCTCTTCCTGGAGCCTGGCTCTGGAGTTCAGGGCATGAGTGGGGAAAGGTCTGAAGTGGCCTGTCTGATTCAGCAGGAACATAAAGGAACCGCCACTCTATGTATGTACTGTACACTGGCAAACTTTGAAGGAGTTTTTTTGTTATTTTTTTGTGGTGTGAAGGTAAGGGTGTGCGCAGCGAGGTGATGGCTGAGGCAACTTCAGAGTGGAGCTGATGAGAGGATGAAGGGAGGCAAGGTTCCATGTTCCTGCAGGTGAGATTTGACAAAATGATAAAATGATGCCAGTGATGGGTAACCAGGCCACGGCGCCAAGAGGGCTGTCTGTCTCCTTTGGGGGGGAGGGGGGCAGACAACATAAGTTGTTGAGTCATTAGTTCTGACAGATGGGCTGCGGGTTGATGTAGCATTCAGCTTTTAGGTAGATGCTTTGATGGTACACCTCTCTAAAGCCATTCTGGCTAATGAGCGCTGAGGATTAGAGTACCACACGTATCTTGATTGACTCATTACAGCTAATACCTATGGACCACCCTGGGCCCTGATGGAACCGTCATCCAGGAGAAGATTGCAGCTGCCTCATTAAAAGAAGATTTGAAGCTATTTGCTTTCTGAAATGTCCCTATCCTTCTCCTGGCTACTTCCTCACAAGGACATGACCAGACAGCTGTGGTTAAGACCCCTGAGGGACCCCTGGGTCTGACCCCAGACCTCTACTGTAGATACTCAACCCCTTCTCTCTTTCCTCTCCCTCTTCAGGGCGTTTCACTCATCCAAGCACTCACTTGCCCCTCAGCCTTTAGACAACGGAGACATTTTTAAAGCCTGAGCTGGCTCCGGTACGCTAATGTGTGCAGGAAGACATAGTGAGAGGAAATGTTCCCATGTAGTCTGTCTAAGGAAGGGACTGCAGATCATAGATTCCCCAACCACTGCAGCACCGTCAAACAGCATGGAGATGCATTCATACACTAACGAGGGACAGTAAACAAGATCACTTCTTCTTCCACTGGCTAATGATTTGACTGAGTCGTTTTTAATAGCTCTTCATCTGTCAGCCGCAGAGGAACCAGTGTGTTCCTTACTTTGGATTTTCTTTGATCAGGGACTAAACTGCGCAGCAAAACAGGGCCGGCAAATTTGTCAACAAACAACACGCACATGGCTGCTGTTGTAGTAGGGTGTACGCATTAGCAGCCACAACGATGACGCATACCTAAAAAACACCCACACCCAAATTTTTTATCCTAAACACACACGCGCGCACACACACACACACCCACACACACCCACACACACACACACCCACACGCACACACACACACACACACACACTCATGAATACACACACAAGAGACAATCTAATATTACTGGCCCTATGCACGTTGACATGCTGAGACGTGTTGAACTATTGCTGGCTCACTCGGCAGCTTTCTCTGCCAAAAGAATAGAACTAGGAATCCTCTAGCATAAGCCCCGCTATCCGCCCAAAACACACACGTAAAACACACACACTTACACACCTCACTACATGGCTGGAACACCTTTAGTCCCAAAATAGAGTTTGTCTGAAGAAAATAAGGGAAAAAAGAGCAGGGGACAAAAGCAGAGATACGCTGGTAAAAAGGGAGCCCTCTTAGAATTCAGATGAGTGTTTAGATAGCAGTCCTCTGGTCCTGGCATGCTGCTTCACGTCTACAAGAAAAACTAAAACTCACACACAACACTGATCGTCTGATTCCAGCTTTCGATTTCCATATAATCAAGAACTAGTCCTGTTTTTACAATACTTGTAGTTTATCAACAGTGTGTACATCATATTTCTCTTTTAATATCAAGTATGTGAAACTATGAAAATTATTTCAGAATTCCTCCACAAGAAAAGTCAAGTCTGGGGGGGGGGGGGGAATAGCAAGGTTCTTCTAAACTTCACAAGCTAATAGTAGGCTTTCAATTGCCACTTCCAATCCTTTCCCTATGTCAGTTTAGAGTGTCAATAACGGGCTTTATTGGGGTAATGACAGAGTGGGGATTACCTGTGCAGAAGGGAAACAGCTGAACAGACTGGGGGGGCCTGTCCCTGCCTGTTAGGAAGATATGACAAACAGCCAGCAGCTTCTGACCTCTGCTCCACTGGAGATGCAGCCACAGGGCACACATTCTGTCCGCTTAAAATCCCAACAGTCCCAACAGCAATGCGTGCAAACACGTACACACACACACACACACACACACACACACACACACACACACACACACACACACACACACACACACACACACACACACACACACACACACACACACACACACACACACACACACACACACACACCAGAAAACACTTTCTTAAACACATTCTCATTGACACTGAGCTGAACCAGAACAACCCAGCTATGTGAAGCATCCCTCATGTACATGTCATAGCACTACAATAACAACAACTGCATTATTACTCAATATCATCAATGTTAGACAAGCCTGGGTTGAGTCATCTTTGTGACCACATTAAATGTGAAGTAAATACATACTAAAAGACAAATGAGCTGAGACTAAATATCTCAGATCATTGTGAAATCACTCTTTAGCTGATAACATAATGAGGTTGGGATGCTTGGGGGGTAAAATTCCACAGTTACATAGTGAATGAGCCCCTTTACAGGATGAATAGGGCCGACGGGTCAACTGTCTGAGGCAATCTGAGGATGGCATTTTTTAAGGGGAAATTGGGTTAGTCAGAGATAAGAGGGTCTGGCTAAATGAATGGCCCAATTCATTTCCACCAAGTGATGGCATTCACTGCAAAAAGCCCACAAATGAGTCAAGGTCAGACCTCTGCTGATATCTGACATGATGGTTAACAGGGCAAAGACAGGATGCAGACAGCCAGGAATCTGCAACTCATTTAATAGCAGGTGTGTGTGTGTGTGTGTGGGGGGGGGGTGTAACAGGGCATTATATTGTACAATATGATTCAATATTAAGTTCATTTCATGCATTAAACAATTCACCACATGCTGTTTGACAGGAGAGACCAAGTAAAACAAACTAAAACGAGTTTAAAAAAAATCAACTCAAGCTCATCCAAACCCTTTTACTATAACGTTGGAAATCCTTCAATCATAGTGGAAACGTATCAGTGGATCAAATCAATAAAGGACTTGTTGGATGTTGCATTCTCGGTTAGAAGGTGAACTCCATTCACTTTACATAAGTAGATTTCAAGACCAACTGTAAATCGTCTCAGCTGTGTGCAGCTTGAGGCTCTGTGACTCATGCTCATGTTGCTCTAGTCAGAGGGGGACCAGGGCACACATTGGAGAAAGCAAACGCGGCGAGTGCGTGTCTTAGGAGGAGAACTGAGAGAGACCATTTCCTCCATTGTGTTGACTGATGCTTGGTCACTAGCCACTTCCTAAACACTGTAAAAAGTGTGCAGAATGAACAGCTAATACCATACCTGCAGGGTGTTAAGAATAACAAGGTATTGAACATAACTACCTCGTGCTGTTGTTTTGTCTGTCGGGCTACTTCCTATACTTTAACTGCCACGAGGCTGAGACCTGTCAGTCTGCCTTGACAGGTTCAGCCTCTCTCGTCATTGCTTCTGGTCCAATAGCCACTCACTCACTCACACAACACTGGATGCTGCCTTCACTATCATAGTCATGTGAGGTGACCAAATGATGCTTCTAAAAGCACTAGATATCCCAGTCCAAGACAGCAGGTACCACAGTGAAACTGGGTACCTCCAGCAGGATTTCACTGGATTTAGGATAATTCCTTATAGTAGAATGGGCCGGGAAGTAATCATACTTAAATCCTGTAGGCCCTATAAGTATTACCATTGTGTTAGACATTTAGTCCACACCAAAACAATGGAGAGATATTGTTCTTTTTCCTCCCATACATTTCTCTGACAGCTTCAGTAACTAAATTATTGACAGATTAATGTTTATGCAAATTATAAAATATAACTTCTAATCTAGCATTTATGAACCTGTGTTTGATGTAATATGTTCATATATTGGATGTTGGTCTTGCTATAGGTGTTCAGTAGGTATAGGCCTATTATGAATGGATTTGGAAAGTTAAATCTCGTTATTTATTAACCATATAACTAAGAGGACAGAATGAGAGAATGTGTAATAACTGTGCATATTAGGTCTGAAATGACACAGCTGTGGTGGTCGTCACAAACCTCATGTCAATAATGCTGATCTTAGGTTTTATCACTGCTGGTTACACATAATTAGCAAAACGTCTCAACAAATGATTGATGGATTAGGCCTACTATCATCACACTTAGCTCCCTCTTTCTATAGAATATATTAGCCTATTCATTTCTATTTCATTTAAGATGAACACATTTCGTCATTGGCCCCCTTCTTGTTGTCCACATGTTTTTACTGATGTTTCTAAATCTCCTTGTAAAAACTGCTGGTTAGTTTAATTGAAAGATAAGCCAGCAGCCTTCCAGATCAGCTCTGTTAATTATCTGTGGCTGACATTCAGTAATCCTGCAGTAGCCAGAACATAGGCCTAGTCATTTACTGCAGGAGAACAGCATGTTTTATCCCGATTCCCACGTTCTTCTCCGGGGGCTTTGGGGGGGGGGGGGGTTACCATGGGAACAGATGAATTCCCGGGACAACTCTGCTCTTACCCCCACCCCCCCCCCCCCCCCCCTCCCCTCTCTCCTGCCCTCCTTGCGATCTGAAAGTTTTCTCTGTGTTTCAACAGTTTCCATTAGACTTCTGGAAAAATGCTTTGCTGCTTCGTTAACTTTAACAAACCCCGAATCCAGAGGGTTTTCTCCCTCCCGACAAACTACTTCGTTTAACCTCCTTGTAACCCCTAACAAGTCAACAGGTCTGTGACCTAGTCCGCAAAGCTGCTGTTGACATGTGGGCGCAATCAAAAGACAAGGTGGCAGCAATGTGTCCTTTAGCCTATAGAAATTAAAAAGTTAGCCTAATGATTGTAGGAATAGGAAGAAAGTTAATTTAAAAAGAGTTTGCTTAAAAGGTCAAAACCACCAATTTCAAATCTTACCAACACAGAGGCATATTAAATCCAAACAGACAAGAATCTTTCTCTTGGTGCAAAACGAGCTTTCTTCCTGGGGTTGGGCGAGGAAATGCTTCCCAGCGCCGTTCTCCTTCCCTTCCCCGGCTCCTTCACTGTCAGCTAGCCGCAGCTGCAGCTCCGCGTCCCGGGGCAACGTGCTGCTGTTGCTGCCGGTGGAATTGAACTTTTGCATGTTTTGAGTTTATGACAACTTGTAGCTGATTCTGTTTCGTCCAATAGCAAAGCTGGCGAATGGTGTCAATTAATTCCTAAACGTTTCAGTCCCTCCGTCTTCGGTGCGACAAATCCATGTCAGCCAAAGTTTGACAGCAGCAGCGGACCCTATGTCAGCCTGCTGAGTTAGGTTACTTTACACGTTTGTCATAAACAGACAAAAAAACTGCAAAGAAAAAAGAAAAGACGAAAGCTAGCCTAATTGGAAAGGGGAGGAAACGCAAATATCCAAGTAAACTCTCGTGTTCTTCTCTCTCTCTCTCTCTCTCTCTCTCTCTCTCTCTCTCTCTCTCTCTCTCTCTCTCTCTCTCTCTCTCTCTCTCTCTCTCTCTCTCTGCGCTCAAAACGTCCCGAACAGAGCAGCGTTTACATTCAGGTTATGTCAAACAAACATGATGGAAAACAGAACCTATGGTTCAAAAACCTTCAAAATAAAACGATTTCCTCACGAATAGTAGCCTCGCAGTTGGACGAGTCACTGTCAAACATTCGTTTTGTTTGAAAAGCCGTGTCATTTCCGGTGGTACGCAGTGTGACTTGACGCAGCTTCAGTCGTTGAAAGCTCCGCGGCAAAAAACAAACCGGATCAATGTGTAACGCCGAGGCTGGCACTCACAACATGTTATGTTCGATCCACCTGACCTGACAGCTGTTTACTGACCAGTTTCCTTCACTGAAATGTCTCCTGACCCATTACACTGTCCCGCCCACGTCCCACAAACAACTAGGCCTACTGCCGACCTAAGAACAATTTGTTTGTCCTTACCACACACCATTCAGAAAACAAATTCAATAGGCTATCCGATTCCTTATAATAGCCTAATGATAATGTACCAAATATGGAAATGGTGTTTTAATTATGGCTTAGCTCGACTGAAAATCATATGTTTGATTGCATTTAACTTAATTTGAACCATCTGTGCCTTTATAGCCTATTTGCCAGACTTTTTGACTATTGGACTTTTCTGCAATGTTGACTGCTGCTGCCTGACAGCCTGTGAATAGACATGAACACATGATGTAGGAGGCTTATGGAAAGTTTATGAAATATTTTTTTCCCCCACACATTTTATTAAATGAATCAAATAGCTGCATATGCTCCTTGATTCCTCAGTTATGAACTCCTGGCTGATATCTGTATTGGCTTGAACTGTGTGTTGTAGTAGACTGTGGGTTGGAGTGTTCCTGCCACCTTGTGTAAAGACAGAGGCACAGCTGCTCCATCTCTCGCTCAGTATTTTCTGTTAATACTTTGGATGTTATTGTTTGTTGAACATTAAAGTAATCAGGGAATCAAATACAGATTATTTTCATTCAAGTGAGTCAATTATTCTTAGAAATAGTTTTTCAACGAGCCAAATCAATTCATTCTTTGATCTTTAAAAAGGCAGACGATTGGAAAAAAATACTATTTTAATTTATGACATTTTATAACATTTAGGCTATATCTATGGAAAAGAGAAGGAAAACAAGCAAATACTGATCTTTGAGAAGTTTGAGCATTGTGTTCTAAAATGGGACCTAAATGATTGAATATCAAAATAGTTTATAATAGATAATCTGTCCTTCAACTGATCAATTCATTGACTTTACACTGAGCCTATAATATTCCCATATTTCAACAGCATTACAAAATGCATGCTTTTTGTGAAAATGACACTATCATGTATTTGTTGGTCACTTAAAGGATTACTTCACCCATTTGGAACAGGCATTCTATCATAAAATCGCTATACTAATTTCATGAATGAGGTTTTTCTTCCCTCAGTCTTTCCTCAGTCTTCCCGTGGCCCAGCTGTCCTGCTAATCCTAACCCTACATTTTCCCATGTGTGATGTCAAACATTGTAAAATGTAGGGTTAGATAGTGAGACATTAAAACACTCTTTCTGCCTTTTCTCAGGCTAGGATGAACCAATTTCTAAAATGTTTGCACATTTATACTACATAGGATCTCAGAGTTCAACACACATTCATATTTCCACCGGTGAAGTAGGTCTTTAATATATGGTTATCTTGAACCATTTGATATGTTTGGGTCCTCTTTGATTTTGGCGTAAAACGAATAAATCTGTACTGGTGTTTACACAAACCCCAAAATAAATCTGTACTGGTGTTTACACAAACCCCAAAATAAATCTGTACTGGTGTTTACACAAACCCCAAAATAGGAAAAATAATGTGACAAACCAATAAGAAAATAGGAAGTGAAAAATATCAAAAGGGACCATTACAAATAGCAGGTAATTTCCCATTATGATTTTGTAGACGTGGATGTTCTTTTTTTCTTTCTCCTTTTGCCGTTCTGTGAAACTCAAAATACATATTTTATAGTCATGTCATTTCTGATAGTGCCAGCAGATAGGATGACATCCTGAGTCTCAGCAAGAAGGTCAACTCCATTCACTTGACAAAAGTATAATTCAATACTATCTCTACATCTTCTCAGCTGATACATACATAATGCAAGATTTTCTATCTTGCATTATTTTTCATGTATTCATCAGCACCTTTGTAAACAGGTGTCTTCACCAGAGCTGTATTTATTGTTTTTCTTTTCTCCTTCAATATGAGGTCCCCTTGTCTTTTGCAGTATTGATTTACTTCCACTAGATGGCCATAAATCATCATAGTGGCCAGAAAATCAGAGGAAGTCAATTTGCAGCTGTTTATCAACAGCAGTCATTGAGAAGTGTATGGAAAATGGCTGGAGTCACATTTTGTAAAGCACTCTACAGGATATGTCAAGTTAAGGCCTCTGACATATGGAGTAATACTGTGACATCCCCACCATCACACTCTTTTGTTTCATATACTGACATCTATAACCATCTTGTTGGGGTTGATTCCTTCGGATGATTCTGTTTTCCATCTTTCTTTGGCTTTACATGTCACTGTTTCCACTATTCATGTATGCCATTATCACAGGTTAGCCTGTCCTCAGCCACTCCGATACTGTTGGATCAAAGGTCATTTAGAATGATTGGCAACACTGAGTTTCCTCTTTGCCTCTCAAATGAAACTATGATTCATTCAGGGTTTTGCACTTTGGTTTGGCTTCTGTTTGGAAAGTGTTACATCACCTGAAAACCAAATGCAGATGTACACTACAAAACATTGCTGAAACATTTGCATATCCATCCTGTTTTTCATCACATCCAAGAAACACTACAGAAATATTGGTATGGAAATATCCAGAATTGGAATAAGAGGTAACCTACATAGTCCTCCTTGGAGTTAGACAGCTTAATTTGAGGTGAGAGGACTTTTTGTGTGTTTCACATCAAATTGAACATATTTAGCTCCTCAGTATTTTTCTTCTAGGCTTTTTACACAATGGGTTTATAACATAACACTTGTTACCCTAAAAAAGTGTGAAGGGTAAGCTATAGTTTCGATTGTTGTTAGCAAGCTAATTAGTTGGATGGTTGTGAGCCTTGATGCTAGCAGAAATTCAAGTTGGTCATCACATTTTTTGGGGGTTGGTTATCACATGTTATCCAAAGGCTGCAGCCAGGAAAGAAACCCAATAATGAAATACATTTTCAAGCCGTATCCTCACTGACATTAGCCTGGAAATCCAGACCCTGATATCTTGAACGATAGAGGGTCTGGCCACGATCAATAGTAATTTTCAACTCAAGGGGCGGCTCCTACTCGTGCATTTCAAATGCCACTGCACGCAGTTGGATAGCACTACAACCAATCAGAGCGATGCACAAGGTGACGTAAGCCCCGTTCGTTTAGCGAACAGCTGTTAAACTGTTAAATTAAACGTTTGCCGTTGTCGGTCGGCAAAACAGAACATTCCACTTACTTGCTAATGAAAGATTTGAGTGCCGTCTTCCAAATCGTAAAGGGTCGAGGCCAAAGCAGTCTCAAACTCACACAACATATCCGCAGCCATCTTTGATGTTTACTATCACGGCTTCGACGTCGCATGCACGTCACTGTCGTCATCCGGTTACGTCCTCCCCAGAGTACCATATAAAGGGCTCTGGCGCGCCCATATTAGATAGAACCAATTGAAACGTGAGCCCAGATTTCTGGTCTTCTTGATAAAGCTTCAACGGAGCGTGTCCAGACCAACAGGCGCAGCAAATTTAATTTGCCAGCGCCTAATGGCAGGTCTGGGAATGCCAGGCTACACTGACACCCCAGAGAAGGAAAGAATAGAGCATGAAAAGGCAGCTAGCATGCAAAAGAAAAAAGGGCAACAAAATCAAAACAACCCAGTGCATCCCAAACTAGACTAGCTGCCAAGGCTATTGCACCCCAGTGCACTCCACCCCAGCTGGAGAAGAAAAAACAGTAAGTTATGTAGGCCTATTCGTCAACTTGACAATGCAATTAAACTCTCAAATTTAGTTCTACTCTCTTGCCTTCTTTTTAAGATTATTCCCATTAAGATAACATTTTGACAAACAACCCCATAGTGTGTGACAACCGACCCCTTGATGGGGTTGGCTGTCACAATGTGTAAGGGTGTCTTTGATTATTAATTTCTTCTTTATTACAATAAGTTGGAAACTGAGAGGGATACACATTCCAAGCCAACACCTTAAGCTTCAATGTAATGTAGGAATGACTATTGAAATACTTTTTGGTGATGAGCAATTCACACTAGAGTAAAAAGGGTGCCTACCAACCCCGTTCTCCCCTATATCACAGTGTTCTGCAGTTAAGTGACATGTCTGAGCATGTTCTTTGTTATTGTGTGTGTTGATGACCATTGTCAGTCATAGAGGTAGCTAACTATAGGTATCATTTTGTCTTTCAATCCTCTCTTTGGCCTGATGACACATACCTGAACCAAGTAAACTTTCCCCAGGCAAAGTACAAACAGAGAAAGTGAAACCATTCTCACTGACCTCAACCGGAATGTTCAAGAAGTGCAAATAGTAAACAATATATCATGACATTATGTGTGAGTTCCACTACTCATTTGACTGTGACATTTAGTTTGATGCACTGTCTGCTCTGCTACCTTGCTATGTCGAATGAGAGATGGGATGATGATGATCATGTAAAGGTGCTGAATGTTGATTCACTGTAGAGCATACACATATTAACCACACACACAATACACAGTGTACAATATTGTACCCAACGTGGATTGTACAATGAGATAAATTGCATTTAAAAGGGATGAATGTTTACCCCGTATGGGTGTGATATCCTCCTTTATGTCTCCAATAGGTTCTCAAACGTAAATGCCCGTACATTTTACCCTTGTTTATCTATGTATACTTGTGTTGATTGTATATCTATAATGTTGGTCTCACCAAAATACTTTAGGGGCATAATATGAATTCAGAAGGGAGGAAGCAAAAACAGAAAGACTGACTTTCAATTCCAAAAAGGCCTCAAGTATTTAAGGAACTCAATGATTCATTTTGGAATTAATACACACTTTCCTCTGTCCCAGGTTGTGAATGTTGTTCCTCTCTTTGGTGTGAGTTGTGGTGAGTAGGAGAAAAGGGCCAGTCCCAAGATGAAGATACAATCTGGGCCTGCTGGGTTTGCTTTGCCTTCACTAACTAAATGGGGGAAGTACCATCTGGAATCCTCTGTGTTCTATTGATGATCACGGCACATAGCAGAACACTGTGTCAGACATAGAAAAACCTTCTCATCACATGCACACGCTGAGCTCAGGAAGCTGACACGCACACACACACACACACACACCCTGCTCTGGTGCACAGCAGAGGAAACTCAGGACCTGTACATACAGTCGTCAGCTCTTAACATCTGTCTTCCTGCACTCAGGGCGCTCTGAGCTCTGCCTTCGAACTGACGATGCCTCAGCCTGCCCAGCATTCCCTACTCCATGTCCTCCTGTTGTGGATCACCATTCTTTCCATAATCCAGATTGTCTTCGTCACCCTCTTCTTCACAGGGGGACAGCATGGCCTGGTGAGACCTCTTGAAATATCCTATGATTGAATTTACAAAAAATATGCTAGAGTACCTAATGGTTATTAATGGTGAAATACAAATATGAATTAACATTGTAAAAAACAGTTTTAGCCTAGACCCATCACATTAAGTGTAGAATGAATTTCAGTACTGTTAGGTTAAAAAACATCTGTGCAGTGCATCTGTTCTTTCTTGTGGTTTAGGTAGTAAGACAGCTGGTGAGAAAGACACCTGTCTGTGGTCTGCAGCTGGTTTCGGAGACCCCTGTCATGACTCCTAAACAGTGAAAGTTTTTCTAGAAATGTTCCGACATAAATTTTAGTTTCTGATCAACCTTTAGATTTTACAAAGGAACTAAATAAATACAACCACAATGGAGCATAACTGCTATTTTATATAGAACATTGTTTGGAAAAAAAATCTAGCATTATGGTGAACTACGTTAGATTATTTTACAGGGGAATTATTTTGATAGGCAATGGTTTGCATTACAAAAATGTGATTTAGCGTTTTTGTAAAACGCTAATTCCACTTTTAGAAATATAATTAGAGAGCTTGAATGGGTGTATTACACCTATAGCTGGGCCAACAGGCATTAGCCGGCACCCTTGATGTCAAACCCTTCTTGTAATATTTCTTATGAGGATATTTTGTGCTTGTCTTTCCTTCTCCAGTCTCAGAACAGTAGTGCTGTAGCACCAGAGCAATCCCAGCCAATCAAAAAACTTTTGGTAAGATAACCACAGCTTCAGAGTTTGTGCTTTTCCTGTCGACCTGACTTTGCTGTGTGACATGTTCCCATGTTAAGAATACTCATGTTGTGGTGCCTAAGATGTTTGGCTGGTGTTATTATTTTGGGTTGTGTTTTTGTAATCCCAATATTCTAGACGCTCACATAGCAGACCAGATCTATCTGAGATTACTTTTCTTGTCAGACAGTGTTACCGCTCTCCTCACGCCGTGGAGGAAGCACACTGACGTCAGAGCCACGTTCGGGGAAATGCCACTAAACTAAACTGTTGTACCTTCATTTTCCTTCTAAAGATAGTGCATGATCTATTGTGTTCTAACTTTTAGGATGGTATCGTTCTCAACACTGCATCCAAAAATATAACATATATGAAGGTCATCTGTGTGTCACTGTGGGACTGATGCTGGTACCATTTACTGTTATATTTTTTTAATATTTTGAGATTGATCCATCTCTTCCTCTTTCAGCAGTGCTCCTCAGAGAATGAGCTGTGCCTGGGCGAAGGCAAACTAGTCTCCTTTAAGGCTGTTAAAGGTAAAGCGCTCCCATCTCAAGTATTTCCTTACTCAGGATGTATGATAAAGGTTGTAAAGGAAATAGGTACACAATGAGTCAGGTCACCATTTACAAGATGTTTGAAGTACAGACATCTTGATCAGAGGGAACATGCCATTCGAGAGATTTCCACATGTAATTGCTAATTCGAGGAGGTGATATACATTTCCTATATGGGCAATTGTCTCTTAGAACAAGGTGATGAGACTGCAGTTCTAAGAAACTCATGTGCAGCTAATAACAACTTTTCTGTGCCCAACAGCCAGCAATAAAGTTCACTGGGTGGCAAAGACAGCGTGTGAATGCCTGGTATCAGCAGGAGAGTCTCTGATGATAAAGAAGGATGGATTTTACATCCTAAATCTGCAGGTGACAATGACTTCATGTGAAGATGGAAGCACGGTCCACCTGAGAAATGGACAAAACAAAATCCTCCTGCAGGGTTGGATTAACAACAAGACATGCAGCACAGGCCTCCTAAGCAAGGTAGAAGGGCTGAGTGCTGGAGTCCCCCTGGAGGTCCACATCCACCCACCAACAAGTCATATTATTAATGAAAGTGAATATCTTACCTACCTGGATATCATATACATGTTCAGCCTTTGACCTGTTCCAGGCAATCTGTTCCCCTCTGGGAGCCTGTTAGAAGGGGGTGGAGCATACTGTTGTTCTCTGTGTCACCAAACAGACCTCTCTGTCTTAGCCTTTGGATCACCAGCAAATCACTCAAGTTTCTTCCTGCAGTCAAAGAGATGACTGAGTCACAGAAAACGCACTATATAACTGTCTGTTACCCACAACTTGAAAAACAAATGCACCCTCAGATAGAATTTTCATTGATAGGTCAACATTCTTCATTTTTAGCTTTTTGCCTCTGTCTCCGGCTCTAGAATAGTTGACAAAAAGCCGTTCCTATAACTATGTGTGCATTTTTTATATAGAAATGGGCAGGTTAGCTTAGCTCAAACACTGGTAGTCAAGGGGAGCAGGTCAATAGATAAACTCTACAACATCACTAAATGCTCCTATGTGCTTGTTGGGACTTGTTTATTTATCACGTTATGTTGCGCTCTATGTTTTTACACAGTATGTCATTTTAGAATCAAAAACATACCTGACCATCACAGCCACTTCCTGGTTTTCTTCCAGTATGTATTTCGTTTTTAAAAGACATAACATGTAAAAACATAGAGCGCAACTTAACGTGGTAAAGTCCCAACGTTTAGTGATGTTGTAAAGTTTATCTTTTTTCTTGTTCTCCTTGACTACCACTGTATGAACTAAGCTAACCTGGATGAGAGACCTTTGCCCATTTATAAATCAAAAATGCACGCACAGTTAAAGGAACAATTTCTGTCACCTATTCTTGAGCCGGAGAGTGACGCCAAAAGCTAAAAGTAAAACATTTTTAAACTATTCCTTTAAAGTCCAATTAATTTGTTCAGGAAGGTATATGTACAGCGACTCAGGATTGGTCTAACTTTCACATCATCACTACAAATCTGTTTCTCTGCTGTTGTGCTTTATGGAAGAATGTTATAAGTCAAAAGACGAAATGACAAATTAAGACATTTTAAAACTCAGCTGTGTAGCTCTATAGAAATGATTTTGTAGTTTTTTGGGGGATTTTCCATCCAATATTGCATAGACTAAAAAGCAATGTTTGATTGTTCCTATTCGTCCTTAAATAGCTGTGGTCAAGGAGCTTCTTTATTCAGTGAAGCAGGTTTTCAGAGGGAACTTACTTCATTGTTTACCTTGTTGGAGTTTCTTCAATTGGATGAATTGTGTTATTTCAACAATTCATACATTTTCTGCTGATTTATTTCATAATGTGCTTTTAACTATATGAATGATCTATTTATGTTGCATTTATTTATTTATTGAACTTTCATTTTATGTAGTATAGGTATAGTCTGTCTGTAGCGAAATCCCATAGACAGGTCAGTGAATAACCAATGAATGTATGTCACTTGTGTGAAAGTGTTTGTCATGGTGAGGCATTCGTACATGCATTTAGTGAGTGAGTCACTGGAATGAATGTACAGTGTGTTGTTGATAAATGATTGAAATTGTAGGTAGCTAAACTCGTACAAACTAGACAACACAGTTGTTTAGTGTTAAAGATATTGTAAAAAAAATATATACATATATAGGGGAGAACGGGGTAATGTGAGACACTTTTTACATTTGTTCCCCTCTAAGCGAGCTAAAATTATTTATCAGTCAAATTTACACATTTCCCATTAATTCAGGATGTTTCCTAGAAATGGGCATTAGCAGAATGTATTCATGACAAAGGGTAGTGAAAATATGATTGTTTAAAAAAAGTTGTCTTGTGTAGGCCTGTCACGATAACAAATTCTTCTGTGCGATTACTTGCACCAGAAATTATTGCGATAAGCGATAATATTGCCGTTTTGAGACCATTTTCAACTAATATAATGATAAAGGCATGATAATGCAAGTACACCCTTTAGAAGATCAATCAACTTTTATTTTTAAAGAACACTGGAACTGGACGTCTGGAAGACATTTCAAATGTCCAGAATAAATTAACAAAACAACCAAAAACAATAAATAAAATTGACTCAGTCTATTTGTTTTTTCCCAAGCTGGGAAAACTGCATCGGGTGATTGCGTTTAAGGTGAAGATTCAGTGTATGTTGTATTGGCGCGTTTGGTTGATATTAGAAAATGCTGTGCTCTCAGCAAGCGCATCATAATTGCGCAGGTCTGAGCAAGACGGCTCCTGCTCAAACAAGGCTATTGTTTTTAAACAAATGCGACATGTCGGCTCGCTCAGGTTAGTTGGTTCGCCCCGGCCGTTGGGTATGAAGCCGATGTGCTACCACACGGCTACTATGGGCAGAGATTTGTGTCAGTAGAACTTGAATTCGAATTGATAGAACTTGAATTCGAATTGATCGACTTGAATAGGAATTGATCAACCTGCATTTGAATTATTGATACTTGAATTCGAATGTATACACTTGAATATGAATTATCCATTTGAATTTGAATTAATTGTACTTGAATCTGAATTTTATTTACTTGAATCTGAAACAGTTAATATTCCAAATGACTTTCAAATAAAAATTCAAAATTCAAGTTTTCAAATTCAAGTAGAAAAAAATTCAAGTAGAAAAAATTCAAGTAGAAAAAATTCAAGTAGAAAAAATTCAAGTAGAAAAAATTCAGATTCAAGTAAAAATGTGCACATCCGGTTTCTTTGAGGAAGAGCAATCGAGTGCAGATCTCTGATCCTAGGCTACAGCGTCTGGCCGGTGACCGTTATTTAACGTTCAGGAAATATAAAGTCATACATTAATTTGTTTAATCATCGTCTGTATTTTTGACCTCTTGTTTTATAATCGAAGTATCTTTTAGAACACTAATCACGTTTGAGAAATGAAACTGAAAGTAGTTATAATATCGCCAATATGCTATATCAATGAAAACAGACGGTCAAACAGCGTCCAAATGAGCTAAAATCCTAAATCCAATAAACAGTAACATGGCAAACTTATTTTTAGGCAAGCTCTAATTGATTATTTATTCATTTTTTCAAACGTTTACATGTTTAGAGGCGGAGGATTCCTCCCTCTGTCCGGCTTATCAGACAGCACTCAGCTGTCTGTAAGTTGAACTGGACAAGCAAACGTAAAATCATCAGGAAATGATAAAAACATCCCGATGGAGATTTCTATGCAGTGATTTTTTGATTTTACAGGGTCACGTTGTGGCAGTGACACTCTTTCATCAGTCGGAGCTGCAGCGTAAAGTGAAAACAAACTCAGAGTAGGCCTATATATATAGTCATACTATAGTCAAAGGCGAACATATATGGGCCCTTTACTTGATGCATGCGCGCTCACCGGCCGGCGGGGACACAATTCTTATCAGCGGTAACTTGGCACGATACCGGCACACACCTTGGAGGAGCAGATGCGCAGGTGAACATTGCATCCTGTCAGCGCGTCTCTCTCTCTCTCTCTCTCTCTCTCTCTCTCTCTCTCTCTCTCTCTCTCTCTCTCTCTCTCTCTCTCTCTCTCTCTCTCCTGTGGTAGGGCGCTTAGCAGACGGAGCGAACGTATAGTGACTATGTTGAAGTTATCTACTGCTTTGTGCCATTACCCTGGATTTTTAATGATAACCTAATGCTCATTAGTGCGCGCCTCTCAGCACTCTGACTCTACCGAAGTGCGCATGGGAAGGCGGGGCACAAACGTAATCTTGTCCTGGGCACGGGGAAGAAATGCGACGGGCATAGGCCTATACTGTAGCCTATACAGTATAGCCTATAAACTGTATATATATATTATAGTGTATATTTATGATCTGTCAAGTTGATGTGAGGGAGCAGGAGATGGGAAAGAGGACATAGGCTATGAGACTGTTTACAGAGCAATCGCGGGAGCACAGGGCAAAGTGTAGGGGGGCGGAGAGGGGGTGCAGGCGGTGGTGATCTCTTATCTATTGTAGCCTAAGTGTTTATTAATGACTATATATATAGGCCTACTCTGAGTTTGTTTTCACTTTACGCTGCAGCTCCGACTGATGAAAGAGTGTCACTGCCACAACGTGACCCTGTAAAATCAAAAAATCACTGCATAGAAATCTCCATCGGGATGTTTTTATCATTTCCTGATGATTTTACGTTTGCTTGTCCAGTTCAACTGACAGCTGAGTGCTGTCTGATAAGCCGGACAGAGAGCGTCGGAGGAATCCTCCGCCTCTAAACATGTAAACGTGTGAACAAATGAATAAATAATCAATTAGAGCTTGCCTAAAAATAAGTTTGCCATGTTACTGTTTATTGGATTTAGGATTTTAGCTCATTTGGACGCTGTTTGACCGTCTGTTTTCATTGATATAGCATATTGGCGATATTATAACTACTTTCAGTTTCATTTCTCAAACGTGATTAGTGTTCTAAAAGATACTTCGATTATAAAACAAGAGGTCAAAAATACAGACGATGATTAAACAAATTAATGTATGACTTTATATTTCCTGAACGTTAAATAACGGTCACCGGCCAGACGCTGTAGCCTAGGATCAGAGATCTGCACTCGATTGCTCTTCCTCAAAGAAACCGGATGTGCACATTTTTACTTGAATCTGAATTTTTTCTACTTGAATTTTTTCTACTTGAATTTTTTCTACTTGAATTTTTTCTACTTGAATTTTTTTCTACTTGAATTTGAAAACTTGAATTTTGAATTTTTATTTGAAAGTCATTTGGAATATTAACTGTTTCAGATTCAAGTAAATAAAATTCAGATTCAAGTACAATTAATTCAAATTCAAATGGATAATTCATATTCAAGTGTATACATTCGAATTCAAGTATCAATAATTCAAATGCAGGTTGATCAATTCCTATTCAAGTCGATCAATTCGAATTCAAGTTCTATCAATTCGAATTCAAGTTCTACTGACACAAATCTCTGCCCATAGGCAGCTGTCGCGTTCGGCTTAGACACCAACTTTTTATTCCTCCACATTTTTGTTTTGTTGCTCTCCTCCTCACGGGGCTCTCATGCTGCACTCTGTGTAACGCCAGGGCTCCGCCTCCCACACAGAGACCATGCAAAAAGTGACTGACACGTGACAAGGTGGTTTACTCGTTGTGCCCTCAACTCGGCCTTAAAGGCAGCGCTGCAGGAAAGGCACCATTAAACATCACCGAATGCCCTAACCCTGCGCGCTGCCTTGAAGAATTCAGTTGGGGCAAAAAAAACACCAATCCCGGCGACAGGGCAGATACACCAGAGTAAAAACGTTTGATATCCAGTCAGTGTCTTTGATAGAGAGAGACACGAGGAAAACAAACAAGCAAATTATCGCAGCTGGCAAAAAATTATCGCTCATTTTAATTTATCGCGCAATTAATTGATTTATTGCATATCGCGACAGGCCTAGTCTTGTGTCTCAGTTTACCCCACAGCTGGGGTGAAGTGAGACACAAGACAACTTTTTTTTTAAACAAACCAGAGAAATCAAGGGAGTAAACTGATCCACTTACTTTTTCCACTCTGAAACTACCATAACAACACATGTTGTAACAGTTAGAATCCTAAAAGCTAGCTTGAAAACCAAATATTCCAAAACTAATGTCGGAGTAGTAACAGAATCATGGAGTTTGGTCAATCAAGCAAAAAAAAATCTAAACACTTGAAAGTAACTCTGATCAAATACAACATGTAATTCATATTAATAATTAACATTCAAATGACAGATCAAACCAGTTAGATTAAAACACAGTCTGAGGGTCAGAACACAGGACCCTTAGAGCCAGCTAGTGTCTGGGGGTCAGAGCAAAGAACAATCAGAACTAGCTAGAACAGCCTGGGACTCAGAACACAGGACTAGACCCAGCTGTCTTTTTCCATCTTTTGAGTCTTTGATTAATATTTTTATGCATTTGTTTATTGGGATCATTCATTGAATAAAGACATATTAATTAGAGCATATTGATGTTAAAGGTCACTCTCCTGTCCCCCACATACATACGTGCCAAACTATGCCCTTGCTGACACCCCTTCAACCATCAACCCCTCCAGCCCTCATTGTCTTTTGTCTTATTCAAACTAGTCTCCTTGCTACCTCAAATATAATGGATTCATTAAAAGAGGGCATAGACACCGTCTCACTTTACCCCACAGCATTTGTCTCACTTTACCCCACTGCCACAATTCGAGAAAAAACAACCTCTCTCAGCAATTCAGGCTAATGTTCAGTTATCATCATCACATGGTTTCATATGTTGGTAGTTCATCAACATGTATGATAGAAGTTTTTCTACCTGAATCAATTTGCTTTGGCACAACAATCGATTAAGTTGACAGCAAGAAAATTTACTTTTACATGCAAAAAAGACATTTTTGTGAAAAAACATGCTTACAACATCACCATGAGGTCCTCTCTTTCATGGCCGAGTGGAAATGAGAGGGGCTTGAAAACATATATCTCACATTACCAAAAATGTGTTCCATTGCCTAGATACAGGGGGTGTCTCACATTACCCGATGCCTCACTTTCCCCCGTTCTCCCCTATATATATATACAGTATACGATATATATATATATTTATGTGTTTTAGACACAATATTATTGACTTCCTAATTATTCTCACAATTGCAATGAATTCAGGTATTTGTTAATCATATAAAAACAAGAACCATGATGTCATGAATTAGGATTATATTTTCAAAATCTGAATTGAAAATGGGAAGTGAAATGACTTGACAGAACTAACCACCACATCTCCTTCACTACTTCTGTCTCTTTTTATGAAACATGAAATCACAACTCATGGCGGTTTACGCGGTGTTTCATGTGTTAAGACCTGTTGAAGAAATATATGGTTTTGTCATTGATTTTCAGGAACCGTTTGCTCACCTTGATGATTTGTTTACATTAGTGTGATTTCAATTGGAAATAACCTTTAAGCATGCATCTTTACATCTGACTACATCAACAGAACTGCTGCCATGATATTTATTTTTTTAAATGTTGAAATTAAAATCTATACTTTCCTCATACTGTTTTTTGTTTTATTTGATGTGTTTAAAAGTTCTAATATTGAGATAAACAATGAGTGACGTTACCATGATGAATGCGTGCTTTATGAGTCATTTAGGAGACTCTGAGAGGTCATAAGTTAATCGTGGTGGGACCCTCCCTGCCGTATGCTGTCGGAGAATATTCCCCTCCAGACTCTTACAAGGCAAAATAAAAACATCTGGGCCAGTGAGACCTATTCATCCAACCATATACTGTGTCTACTAAACAACAGAGATACAGTACACCAAACCTCATTGGAACATGATTTACGTATTTTCCAGGGGAAATAAGATTTCATTTGAGAACTCTTCTTTTCTTAACCTCAGCTGCAGAGTCCCATTTCTCTTACTGCTCGCTGTATTAGCTGTTGCCACCACAACTTTCGATTACACTGAGGATAGGTTCAAGATGTGGAATTCAAGTGCAGATAACAGACATTCAGCACCCAGTCACCACCCACTCTGTCTCATTCATTAGAGGCATTTGCATTGGTTGCTTTGTTCCTATACCCTTGCTTTCCACTGCCTGATGTCAAGGCAGAGTTGTGTATCCACATGAATGTGTGGCCAGTTCTGTGTAACACCCTCATCGTCTGTTTCCATCATTACCAGGCAAACGTCACACAGTGCATTCGTCGTCACACAGGTTTTGAACATGCAATCAAAGAGCATCATCATAAATCCAGCCACTGGACTTCTTGCCTTGAAAAACACATAACTACCAAACAGGTGTAAGAAAAAGCTATTAATTCAAAACATGTTCAGTAAACTAAGCAGCAAAGTGGACCCTGTGAATGCCATGGAGATGGCAGTGCTAAACTCTTTTCTGCCTGATCTAGAGGCCAACACAAGGGGACAGCATTTAGCTGTGGACTGTGCTGTGTGACATGGCCACCTTTCAGTTTTGTTTTGCATAACAAAGTTTTCCCCAGGCATCACACTTTGCTTGATGAACAGGGCTTTTAACATGTACAAAACAGCCCTTATTTATCAATGGAAAATCTTGGTTTCATACAGGGAAGTGTGAAACATTAATTGATATTTTAGAGTACTCTCATCCCACATATATTCTCAGTAAAAGTTATGTCTAGACCAAAGTTTTAGAAGGAAGAACCATCTTCATGGAGCCCAACCACAGTGCTGCTACTACTACTACAGTGTCTCACACTTCACAGGTCAACCAGCGCTGGAAGTTTATGACTCACACATTCATCAAGAAGCATTCATAAACATACATCAAAATCTGAGCCAAGGCCCCCCATGATTTAATATGGGGGGATTATATTATCTCTAATTTGTTTTATGCATTGAACATGCTTTTATTATTTGTATGTATTTATTTTACTTTTGCTATATGGTTTCTTGCCTGTGATGAATGTGTTTTGTTCTTTATTATCTTTATGTTGTGCATGTGAAGCACTCTGAGCTGCATTCTACGTATGAAGGGTGCTATACAAATAAAGATTATTATTATTATGGTTTGACAGATAATATTTGAACTCATGTGTTCAGACGATACACAAACCCCCAACTGCAGAGAAGTGTGTTTGACCGATTTGAACAAAACTCACAGTACGTGCTTAAGGTAAAATGAATCTTAGGTTTACTTACCCTACACACGCACCTGCACACACACACACACACACACACACACACACACACACACACACACACCTGTTACAGTACATTTTCACCAGCCATTGGTCTCCAGGTCTGGGGTTGGAAAGTGAGTCAGCCAATCTGCCGCTGACACCCCCTCCCCACCAGCGGCCCCCACTACCACTTCCTCTTCAGTTTACAAATATACAACTCAGTGGGTGTTTTCAGAGCAAGCTTCTGTGAACAGACTCTACTGAAGGGAAAGTGTGGCAGTGACTGCATGCATGAGAGATACAAAAGAGAGAGAGAAAAAAAACGCTTCAAAGGGTGATGCAATGTGGTTGTTCATTCTTGCCAGTATGCTTGTCACCATGGTGATGAACTGAAGACGAACATTTAGTGTCAAAGTAAAAACAAAGTATGCTGATTTAAATGTTTGGAATACACTTTCTTTTGCCTTTATTTATACTGGTTAATCCCATTGAGCCCGGAGACTCTTTATCAAGGGAGACCTGTTCCCATTCACACGTTACCATTCACACACACACATTCATACACCGATAGCAGGCTAGGAGGCTAAGGACACAACAACCATGACACAAGTGGCAGGGCGGGAATCAAACCGCCAACCCTTCGATCATTGGCCGACCCGCTCTAGGCCTACCACCTGAGCCACAGTCGCCCCACACATGTTGTTACAGTATATACAACTATTTACCTTGGCAAACTTAAAGAGAAATAAACTTGTCATAAAAGTCATACTTTCCTTTTTTCCCCCAGTACAACTGCATGAACACATTCTGAGTATAGTTGACGTAGTGACACTTACACTTTAGAGAAGGCATTTATGTGACTTTGTCTTTTAAAAAGCAGCCTCTCTCTGTTATTTGTTGTGTGGTTGGACTGAGTAGCGGAAACTGTTTCTGCGGCTGAGACCATGCAGAGGCTTCAGCACGGCCTCACCTGACTCAGCAGGAAGTCAGTAGGAGCTCACTTCAACTACATATACAACTCTGGAAACCACTCCAAATGCTCAGTGTCTCTCATTTTACTATTTATAGGCATTATGTTTGAGTAAAATGAACATTTTGGTTTTATTTATTAACTGCTGAAAACATTTTCACCAAATTCCAATACAGTTGTTGTCATATTGAGCATTTTCAATAAGTTATGTAGAGATGAAGATTGAAGAAAAATCCAGAATGGTCTCTTAATTTTTTCCGGAGCTGTATATGTAACGGCCTGAAGAAAGGGTTGAGAAAATCAGCAAAAATTCATTTAAAATTATAATCTCTTTATTGAATTGATTTGAATACATTATTGTACATACATGAAAGCATAATCAAAGCAGTAAATCATTCATTCTACCACTGCAGGAATTAATAAATAGTGTGTGCTATGTGTTACAGCAAGAATAAAAAGCATCAGGTAAGGTTACAGTTTCTATGTTTATAATTCTCAAATGAAAATGACATATATACTGTATATAGATATACTTTTACACTTTTATGAATGTCAGGAAGACTAAAGCTCTATGTTTCCTTTTGTCATATATAACAAGTCATTTTTAACAATCAAATGAAAGATTAAAGTTTAAAGTAAGTACACCAGTTAGCAGACAGAAAGTCCCTGATGTGAGTGTGCCATTTAGAATAGATCCCCCCCCCCCAACAAGGCAACCACAAGCAGGGCCTGAAGTTTCAAAATACATACCGGCTTTCACACCTGCCTCTACGGCCGGAAACTGACCTTTTTTCATGACAGAGAGGATCATAAATCCTCCAGGCGGTTCTGAACACTTTGTATTCCCTTTGGTTTACTCTGACAACAAACGCTCAGATCCATGCAGAATGATTCATGTGATATTTATATCATATATGCACCGAAGAAGTTCTCATAAGATCTGTGTCGCACAAGTTTGGAGGTATTGTTCACTTTAACAAAGAGGGCATCATCTTTGTTGAGGTGAAACACGCCACCCAGGTAACTGTTGGATCGAGTTTTGCGGGAGCCCTCTGAGTATTTCCTAGACTCCATGAGGGTAATACTGTTCCCAGTGTACCGTTTAGTTTTCACATGAACAGAGTGGTGAAATATGTCTATGTCTATGAAGAAAACCTTGGAATAGACATAGTAATAACCCTCCCTCTTAATGATGAGGCTTTTCTCTCTGTAGTCCATCTTAAAGAGGAGAGGCTCCGCGACCTCGCTCCAGGCCATGATTTCATTTCCATGAACGACATCTTGTCCATCTGAAAAAAACACCAGAAAAGTGACCATTCAGGTGGTTTCAAATGAGGAAGACATTATAAAGAGGAAAAGCACCCCACTCTGCACTCAGTGCATTCATTGTATTAGAACATTCTTCCACGGTAATGGAAGAGACATCAATACTGGTCTCACCTGTCAGATGGGCAACCGGTTTGGAAGGAGATATGACAAGACTGGGCCTTTTAGTAGAAGTAACAGCTTTACCTGTGGGAGGACAACACATAATGTTTCTGATGAGGAGTAAGTTATTCAAGTTATTTACCGATTGAGTAAAAAGTGCTGAAGCATACCTGCAATGAGCTGAGAGGACATAGCTGAGTCACCCTGCTCAGGGGACACAGCTGAGTTAGTCTGCAATGGAAATAAAGATGTGTTACCTCTCATTGGTAGATTTGTTCTGTCTGCATCAGTGTGAAAATACAAATATACAACAGACGCAATCACACAACGTTGCGACAATGTTGACAATAAAATGTTCACGAAAGTACAGTTTCGCTGAATCAAGGCAGGTCTGTACAAAACATTCCCCATCATGAAATCTTTCTAGTAATGAGCAGAAGAAGTCAGAACCAACCAACAGGAAAAAGACCACTCGTCGTTCTCTGCCATCCATAGTTTGTAGCCTATAAAACACTCCTGAACAAAATCTTAAGACCGGGAAAAAGTTGCAGGTTGCATTTCGCAGAAGGTTGATCGTGACCAAGTTGTAAGTAGAGCTTTAAAATGCAAACAGTAGCAAGAGACAAAAAACAAAGTAAGCAATTTATTGAAAAAACTGAATTTAATCTGAATTTAAACTCAAACAGGCTGTTCATCATCTGATCAAAAGTTTAAGACCATAGCCTTGAAAACTCATGACCTCCGGATGGCGAAGGCAAAAAGGCTTTCTCTCTTTGAACGTGGCAAGGCCTTTCGCAGCGCACAATCGCTGCAGAGGTTGTACACAGTAAGACATTAATTACATTTCTTAAAGATCCTGAGGATTATGGTACAAAAAAGTCAGGAGGTAGACCCAAAGAAATGTCTCCTGCACTGAGCCAGATGAGCAGTCCGTAGAGACACAGGCCGATCCTCGAACTAAATGAAGGTCCAAACTGATGCCGAGTGAAGCCCAATAAGACGGCATCTGTGAGAGAAGGGCTTTAAGAACAAAAACATCTTCAAAGACCACGTCTCCTCCCACAACACAAAGTTGCCTGTTTGGACTTTGCAAGGGAACACCAAACATGGGACATTGAAAGGTGGGAGAAAGTTTAATTCTCTGACAAGAAAGAATGTAACCTGGACGGTCCTGATGGCTTCCAACACTACTGGCATGACAAGGAGTTCCCACTGGAGATGTTTTCTACACGACACAGTGGAGGAGGCTCCATCATGATCTGGGCTGCTATTTCCTTTAATGGAACAATGGAGCTTCAGGTTGAGCAGGGGCGTCAAACGGCTGGTTAGGCCAGGCAAAGTAAGGCATTTTGGGGCCAAAAATAGAATAAATTGTAAAAGAAATTTTTTCAGCTCAGATAATTTCTATGAGGTGTCCAGAACAACATACTAAAAGTCCTAAGAAATCCTAGTTGGGGAAATATGTTTAATTCTCATCAATCCGAGATGTGTGCCAATAAGGCGAGACACCAATAAATCCCAATGGGGCTATTTTTTTCCTTTACTCCTATCAAAATGAAACTTCACACAATGAAAGTATCCATGAAAATTTAAATGTTTTGTATTACAAGTTTCTTTGAAAATTTATTTTAATATGCAAATGAGCTATACACTAATCGTACACGCCCAAAATAAACCCAAATAGGCTTAATTTTTTCTTTTACTCCTACCACAATAAAACTCTACATAGTAAAAGTATACTTGAAAAGTAAAACATTTTGTATTACAAGTTTCTTTTTAAATGAATTTGAATATGCACATGAGCTCCACACTTATTGAATATCCAATCATCGTACTGCCAATGGGTGATGGCAATGCTGCTTTTAGACTGGCCTCTAACCTGAAAAACTGCCTGGCTTACCTGCCAGGGGTATAACAGGTGCCTCTCATGAATTAGATTTGTCTCTTCAAATACCACTGCACGCAATTTGATAGCACTACAACCAATCAGAGCAATGAACAATGTGATGTATTAAGCCCCGTTCATTTAGCGAACAGCGGGGTTAACTGTTAAATTGAACTTTTGCCGTGGTCGGTCGGCAAAACAGAACATTCCTCTTACTTGCTAATGAAAGAATTGAGTGCCGTCTTCCAAATTGTAAAGGGTCGAGGCCCCAGAGCACCATACATAGGGTTCTGGCACGCCCATATCAGATAGAACCAATTAAAACGCAGCTCAGGATTTCTTGACATATTTAATGAGCTTCAATGGAGAGTGCCCAGACCAACAGGCGCAGCACATTTAATTTGCCAGCGCCTAGTGGCAGGTCTGGAGTTCCAGGCTAGTGCCATTCCCTTTCCTATGCCAAATAGACGAGATGTAGAATCACAGCCTGAAATGGCATGGAGAAAGAGGAGATTGTCACACACCTTGGGACCAAGTAACTCCTTTGTCTACTTTATGCACCATATCCGTCTTGTTTTTGTTGCTTTCTTTGGTTCTGGTGCCAGAAACAGCTCGTGTGCATTCAGATCAGCATGATGCAACAAGAGTTCTAACAAGTCTGTGTCATCACCTACTGAGACTGTGTCTTTTGTTCTGGCAGAGGCAATGGCAGTTTGGACAATGAGCACATCTGCATCGTGCTTTGCATGGTTTGTTATACACCATTTTTATCTTATAAGTTTCTTTGAAAATTAATTTTAATACGCAAATGAGCTATACTCTAATCAAATATAGGCTACCCAAAATGTATCCGCATAGGCTTCATTTTTTCCTTTAAAGATCCAAGTGACTGCTGCAGATATTGCTGCGGTTGGTTGCATACACATTCAGTACTTTATGATTCCTCCTATACGTGAACCTATTGTGTATCAGCCACTGGCTCTGTTGCCAGCAGATAACAAAACATCACAGCTGGATGTTTTGTGGAAGACATCCCTACTCCTTCACTCTCAAAGGCCATCGTGGTCTGGTATGATGCAGATCCTGCATCTTCTAGATGAACACCCTGGGAGAGCTTCAGTAACATTACTTCCAATGATTGATCTTGATCCCAGTGATGAATCCTGCATATACTCAACATTGAGGTTTGTGGCAACTCAAGCTCTGCAGTATGATGTGACCCCTGTTCTGACGTTCGACCAACCCCTTCTGGAAAGCCTTGACCATCATAAGTTAACTTCTAATACAAATGTTTTACTTTTCATGTAGACTTTCATTGTGTAATGTGGTAGGAGTAAAGGTAAAAATGAAGCCTATGCAGATATATTTTGGGTAGCCTATATTTGATTAGAGTATAGCTCATTTGCATATTAAAATTAATTTTCAAAGAAACTTGTAAGACAAAAAATGGTGTATCACAAACCATGCAAAGCACGATGCAGATGTGCTCATTGTCCAAACTGCCATTGCCTCTGCCAGAACAAAAGACACAGTCTCAGTAGGTGATGACACAGACTTGTTAGTACTCTTGTTGCATCATACTGATCTGAATGCACACAAGCTGTTTATGGCACAAGAACCAAATAAATTAATGTATAGCTGTCCCCAGACAAATGTGCAACATCACATCTCTCTTCCTGAGATCCTCTGAGATTGTCTTTCCCGTTTGGCATGTCTGACCTGTATGGGTTCACTTTGGTGGGCCTACACTGACCTGGTTTTATCTCTGTTTTATCTGGTGCCGCCCAATTACTTCCCTAAAGATTTCTCATTACATTGGTCCATTTCATCACTCAATTTGGCGCACCTGATTGTGTTTACCTGCTCCATTTAAGCAATGCAGCTCAGGGTTCACAAACTTTTGCACATACAAAAGTTGTCAAATAATTTATTTTTTATCAGTTTTAACAATTGATTTCCGGTAAAGAAAAATGTGGAATTGATAAACAAACATCTGTTATTGCATATAAAAAATGCTGGTATTGATAAAAATTAATTAATGATAGTCAAAATAAATAAAATTCCAAAAGGCGAGTTAATTGGTCCCAAAGTGTGTGACAATCTCCTCTTTCTCCATGCCATTTCAGGCTGTGATTCTACGTCTTGTCTATTTGGCATTGGAAAGGGAATGGCACTGAAAAAAGTAAAAAATTACACTAGCTGGGGGGGGGGGATCTAATTCATGAGAGGCACCTGTTATAAGTAAGCCAGGCAGTTTTTCAGGTTAGAGGCCAGTCTAAAAGCAGCATCGCCATCACCCATTGGCAGTACGATGATTGGATATTCAATAAGTGTGGAGCTCATGTGCATATTCAAATTCATTTAAAAAGAAACTTGTAATACAAAATGTTTTACTTTTCAAGTATACTTTTACTATGTAAAGTTTTATTGTGGTAGGAGTAAAGGAAAAAATTAAGCCTATGTGGGTTTATTTTGGGCGTGTACGATTAGTGTATAGCTCATTTGCATATTAAAATACATTTTCAAAGAAACTTGTAATACAAAACATTTAAATTTTCATGGATACTTTCATTGTGTAAAGTTTCATTTTGATAGGAGTAAAGGAAAAAATAGCCCCATTGGGATTTATTGGTGTCTCGCCTTATTGGCACACATCTCGGATTGATGAGAATTAAACATATTTCCCCAACTAGGATTTCTTAGGACTTTTAGTATGTTGTTCTGGACACCTCATATAAATTATCTGAGCTGAAAAAAATTATTTTACAATTTATTCTATGAAAAACGCTATTTTGCCTGGACTAGGTGGCTATGTGGAGATGTTGCAGCAGCATCCCTCTTGACTGAGGGCCCTCGTCTGTGCGGTGATGGCTGGGTCTTTCAACAGGACAACGCTGCAGTTCACAATGCCCGTCTGACCAAGGCCTTCTTCCAGCAGAATAGCGTTGCTCTTTTGGACCCTCCTGTGTGTTCTCCTGATCTAAACCTCATAGAGAACGTTTGGGGATGGATGGCAAGGGAAGTCTACAAAAAGGGACGCCAGTTCCAGACCATGGATGCCCTACATGAAGCCGTCCTCACCACATGGAGCAACGTTCCCACCAGCATGTCTTTGAGGTGACCAAAAAGAACGGTGGACCTACCCACTACTGAGTCCTTTTTTTAAACTTTTTGTTTGCGTTTTTGAGTTTTTAAGGCTATGGACTTTAACTTTTAATCAGATGATGAACAGCCTGTTTGAGTTAAAATTCACTTTACTTTGTTTTTCATCTCTTGCTCCTGTTTGCATTTTGAAGCTCTACTTACTTGGTTATATGATCAACCATCGCAAAATGAAAAAACTTGCCCCGGTCTTAAGATTTAGTTCAGGAGTGAATGTATACCCTTGCTTACCAAAGTGTCAAACCAAGAACACCACCCCCTCCTCCCCCTACCAAACCTTGTGACTGCTGCCTTCCCACAAAGTGTCAGGCGAGGACAGGAAATTGACTCACAGCAATACAATGACAACAGTGACCGTCCACCATCATAGAACATCAAGTCTGCATGCCTCTGCCCCTCAGGGACGTCAATGGAATACGTAAATGGGAAGGACTTTAATGTACTTCTCCATCTCTATACAGCCCTCTTCCCGGTTAAAGTGAAAAAATTTCACAATCAGCAGTTTATTGGAAAATAACAATTCACATGATTGAAGTAAGCAAATATTCATTTGTTGTACTGATGCATTTGCGTCACGAAACAAGAATGACAGTAAAACAGGCAGTTTCCAGGATGTAGCATGTGATTGTGATAATCATGTATTAAAAGCTTCAAACAACGGTCATTTCTGCCTCGTGTTGTAAAACTTATTACTTAAACTCACAATGTTGACATTGAACAGTTGTAAAGTGAACACCATTGCTTTTGTTGCTTCGACAAATTATTTAATGCTATCGTTTTATGTTGAGAGACAATTAATTTTGTATTTTGCTATCTTTGCATTCAAATTGTCATTAATAGTAATGGTATAGTAATTACACTTGTGCATAAAACTATTATGGAATGAATATTTAAAGATTATTTTTTGGAGTTTTTGGTTTATTAAACAGTTTTGGAGAGACAGAGATGAAATGTGTCAGAGAGGAGAATGACATGCAGAGAACGACCCGGGCCGGATTCTAACCCGGGTCTGTTGTGAAGAGGACTGAACTTCTAAGGGGGGGTAGAGTGGGGGGGGGGGGGGGCTCTAACCACCACACCCCCACCCCCGTAGAGTATGAATATTTAAGAATCAAATGTTTAAAATAAAATCAAGATGTTGTTGAGAGAGCCTAATGAAATGTTTTAGAAAGAAAGGTTTGCCATCAAAAAAAGCAACAATAAGAAGCTGTTAAGGTGTAAAAGCTAAATGAGCTCTTATGAGGGAAGAAGAAGTCACAGGCTTAAATTGCGAAAGGTATTGTACGTTGAAGTGCAGACTCAGAGATGGGCTTGATACTCACAGATTGTTGTTGGTGGAGACTGTAGATGAGGCAGGCTTCAATGGTCATGCCGCACAACGCCAGGGTCACTAGCAGGAACAGCAGGGTCTGTGCCACGCTGCCACGCTCTCGCTTCTGCCTCAGTCTAGGTGGTACCGGAGGTCGGGTGGCATGGCTGTCCACCACATACACAGAGGGATATCCACACTCAGCCATACCTACAGTGCTTTCTCTTTAACCCAAAGTAAAAACCTATTCAGTGTGGAACTGTCCTCAAAGAGTTGTCAGAGTGTGTTGCTTCAAAGGAGCTGCAAACAGAGACTGGAGACACAAGAGTCGTCAGACAAAGTCGCACAAATGGGTGGGCTCACTTGTGGTTGGTTCAAGTGGCGATGGCCTTTGAGTAGTCAGATAAAGAACACACTCAGGATATCTTGAGATGTATCACCAAAGCCCAATTTAAGGGTTTCAGAGATGCACCAATCTGCACTCAATGAAATCAGATACTGAAAATGATACTATACTTTGTAAAAATCTGTCCAGTGCAGCTGCAGAATCAGTTCTAAAGCCTCAAGGTAGAAGGCGATAAGCACGAAGTGGGAGACCAAGCTATATGCATGTTAACCAGCCCTTTCCACTTTCCACCCTCCCACTTCACTGTCATAGAAATGTTGAAATATCTCCATCCACACTTCCTCTCTCACATACTTCCCATGTGGATTGTCTTATAGTTTGAGCATCAACTGTTGACCAAAACCTCAACCATTAATTGTTTATTGTGTAGTTGTGGATCCCCAGTTGACGCAGAAGTGGCAGACTAGTCTTCCTGGGGCCTGTTGCATAAAACTAAGATAGATAAGGGACTAGGATATTTCGGTTATCCTGGCTTGTGTTAGCCATGATCCGGTTGCATAAAAGCGGAGGGACATAAGTTACCATGGAGATGTATCCTTTACGTTTAGCCTGGTCCCAACCAGGCTAAACGTAAAGGATAAACTTATTCTGTTGCCTGTTTCGCTCAGTCAGCTGTCACTCCGATCTGAAATCAAGGTGTTTAACAGTTATTCCATGATCTTCTGTGTACTGCTTTATTTTCATTAGCCTGTTTTAAAGTACCACATAAAAGACTGCATTCTCATTTAGTTAAATAGTTCTACTTTTTATTTATTTAACCTGAACCATTTATAATTAACATAATTATAATTAGATTAAGTATATATATATAAATTATAATAATGTATGTGATAGTCTGTTCATATTGCAGGCTATATTTATACAATTGATTATCGATGGCAGATGACGTTGCAAATGTGGGTCAAATAAATTCACTTTCTACTTATAACCATATACAGGTGCATCTAAAACTAAATTGAATATCAATGAAAAGTTCTTTTTTTCTGTAATTTAATTCAAAAAGTGAAACTTAAATATATTCTAGATTCATTACACATGAAGTGAAATGAATCTAGAATAAACATACTTTTCAGAAGGTCGACATTTCTGTATTATACATCCTTTTTTTGATTGGTTTTCTAATATTTTGGATACTAGATTTTTTTTTCCATGATCAATCAATCATCAAAAAAAAGGCATATTTCACTTTTTGAATGGACTTTCCATAATATTATATTTTTTAGATGCACCTGCAGACTGCTCACTGTCAACAATTTTATCATTAATCAATATAGGGGCATCAAGATCAGTTGGCAGAGAATACAACTGCTGTATGAAATGAACAGCCCCCTCACTTACGGTTTGAACTAGCAAATCATTGTGGGAAAATGGGCTGTCTTTTCCATTTCTGCATCAGAAAATCTGCAAACACCCATTGCTTTCAGAAATGCTGAAAGCAATGGGTGTGGAGGGGCTGTCTTGGATGACACGCCTCTTCAACATTGCGTGGAAGTCGGGTACAGTGCCGAAGGAGTGGCAGACCGGGGTGGTGGTTCCTATTTTCAAAAAGGGGGACCAGAGAGTGTGTGCCAACTACCGAGGTATCACACTTCTCAGCCTTCCCGGCAAAGTCTACTCCAAGGTGCTGGAAAGGAGGGTTCGGTCGATTGTCGAACCTCAGATTGAAGAGGAACAATGCTGATTCCGTCCTGGCCATGGAACAACGGACCAGCTCTTCACTCTCGCAAGGATCCTACATGTGTTTTGTGGATCTGGAGAAGGCTTATGACCGGGTTCACCGGGAGATACTGTGGGGGGTGCTGCGGGAGTATGGGGTGAGGGGATCCCTTCTCAGGGCCATCCAATGTCTGTAAGTTGTGTTCGCGTTCTCGGTAGTAAGTCGGACCCGTTTCCGGTGGGGGTTGGCCTCCGACAGGGCTGCGCTTTATCACCAATCCTGTTTGTGATATTCATGGACAGGATATCAAGGCGTAGTCGTGGTGGGGAGGGGTTGCAGTTCGGTGGGCTGAGGATCTCATCTCTGCTGTTTGCGGATGATGTGGTTCTGATGGCATCATCGGCCTGTGACCTTCAGCTCTCACTGGATCGGTTCGCAGCCGAGTGTGAAGCGGTTGGGATGAGGATCAGCACCTCTAAATCTGAGGCCATGGTGCTCAGCAGGAAACCGATGGATTGTCTACTACAGGTAGGGAATGAGTCCTTACCCCAAGTGAAGGAGTTCAAGTACCTCGGGGTCTTGTTTGCGAGTGAGGGAACAATGGAGCGTGAGATTGGCCGCAGAATCGGAGCAGCAGGGGCGGTGTTGCACTCGCTTAACTGCACTGTTGTGACGAAAAGAGAGCTGAGTCGGAAGGCAAAGCTTTCGATCTACATGTCGATCTTCGTTCCTACCCTCACCTATGGTCATGAAGGCTGGGTAATGACCGAAAGAACAAGATCGCAGGTACAAGCGGCCGAAATGGGCTTTCTCAGGAGGGTGGCTGGGGTCTCCCTTAGAGATAGGGTGAGAAGCTCAGTCATTCGTGAGGAACTCGGGGCAGAGCCGCTACTCCTTTGCGTTGAAAGGAGCCAGTTGAGGTGGTTCGGGCATCTGGTAAGGATGCCCCCAGGGCGCCTCCCTAGGGAGGTGTTTCAGGAGCGTCTAGTTGGAAGGAGGCCTCGGGGAAGACCCAGGACTAGGTGGAGAGATTATATCTCCACACTGGCCTGGGAACGCCTCGGGATCCCCCAGTCAGAAAGAGAAGTTTGGGGTTCCCTGCTCAAGCTGCTGCCCCCGCGACCCGATTTCGGATAAGCGGTTGAAGATGATGATGATGATGATGATAAATCATGTTCGATCTCTGGGTCTACTTCTGAAAGCTGTGGGCTGGCACTTAACATAATTACTTACACCTGGCTTGGCAAAGCGGCCCCTTTTCATCCTGGATTGGCGTTTATGCAATTGACTAATCCAAAGTGCCCAGACTAGACTTTGTCAAGGCTGGCTTTATCAATCATCCTGGATATCTTTATTCCACTTTTATGCAACAGGCCCCTGGGGTCCAATTAAAATCAGAACGTACAAATAATGAATCATCAATCACATACATTCAAATACAGTAAAAGTAACAGTGACAAGATTACAGATACATAACAACAGTTGTAAATGAATAAATAAATAAATAGGCATCTGTGTGCTTCAGAGCGTGCAAACACCCACATCAAAATGCAATACATTCAGTGCCAAGTCAGAGTTAATATTTAACATAAATAAAAATAGGATTTAATTTACAGGTGTAACACGAATTTGCAAAGGGAGTACATTTCATAAAGACATAGATCTATAGAAGGCAATTTTCTTCATTGCATTCGTTCTACAGTGTGGGAGCACAGCTTGTCCTGCTGTCGCAGATCTAGTTCCGTATGAATGAGCATCAGAGCAGAAACCAATTTCGTTAAAGAGAACTCTAGGAACACGAGTGGAATTTACATTCTTAATAAATATCAAGGACCTAATGGATAACCTATCAAGAACTTTAGGCCACTTCAGATCAGAATGCATCCGATCAGCATTTGATCTGTAAGATCTATCAAGGGCAAGTCTTGCAGCCCTGTTTTGTACAGTTTGTAGTTTGTTTGAGTCAGTTTTAGAGGCAGAGGCACAAATCACTTTGTTATCCACAATGTCAGCACTTGTGCTTTGCTTTGCTGTTTGGTTGTCGTATAATTCCTCTTTGACTGCATGATTGTAGAGTATATAGGACCAGTCAAGGGGTCAGGAGGGCACAAGACCAGATTTGACTGATTTGAAAACGGTGAAATAAGGAGATGGGAAGATTGTCCTTTCTATGATAAACAAAAACAATGTATCACCATTTGTTAAACCATTTCACTGTGACTAATAAAACATTTCCAATAAGTATTATAGCTTTTGTTACAATATTGCTTGATCAAACCTACAGGATACTTTTGATTCATTTTACCCGTTTTGAAAGCAGCCAGTCTCATGTGATTGTATTTGTTCTATTTGGATAATTACAGACGACTGGACAGAAATTCAGAAGTCCCTTATGGCAATATTTTACATTTGAGCCAACACCGGGGAAGGCTAAGTGCAATAGACAATGCACTTCTGTTTACATTAAATACATTAATTTAAGTTCAATTTTGTTTGTCATTTGTTATTATTGTTCAATTGTTGTGTCAAATGCAAAAACAACAATAACAACGTTATATTGGCATTATGTATTTAAAGACCAAATGCACTAAATCCTTCTGACTGAGTTATTTCAGTCCTGGCAAACGTTCTAGACTGAAAAAAGCAGTTTTTTCAACTACGTTTATACTATTTATGAACATTTAACTTCAAATCAGATTTTTTTTAAAGCTTATTGAGACACCCAACTTGATATCATATATCGCTTTTTACTAGACCAAGTTTACAGAGGCTTAAACAGTGATTATAAATATTTGGGGAAAATATATTTTTGCATAATCTTGACTAAAACAACCAGATTTCATGCAAGTACACTTGGCAAATTGCACATGGCACACATCCTACTGCAGGGGTACTGAGGCCACGCCCCCTACATGCACTGTGCATTCCTCCATCATATAGGAGGCAATTTATTGAATGGGTTGGGTCAGACAGTAATATTTTACTCAACATTCATATTTTTGTTGTTCAGTGAAATTATTGATTGTTCATAAAATAATCAAAACTTGATAAAGTTCTACTTACAAATAAATCTTTTCAAATGTAATGTTTTTTTATTGTAGCCTGTTAGTTTGCATGGATGTCTGCCTATGACAAAACATAATGTTTATATGTTTAGATTAATTTTTGGATATAAAAGGAATCATTTAAATGACCACCATTTAGTTCATTCCTATAATTCCCAATTTTGAATATTCCCAAAATTCCCGAGCGAAAGTTCCGAGTAGAGTATTCTTAATACATCCATGATAACCAAGGTACGGTGGCGCTGAGCATTCACCAAATAAAAAAAAGTTTCACAGCTAATGTAGCCGTTAGCACACTCAGGATCTCGTAATTAGAGAAAAGATCTCGTAATTACGAGATCCTGAGTGTGCTAACGGCTACATTAGCATTTGTTTAAATTATACAGTTTGTTCATTATGAGCCACCGGAGCCACCTTTCTTTATAGGTCCACGGGAGCCACCATACTGTGTTGCCTCATCCAATCAGAATGCCCGGTGGGCTAGTTCACTTTTACCTCCTGTTTGTTACTGTATCGGAGCGCAGTTTTATTGAATGCTTTGATTAAATGCAGTCGTTTAAACTCAGTGTGATCCTTGACTCATTCAAACACTTAAGAACGTCTACAAGGAGGGCATGACAATGAGCCTAATAGCCATGTCAACTTTGCGCAGATATGCAGTCACTGGGACTGTTCAGGAGAAAAGCCCAGTCGGACCTCAGCAGCTGATCACGGGCGTAAAGCCTCAGTATAGGCTACCCGATGCGATCGCTGATTAATGAATGAACAGTCAAAACATATTTCAAATAATTGTATTGATTATGGGGCCCATTGTAGTCCGGAAACCAAGGCAATTGCCTACGTTTGCCTATGGCTGGGTTCACCTCGTCTGCACACAAACACACACACTATAAGTTTGGCACGACACCGGAACCGCAACCACTAAATTGCTAAATCAACATTTAGGCCATTATTCTCATATGCTTAATTGATATCCTGGTCGTGGATTGTGTGTAAAAATAGAGTAAAGTGTGCTTTTAGGGCAGGAATAAAAGACGATAAGGTCGGACAGAGTCGTTGCCGTCCTGCAGCCAGCCAACCATCGTTATTGATGAATGAGAGGGGCGATCCTGAGAGTGCTGTGAAACTTTTTTTTATTTGGTGAATGCTCAGCGCCACCGTACCATGGCCTGTCTTTTTTCTACTCTGACCAATGGCTCCCCCTACCGATTTGAAGAGGACATGGCTAGCACATTATCGTTAGAAGAAATGTATAATATATAGAAAGAAGAACATTTTGCAAAAGAAAAAGTCTATGAGAAGTGATACAAATACAATTTACTGCAATGTACTTACTGTACAGACCTTCATACTCGAGGGTTCATGTGTAAACATATTTCTTGATGTGCTTATTGCACTTTGGCACTGCTCTTCAGTTTTGCATGAGGCTGCTGGAGTCCAGACTGCACAGTGCGGTAGGTCGACACAGAGGCTGGCTTCATACGTTCAGCCTCGATCAAGGAACCAATTACATATATTTTCCTACCGTCGGATTACGACAGTGAGCCATAACGGATACGAAGTCAAACAACTTGATTTCTATGTATAACATAGAACAAGTCGCTCGAAGTTGATGAGAGTGTAACTTCGAGTGTATTAAATGGACTATGCACTGTGCTCAAAGGATGATGTCTGCACAGCTCTGTTTGTTGGCATGTTTCATTCTGAAGGTAGGCCTGACTTTGGGTTTGGGGAAAAACCAAGACATCCAATTTACATTTCTATTACCTGCGGGCAGCACAGAGTGTTTTTACCAAACAACCAGAGGGAACGACAACATGGAAGTTGAATACCAGGTAATATATTCTTCCCTCTTATCTTTTTTATCGTGTCTGTCTGTCTGTTTTTCTGGTCTACAGTGAGTGAGAGTCAGTGCAATGTTGCATTTAACGTGTTGGATATAGCTTTAGTAAAGTTTGTGAATATCTAACTGAAAAACACGTGAGCAGGCTTTGGACTTTAATCTTGCATGCAGAGAGATAAGACAAACCACTCCCGCTATTGTTGGAAATACCTGTCCTGACACAGGGCATAGGGGGGGGGGGGGGGGCATAGGTAAACACGCAACCTGCACAAGCAAGTTTAAATGACTTTCATAACATATTTTTGTCATCTTTGTAACATTCGATCTCTTATGAGTTTCTTACATTGGTCTATCTAGTCATTTTATGGCAGCGACCTTTGCGTTGCTTCAGCTCCCTCCATCATCACCACTCATTCTGCTACTGTGCTCTCTGCATCGGATGCCTCGCTGTGACTCAACCTGGAGCTTTCTGAGCGTGGACTCAGAGAAGAGTATGACAGGATTACGTGAAATGGTCACTGGAACACAAGACACACGATGCGACCAAGATAGTCAAGAAAAAGTCAACTCATCGGTTGTCTTTTCTCAAAGACAGTCTCCTAGATTAGCCTGTGAGGTCGAAGGCCGCCTCATGGTGTGAAATATCTGGTATAGGCTTGATGTGATAAAACCTTCTGAAGTCACTGAATCCACGTCAGGGCTATTGAACTGTGTTGGACATTGAGCTCTCCTTTTTTACCAGAGAGAAGAGAAAGTTATGGGTAAAGACAGATACACACACTGTCCAGTTATCCTTGTGGCATATTATGAGAGCTGGGTTGTCTCTCAGTTTGGCTATCAGGGCTTTAATTTGAATTTCATACAGCCATTTGCCCAGACAGTCTATAGCTTGAGCTTCAGCATGTGCCTGGAGTAAAATGGTGAAGATAACTCTGAGTGAGTTCTTCTGGGTGACTGACTTGGAGCCTGGTTATCATGCATTACTGATCATTCTCCATTTGTTTGTTTAACAGGTGATAGCTGGGTCAGGTCTGGACGTTGGCTTTGCCCTCATCTCGCCCAGCGGATACAAGCTGGTTTCTGACTTCAGGAGTTCTGATGGCATTCACATGTGGGTCACCTCCATGCTTTTGATTTGATGCTATTGTTGTTGTTTAAACAAATATAAGTGGAGTCAGTGATTCTGTTGTCCAAATCATTTTGTCAGAATCAGTGAATATCTCCTTATGATCCGCTACCTGTCTGTACTGTGTGTGCGCTAAAATCAAATCCAGTGTTTTTGCACTGTCTAGGCTCTGAGTCTGTTAACAGGCAAATTGCTAGCTACGGTGGACCCCCTTTGTTTTCAAACCATTTTTTTTTTACATTCCAGTTTACAGAGGCTAGGCGGTAGCCTGGCTCCGCCCGCCTACCTACATCCGGCCAAATTTCATTTTCCCTTCAGTAGTCAGTCTGGTGATGGGGCGTATTAGTGGGATCCTGCTCGAACAGATTTCTGTGTGTCCAATCAGCGAACAGAGCGAGTGGCTGAGAACGATGACGTCAAAGTCGCGCTCCAGTTTCGTTCTTTTATACTCGGAAGAAGGAGATTTCCGACTTGGTAGTTCCGAGTTTCGACCTGTCTGTGTTCCAGTGCATCTGCTCGCGAAAGTATGGACGCCAACAACCTTTCTCGTCCAAATAACTAAACATTAGGCTCTAACAAGTTACCGTTGCCAGGTACCGGTAGATCCATAGACCACAATATGTAATGAAGTCGGAAATTTCCGAGTTCCCTGTCCAACTGGAACGCACCGCCAGAAGCCGGCTCATGACACACGTGACGACCAAACATTATGCGATTGGTTGGCTAATCCAGAGTGGCACTGGGCAGATCCAATAGTTTTAAACTTCAACAGACACCCGCCTCCAAGTGAGTGAACGTTTTCCAATTACAGCACTTCCAGACCTTCTGTACAAATGAAATGAAGTACGATGGTCTAGTTGGACCAGGCTAGCTAGGCGGTGTATTAACACTGGATTTTCTTTCAGCACACAAACAGTATGGACAGATAACGTAATTTGAGGAGATATTCACAGATTTTGACAAAAGTGGTTTTGACGCGCGTTCTCCAGAATCACTGACTCCACCTTGAACCACGATGAAGCAGGCCAGAAGTAAGGAGTTGATTGATTGTTTGAGTTTACAGCAGCATTCCCTCCCCCTTTCTAAAAACAAACCTCACGTTAGGTCGTTTCCAAAATGTAACACTTTGGTTGCGTTCCGAATCGCATACTTTCTACTATATAGTATGTAGAAAAAATATTTAGGATGTCCCGATTCTTGTGGCCAGATTTACGATGGTTAGAAGTACCCGGATGTCCTACTTCATGCGGCCAAGATTGTTAGTGTCCAAAACTGCATCCTATTTGGGCGATTCTGACCCACAATCCAGTGCGCACGTGAAGTGACGTCACATCGACGAAGCCTCCATATGAAAACAAACAGAGATGCGACGGATATAAAAGCAAGAGGCAAGATCAAGGCGCAATGTTATGATGAAATAAGAGAGTAAAGTATGTCCCAATAGTATGCCTACTGCATCCTAACTAGATTCTTTTTATCGTTGGATGTAGTATGAATAGAAAAAAGAAAGAGTATGCAATTTGGAACGCAACCCTTATTTCATCCCTGCAGGGTGGATCCCACAGAGGGCGGAGACTACCGCTTGTGTTTTGACAACAGCTTCAGTAAACTGTCTGAGAAGATAGTGTTCTTTGAGGTGATCATCAACAGTCAGAGCAGTGCAGGTGCAGGCCCAGACCAGTGGGCCAACGTGGCCACCACAGATAGTCTGGTGGAGTACCAGCTGGAGGACATCAGGGTGAGTGGGCTGTTAGATATATGCTGGAGCCAGGAATCCCCTTCAGACGACACCTGAATTTCTGATGTCCTTGTTTTTGATGTTCACACACCGCAGCACTGACTTTAATCTCCTCCTGTCTGCCCTTCTTCTCTGGCTCTCCCAGGCGATGCTGGACTCAGTGTACCAGCACCTGCAGAGGAGCCTCCAGGTGCAGGCCTCCCTGCGGGCCTTTGAGGCCAGGGACCGCTACCTGCTGGAGGACAACCTGTGGCGGGTCTCCTTCTGGTCCTGCCTCAACCTGCTTGTCATGCTGGCCGTCGCTGCGGCTCAAATCTACACCCTGCAGCACCTCTTTGATGACACCAAGAGGGTGTGCACATAGTCACAACACAACTCTTCCTTGAACCTCCAGCCAAGAGAGAGCAACAACTAAAAGTGAATTTAAAGGGATAGTTCACACTATTTTAAAATTGATTCATCATGCTCTGGCAACTTTTATATTGAAGCCAAACAAGACTTCCTTTGATGTTTTGTAAAATTGTGATTCCAGCCACATAGGCACCAGAAAATCACCTTTACAATACAAAAAAATGGCGCGCACACACACGGACATTCACATACAGAATATCCATAACACACATTAAATACTTGCAGCACTGATATATGTTAAGGCAAGATACGGCAGGCAAAAAAAAAAAATCCAAACACTGGTCAATTTTAAGATCTTTGGCTATTTTGCTCCAATAACATGTCTTCTTTCACACTAGTAAAAATAAAAGTTCCAAAATGTGCATTTAGGTGTTTATTTAACTAAACCTTGTCTCTTCGCGGCTGTATACAGGGCTTTTTGAAAGTCTGTGAACCCCTTGAGCATTTTGGAATTTTATTGTGTTTAACCATTATTAATTCATTTTTATCAATACCAGTATTTTTTATATGAAATAACATGTTTGTTTATCAATTCAACATTTTTCTTTTCCAGAAATCAACTGTTAAAAGAGATAAAACAAATTATTTGCCAACTGTTGTATGTGCAAAAGTTTGTGAACCCTAAGCTGCATTGCTTAAATCGAACAGGTAAAAACAATCAGGTGGGCCAAACTGATTGATGAAATAGACCAATGTAATGAGAGATCTTTAGGGAAGAAATTGGGTGGCACAAGTTAAAACAAAGAAAAAAACAAGTCAGTTTAAGCCCACCCAACTGAACCCATACAGGTCAGACATGCTAAAAGGGGAAACAAATCTCAGAGGATCTCAGGAATAGAGTTATGATGTTGCACATTTGTCTGGGGACAGCTATACATTCATATAAAAAAGTTTGAGCTCCATCCGTCCACCGTGAGGCAAATCATCTACAAATGGAGAGCTTTAAGAGTGACTGAACATCTGCCTAGAAGTGGACTTCCTTCAATAATATCCTCAAGCGCCACAAGAAAAGGGATTTTTCAGGTAAAAGCCAACCCAAACATTACATCTGGAGTTCTGCAGACCATTTGCCCCCACCGTTCTTCACTTGGGAGAAGGTTCTCTTGGTGGTAGGCAGAGTTGCGTTTTTGCCCAAACGTGGCGGTTTTGGTTATGACCAAACAGTTCAATTTTGGACTAATCTGTCCACAGAAAAGACTTCAGGTATCTCCAGGTGCTCTCTGGCAAAGTTGTGACAAGCAGTTTTGTTCTTTTTTGAGAGCAGAGGCTTCTTCAGCAACCCTCCCTTGAAAGCCATGTTGACTGAGTGTTCTCCTTATTGTGGAACCATGCACATCTGTCCCAGATTGTGGATATTTTTGAAGGAAGTCCACTTCTAGGCAGATGTTCAGTCACTCTTAAAGCTCTCCATTTGTAGATGATTTGCCTCACGGTGGACCGATGGAGCTCAAACTTTTTTTAAATTAATTTATAGCTGTCCCCAGACAAATGTGCAGCATCACAACTCTATTCCTGAGATCCTCTGAGATTGTTTTCCCTTTTGGCATGTCTGACCTGTATGGGTTCACTTTGGTGAGCCTAAACTGACCTGGTTTGATCTCTGTTTTATCTAGTGCCACCCAATTTCTTCCCTAAAGATCTCTCATTGGTCTATTTCATCAATCAGTTTGGCCCACCTGATTGTGTTTACTTGCTCGATTTAAGCAATGCAGCTCAGGGTTCACAAACTTTTGCAGATACAAAAGTTGGCAAATAATTTGTTTTATCTCTTTTAACAATTGATTTCTGGAAAAGAAAAATGTTGAATTGATAAACAAACATCTGTTATTTCATATAAAAAATACGGGTATTGATAAAATGAATTAATAATGGTTAAACACAATAAAATTCCAAAATGCTCAAGGGGTTCACATACTTTCAAACAGCACTGTATATAGGACAACCTTCTTTAACGAACATTATCTATACAATATTTTTCTTTCAATACTCTGAACAGCACATCTCAACTCCTAAAGCACTTAAATCAACTAAACTTTCCATAATCGTTCTAGGCACTTTTCTGAAGGTTATAACAGAGGGTTTTGTTCATACAGTATGTTGCATATAGAAAATGCATTTTAAGACATGCTCATAGTATTTTTTGATTTATAAAATTTAAAAAAGCTGTAATTAAAACGTTCTGTACAAACTTTGGAAAATATGTTGTGAAGTGAAATGAATGTTACCGCTAGCTTTAACCAACATGTATATTTTCATTTTTTAAAGACATGCAAAGGTATGTGTAGCTACTAACTAGTTAGATATTTCATGTGTATTCAAACAAAAGTAAATAATCAACTGCAAAGTTCTTATGATTTATGTGTTACATGTTACTGTTTTTCACCCGCAGTGTCTCACCTTCTCGTCATTGGCGAAGCTAAACAACCACAGCTATTCTCACTGGAATCTTTTATTGAATTTTAGATACATTTCACATCAGAACCTGGCCAATTTTTTTTAATAAAACCAATAACCAAAACAATTTAAAACCTCACCTGAGGTACTGTCAAATAAAAGATATAGTTTTCACTTTTCCACAAACACACCTAAAAGATTTACTGTGATTAAAATACATGTAGCCTATTTACATAGTCATAAAAGCAATCTCCCGGATCCATTTCTCGATGTGGAAGTTAAATAGGCAGTTTAGTTTAGTTAGCAATCTAGTCTTGGCAAAAACAGTAACTTCCTTGCCATTATTTAGATACATTGCTATCACCTGTCTCATGCAATTGCACTTGCTGGTAAAAACACCCATAATGCAGTAGGGCAGAACCTATTGTGCATTTCATTCACTACCACTATATTTTCTCACACTGTGCAGAGACTTCCTGGCACTGCTCAGCTCCCTCAGCCTTCAATAGCAGTGTCTGTCATATATCATTCATATTCCACAGTCATGCTCTACCACCTGGTAAGCAGTTATCTTTATCAGAGAACGGAGCCATGCTACAATAATAAAAACATTCTCATGTTTAAGTGTCTTTATGACTTGGCACTTTATCTGCTAATTTATCGACAATAGTACAATCGCCATCCATTTAAAATGAGTTTTTCTTCAAATAAATAATGAAGTCTTCTAGGAAAGAGTGTGGCGTACACTGGGAAACAGGAAATCTATGCATTAGATGTATGTGTGCAGTGAGATGTCACAGTGAGATGGATCAATAATGAATAACTTGTATGTGTTACTGACTCTCATATTACTCATTTAGGCAAGTCATAGCATTGTTGAAACTTTTTTTTTGAATGAATTGAAAATCTATAGTTCTTCTGGTCATCCTGCTTTCATGTGCACCTCAGGCTGTTCAAGATCACCACTGGTTTCGACGGGGAGCCGGGCGCCTGTTTAGGAAGAATCAACCAAAATTAATCTCTTAAACTTTGGACATGCACTTTGACAGGTACTACAAAGTCCAGTCATTGGAACAGTGAGGGTGTTTGTAATAAGGCAATTTCTGTTCGCTTAGAGACATCCTTCACCTATGATATGAATAGATACATAAACCTGTGTTTAAAAATCGAAGCAGCAGTTTAAGGGGAAGGTAATTTTGAAATCAATCCTTTTCAAGCTGTACAGGTGGGAGATTGGAGCCACAGAAACAGACAAATCTTACCAGCGGCTGTAATGCTTTTTCTTAAGATTCCATATAATGTTCTGTTCAAATATTCCTAATGGCATGTTCTGAGAGCAGAGCCGGCCCGAGGCATAAGCGAACTAAGCGGTCGCTTAGGGCCCCCGACCGCCAGGGGGGCCCCCTTTTTTTTTTGTGTGTGTTTGATATTAACATCATATTATGCAAATGTGAGTTATCATACAAAAAAAGGAATAAAATGTTTTGGTCTAGATAATTAATAGCCTAAAAATTCCATCAGTTCATCTGGGAGGTAATCCGAAATGATCTGATCATGTCACGTTCACATCCATGCATGTATTGAGTTTATTTAAAAACATTTGGAAATGGGGCTGCCCTCAGTTGCCCATGCACTGTGTATAGTCTATAGCCTATTTCAGCCTCGTCTGTGGAAAAAAAGATACAGTAGCTGGGAAACAGAGTTCTTCTGCTTCGTTCCTCTCACTGCATCTAAATGCATTCACTATATTACAGAGAAATATGTCCCGTAAAAGAGCAAGAGCTCCAAGCCCAACCCAGAGGACCCTCCATAATATTTTATTTTATATTAATATTTTTATGGAAAATCCATGTGTCCTTCTTCAATAGCTTCTCATTCATTCATCCCAGTGTCTCCAAATTATTTGTTCACACCAAATTTCTCAGATTCTTAATTTTCCTCTCAAAGTGCACCAGATTCATTCATTTCACTTTAAAAAGGTTAAAAAAATCTCCGGGGGGGGGGGGGGGGCATACCCCTGGACCACCCTAGGACGGTCTGAATCTCGGCTGTCTAATATTTTCGCACAGCTGCACAGTGGAGGCACTGGCGGAAAACACTGGGTATGTGAATTATATTTAACAAAGATCTATAGTTTCAGCAGCGCTAACATTGGAGAGGGGCCCCCTAATCATATTTCTCTTAGGGCCCCCTGAAGGCTTGGGCCGGCTCTGTCTGAGAGTAAAGAGCACTGCCTCTCTGCTACTGGCTCCCTGCCAGTAGAAGGTTGCCATAGGAACATTTAAAGGCTTCTGGCAGTCTGTATTGGTTTGGATGGAGGGAGGAAAGTGAGGAGAGGAAAAACAGGAGAGGCACTATGCACTATCCAAAAAAAAGAGAAGAGAGAGAGGATCACACAGGACACAAAGAGACACCAACCACCAGAGCGAGTCCCTTTATTGTACACAACACCTCTTTATTGACTCTCCATTCTAAAATCAGTTCATGTTGTTTATTCAAATCAATTCACTGCTACAGAGGCACTTGACAAGGGTTGGGAAAAGAGATGTTTGCAGGATGATGTCCAACCCCTTCCACCAGATTCAGAGGGGAGGGGAAAAGGAAGGAGGCACGGCACATTACTTAGGTACAAAAGGCAGGATGGCCACAACCTAATGTAATACAGGTCATTGACAGTCTGGGCTTCACACGGTTTGGCTTGAGTGACAGGTTAAAAGAGAATTTTAACAATATATGGCCAATAAAGTATTATCACATGATTTACTAACATTTGTGTGCCAGGAGCTTTTGGACGATCTAAAGCAGGGGTGCCCATTACGTCGATTAAGGCATTGTGGGTTGATCGCGAAGGCATTGGTAAAAAAAAAAATGTACTGGCTCAATATAGGCTCCTAAACTTTGAAGACCCCGAACAACTTTATTTAAAAAAATAAACAATGTACTGGCTCATTACAGGCCCCTAACCTTAGTAGGTAGGGGGGCATACAGAGATCTGGCACCAGTACATTTTTGATATTTTTTTAAATTCAATTTTTCGTGGCTACGAAGAGCAGGGGCCTATATTGAGGTATACTGTATTTTAAAAAAAAAAGGAAAGAGACTTCACAGAGAGATTTTTTAAACCTGTACATTTTTTCTTTCTGCTTTTTGGTAATTCTGTGTCCCCAAATCATTCCAGAAAATAGTACTAAATAGCTCACATAGGACGCATCTGATTTAGGCTTAGTATTCTTCTCAAAATGCACCAGATTGATAAATTTTACTTTAAAAGTTTCACATTTTTCTTCCGGGGGGCATGCCCCCGGACCCCCCTAACAGGCCCTGAGTATTACCTTAAAATCAAAAGAAATATTACACGTTTTGTGCTGTAAGACGGACTGTCAGGGGGCCTACGAAACCACTCAGCCCCAGGGCCTAATATGTTTTGCATTTTTATAGTAGGTAGATCTTCTTGACTTGGTCACTATAAAAGTAGCTCACAAGCTGAACACTTGTGGGCACCCCTGATCTTAAGTGAAGGGTTTTGAATCTAAAAAATAAAAAGCTTTTCAAAGTTTATTTGACTCCTTCTGACACTGTCACTGAACGCCAGGCCTGTAGAGAAATACAGGGTACGAATAGGCACACTGTCCGTCTGCTGCTTTAGACAGATTCACTGTTTTTTTTGTCTCGTCAGGTTGGCTAAATAAGTTTCTGTCCTCTGTTGAGAACAGTGAACAGTCTAGACAGCCTCTACACAGTGTGTGCTTTCGTACGCCACAATTCCAACCACCAATACTGATTCAACCAAACACAGAAACCCACATAGTAGCCCAACGTCACTCCCCGCTCCACCGACATGTTCAAGAAAAGGAGATTTGAAATGTTCAAATACCCTCAAAGATCAATCAAAAGATATTTATCATCAAATAATCACTGTTTTTTAACATGTTGGGCTTGGATTATCATCAATGGCATGTTCTTTTTCCTGAACCCTGATATTAAATGATATACAAGTGCCTACTCCCCAGTATAGGCCAGCTATATACAATCATAATAGAAATGCATGGAAGCAGAACTGATAGCAATAATAAAATGTCCTCGACAACTAAGCCAGAAAAAGATGGCCCAATTCCTAAATGCTTAATACCATCTTCATACTCTAAAATCATAGATACTTCCTTGTCTACATACCCCACCACTTCACCCAGTTGAACTTGTCTGTGCTGTGTGCTCTGCTCTATATGAATCAGTTAATCCAGGAATATACAAAGTCTCCCCGAAGGCTAAAAGGTCTCAAAGGGTTTCAACTGAAACTAAAGGGATTTAAATTCAAGGCTTTGACAAGCAGGAATTAGTGGAGATAAAGCATCCCACAAAGTGCAGACAGCCTTCTGTCTCTCTCTCTCTCTCTCTCCTGCGTTTTTTTGTATGCATAGTGTTCTATTTCAGATGACAACATACCTGCTGTGAGTGGCTTGTTGTAAAGGCTACATGGTTACAAGTGCTTGAATTATATTAGTCAATCTGGCTGACATCTTTTCACCCTGGAAAGATACTTAACAGAAGGCGGATGAAGCAACCCTCAGTCTGGTGCAGCCCTGCCCTGTGTCTTCTTATACTTAGTTTTTTCTGCAATTTCATTTTTAAAGCTACATTTATGACGCTCATTAAAAAGGACAACGTCACTCAAATAAAGTAACACTTGGGGGGGAGCAAACGACCTCACCACCAAAATAACAACAGTGATAAGAAGCTATTGTTCTTCAGTATGAAATCAGTTATGAAATGAAAACCAAGTAAAACATTAACAAACAGATTAAGTATGTATTTTACAGAAATATCTAGACTTGGGCATCTGTGCCAATGTAAAAGGGTGGAGGGAGGGGAGAGGAGAGCCAGCCGATAACAGTTAATAAGTTATGAAATGAGCTTCTGTCGGGGATCTTGTCAGTAGAAATAAACCAGTTATTATAATAATAATAAAAAAAAATATAAAGCTAAATGTATCTCACAGATCAGCTGGGTTTTATTTTGTATGACACAATTACCACAGCGTTTCAAATGTAATCTTCAAGTGGTTAAGGGCTTCCTTTCGTTCATGTGCACTGATAAAGGCGGTGTTAGCAGCTTTTTACATTGCCTGAAGAAATGAAAAATGAATACGGCTGGACGATGCACATTATGCAGCGCTAGCAGTCAGCCCCCTCCCTCGAGACCCTTTCCCCTGCCTTTTGGTCAGCCCCCTCCCTCGAGACCCTTCCCCTGCCTTTTGGTGTGCTGATACACACACCAACACACACAAACACACACACTAAGGTGGACTGGGCCACAGGTCTAGTCTAGCAGGGAGGGCTCAGCAGGGCGGATAATGGTGGGCCGGTGAGAAGGAGCACCGGGGGGTCTTCGGCTGCAGCGGGGAGAGAAGATACAGAACAAGGAGTGAGACGCTCACAGAGAGACAGGGGGAAAACCAAAACAACCCACAGAGAGAAGAGGGACAGAGAGGACAAGGGGAGAGCCAGAGAAAATTCAGGAGGAAAAATTGCCAAGAAAAAATATTTAAAAAGGTGCACTGTGCAGTTCTAGAGGAGGGATATTGCTTTACATTTGCAGAGCCCGCAGTTAGTTTATAAAGCATATTGACTCTAAATGTAATCATTAGTATTGAGTAATTCTATAATCATGTATCAATGCAAAATGATTTTGAGGAACCTGGAACTAAAACGTAAGACTAGCATATGTTTGTAAACAAAACTGTGGGCCCGGCTAACAGTGAAACGGTAACCTTTCAGGAAGCTTTCTAACTACAAACAGTATTCCAGGGATCACATTTTACTGTGAGGAAATGTTGTTTATTCAGATATGAGAATAATACCTTAGATAACTTTCGTTTCTCTGACACACCCAAAGTTACATAGTGCACATTTAATATAGAGATGGGCTAACTGATAAAACATCTAACGGCTCCTGTGACTCTAAAGAAGGTGATCAACCAGATGATGGAACAAAACAAGAGCTACACACATATATTAACATACACGGAAGGTGGAAGTAGTCACATTTTGTTAGGAAGTCATACCTGGGTACTCCGGGGGGGATGCGGGCTGGCCGGGAGGGGATCAGTGGGGGTGCACTGAAGGGATCCTGGATGCTGTTGAAGGCGTTGGGGGCTGGGCCCGGGCGAGAGGGGATTGGTGGTGCACCGAAAGCAGGAGAGGGGTTGAGCGGCGCTCCAAAGGCAGGGGAAGGGTTCATGGGGGGGCCTGGTGTTGGGCCCCGTACAGTGGGCGGACGGCTAGGGGCCGCGGCTGCTGCAGGGGGCGGCCTGCGCTGTGGGGTCGGGCTGAGAGGAGCAGATGATTGAATCAAAGTGACATGTTAAGAATCATCTAAAACATTCCAATTCATTCTCCTGTAGAGGTGAATGTGAGGCAATCTTCTCTGAGCCCTTGTAGAGGAAATGTAGGGGAAGTTCCACACTCTTATTTAAAATAATATACACTGACAAGTTTTGTGTAATTGCAGCTTCTTCAAATTCAGCAATGTATGCCTAATAATCTGAGGCTAAAGCATACGCTAGAGCTTTTCGCCCATGAACTTAAAACATGCTCACTTTGCTACACTGGGTGTGTGATTAGTTAGTGATTAGATACTATGCTAAAGCATTTAAAGTTCAATGAGATGCTGGTTAACTCTTATCTCACCTGGCCTCCTGCATCCAGCTGTCGTTGACAGGTGGAGGTACTGGGGTGGTGATGGTGTTGGTGCTGATGTCACCAATAATATGCAGGGCCTCCTTGAGTGCATGATACATGCGCAGCATTTCATCTCTACGTGTGGCCTGGTCAGCAGACTCCTCCATGAGGGCGTTCTGGTCCCCAGACGAGTAGAGATAGGCCAGCAGCTCTGAGTGGATGAAATCCTTTGCCTGAATCAAAGTTTAAATAAGAAAAAAACTGATCAGAAGAGAATTTTGGAAATCCTCAGTAAAGGAGCCACCAATGGTGCAAGTGTGTGTGTGTGTGTGTGTGTGTGTGTGTGTGTGTGTGTGTGTGTAGGTCATTCATGCATCATACATATTGCTTTTGTTATCGTCTTAAGTTTATGACGTGGCGTCAACATGAAATACATAACCACTGTTGCTACTAAAATTAACAAGAAAACTGAACACTATTATACACGGCTATATGATGCAATGACATTAAGATCTAATTAAATAGTCTATTTTATCTCAGCTCAGATCACTGGTTTATCATGAGCCTTGGTTATTTTGTGTAAAGAATATAGAAATGAAGGGTGTTACATTTACTGGATAATCGCAGCATCTGTCATACATAGGTAGTGTCATTTTTAATCCATCCATACAGATGTTTTTGTATAGAGGTTCTACAAGAATTGACTTTATTTGGAGTGTAGGACGGGGACCAAGAAATTGCAGAGCACCACAAAAAAATTAACATTTACAGTGTTTAAGTAAATTCCAAATGTTGCCACAATCTAGCACAGCAAACAGCTTTAAGAGTGACAGGATACACTTTAACCAACACACTCAACTCTGGGGGTGTACACTGTTCTATAGCCACTCAGCAGCCTTCTTTGCTATCCATTCTACACAAGTGAAATACAGTGCACACTTCAAAACCCATAGACCTTGTTAATAGCTTTGGTTTGATTTATTTATCTTTTTCAATGGCTTGTGTCTGCTGCTGAGGACGGTTGGACTTACACTGTTGATCATGAGATGCATGATGGTCTTGGGCACGAGGTCTCTGGTGGATTTGTTGATGATGCCGATGTAGGAATCCACCAGGTTGCGGATGGTTTCCACCTGTCGCTCCAGCTGAGGGTCCATAGAGAAGGTGTCTGCAGGAGCCGCATCGTCACTGTCCGTCTGACAACACAACAACCATGAAGAATACATATATCAAATACATTTATATCATTGCTTCTCTTTAGAAGTAGCAATTATGACGAGTGGAAATGGAGAGATATGGAGATGCGTGTGTTAGTGACCAATATCATATTCCATCATTTAGGACTTCCATAGAAACAGAAAAGCCCAGCAACATACCTGGTCCTTCTCCGGGTAAACTCCTGCCCTGAGGAAGGACGCCTTCCAGCTGTCCACATCCTCCTGAGAATCACAGGCCAGTTCTACTTGGCGAAGATCCTTGTACACGTTCCTTTGTAATGAGAAACAAAAGGCAAACACAAATGCCTGTGACTGTGTAGGCTTAGCCAGTAAACATAGACATATGCATTGGACACAAAAACACAACATACAGGTTGTGTTCCGAATCGCATACTCTTTCTTTTCTCTATTCTACATACTACATCCGACGATAAAAAGAATCTAGTTAGGATGCAGTAGGTATACTATTGGGACATACTTTACTCTCTTATTTCATCATAACATTGCACCTTGATCTTGCCTCTTGCTTTTATATCCGTCGCATCCCCGTTTGTTTTCATATGGAGGCTTCGTCGATGTGACGTCACTTCACGTGCGCACTGGATTGTGGGTCAGACTCGCCCAAATAGGATGCACTTTTCAACACTAACAATCTTGGCCGCATGAAGTAGGACATCCGGGTACTTCTAACCATCCTAAATCTGTCCACAAGTATCGGGACATCCTAAATCTTCTTTCTACATACTATATAGTAGAAAGTATGCGATTCGGAACGCAACCTTAGTTCCATTCACTAAAGTCTTGACTTAAAGGATCCTGACCTCTGTTCTGTGTTGAAGATGGCGAAGATGTGCTTGGTGGACATAAAGCCTTTCTCCACATCTCGGAGCTTCAGGTTGTCCAGGGGCAGCATATACTTCTTCTCTTTCTCCTAACAGACACAACAAAAAAAATGTTTGTAGCAGAAACCTGTAATATATAACGGAAATAAGTTGCATCTTCTTAAAGTGAGCAGCTGCATATATTTATGTAACAAGAAATGAAAACAGACGACAGCAGCGGTAACACTCGTGCACCAATGAGCAGAGATGGTGGAATGCATTTTGCCTGTAGGACCACCACCAGACTGTTCAGATGAAGAAATGCATGATGAGGGAGAGGAGGGGAACAGGAGGAGTGTGAGGGAGTTCTGGGGGGATGGGGTGCCAGCTTTCTCTACGGAGCAAAGACATCTGGAAGCATTTACGTCTGCACTAACACAGACCAAGCCAACCAGTTACATCACCCACAGTTCCACACAATACCCGCCCCCCACCACACGCACTAAAGGCTGTATACTAATCCACACGTGCAAAGAAAAATTAACACACATAAGTCTAAATATACTGAACAAACATATCATAGGATTATGTGGGTGCATAAAACATACAGATATGGCCAACTGCCCAAACACTAAAAGATAGAGGACTCATGTGGGAAAGCGCCTACACACACATGCACAGTTGTGCACACACACACACACACACACACACACACACACACACACACACACACACACACACACACACACACACACACACACACACACACACACACACACACACACACACACACACACACACACACACACACACACACACACACCACCCCCCTCCGGCCCCCGTAACCTAGTACGATTTCCTGCAAATTCCAAAGTCAGATCCCGGCTGGAACATTTCAGCCCGCCTGCCACGTCAGTTTGCCTCCACCGTCCTCCCTCTCACACTCTCTCTTTCGCTTTTTCCGCAAAAAGGTGATCAACATGAAAATGCAGCGTTTCCAGTCGAGGCCCCTACACAGGAGTTAAGCAGGGGGGTTTGTAGTGGTGTACTTGAGGGATCTTTTTATTTTCCCAGGAGATACAACGGCTTGCCTTGGGAAGACGATGAAGTGGTGAGTAGGGCTTAAAGCTATTTATACATTGTATCACTTCCGATTGTTGTTAACAAATAGAATTTGAATTGCATTTTAGTGAAGTGTTTGGAAATTATTTAACCGTTTCCATCAGCACACTTAAAAGTCCCTTGCACTGAATATTACTCTCCGAGTCCTTGCATGCAACCTTTGAGAAGATCTTTCATATTGATACACTGTAGAGCAATAGAGTTTTCTGGGTGGGCACACTCTGAAGTCAGCCAAGAGAGAATGCAGTCCAACCATGTCTAGATTTATTTGCCTGGACCGTTGAAAGCAATGTTTAAATATGGTTCAATTGTTTTTACATTACGTCCTGATTAAAATAATCTGCATTTAATAAGATTTTTCTTTTTTTTATGTCAGAAGTTTGGGTACTGATATTTCCGCCTTTCGCAATGCATGTGGCTGTTCCATATGAGCGGCTGTTTCACTGGGGTAATGTTTGCTCTCTTTGCCCTCTGTCCTACTGTCCTAGGGTAGCGACCTGCAGCCCAAATGACCTGGTGGACCTTCCTCCCAGTGGCCTACTCCTCCTCACCCCCCCGCCTGCCCAGTGTTCAGACTAGCTGTTCATCAGGCTACAGCTGAACAGTAGTCTGCACATTGGTTAGGCTGGGCTGGGACACACACCTCCAGTCACACAGGCTGTTGACACCAAATCTCTACTTAAGGACCGTTCATTGCCAGAGTTGGGAAAATACAGCATCTACATCTCATGTGCTGCTGTGTCATCTCATTTTAGCTAGCCTGAGAACAGAAATTCATCTCACCTCGTCGTCTTTGTACCAGGACAGGGACTCTGCGGTCAGGATAAACCAGTACTCCTTAGAGCCTCCCTTCATGATGCTAATGCTGATGGTTAGCCAGCCTTTCCTGATCACCTGTGCAGACAGAAGATGTAGGGGATAGAAGAAGGTGGTAGGAGAGGGGGTACCAGGAGGATGGAGGGAAACAGCTTGATCAAACAGGCTTATGACATAAGTGCTGCACCATTAATACTAAGATGTGACTGACGCTAATAAAACCTTACCTGCTTACCTGATTGGTAACTGTACATTTGAATGTATCATCCTTTTATCTTAATATTGAAAATATTTCTGCCTGTGAGTTTGACCTAACTTGAATATCAAGTGATTAGAGAGGGATTAAAAGGTAAGACTAAAAGAGCATTGTGTGAAGAAAGGAATACATTCTCAGTAATACATACTATGATGGCTGAATGTCCACAAACGCATCACAGGGTTTAGTTGAAAATACTGAAAAGAGATGTTGTCCTTGCTCTTTTTCACTCAACAGAAAATAAATGCTTCAAGCCAACAAACCGGCCCAGATGGTGTCCAGACCATGCTAGCCCCGACACAGAGTCAAAGATCAAAGGTCGACGGTGGTATGTTAGTGTTAGTGGGTCAATACAAGCTAGCCTATGTGCTGGTAGTTGTAAAACAACAGGGTAAGTAGGATCAAATGCATGGTTAAATCAAATATTTGGAGATGTCGGTGCAGAAGACAGCGGTAAAGGAGGCGAAAAAGATGTCAATGATAGAGGTTAAATGCAGAAGCTAGTGGATTTAGTAGAATTCACAGAGGGACAGAAATGTTAACGGCAAAGTAAACATCTGAAGTGAGGAGACGAACAGGGAGGAAATACATCTGTCTGAGAGCTTGAGATAAGTGAATCACTCTGAGGAAAATGAGCCATGCATTTTGGTGGAGCTATCTTTGCTATTTTGTCTCTTCGTTTTCTCACATAGACTCCTATGCATTTAAAATGCAATGGGGGTGATTATCTTACATGTACTACTCTCCTGCACTATCCTCCCTATCCAGTAGAGGACTGGAGTGAGTTATGGGGAAAACGGATTTCTTAGTTCAAAAGCGCCAACATAAGCATGGAAGAGGAGGAAATGACATGGGAGCTAAAACTGGTTTGTTTGCCTTGGCAAAGAAATACCTTTTGAGAAACACGGGAAAGTTTTACATCCCCTGTAGGCAAGTCAGTTGAAAACCAATGTTTAAGAGAAAGGGAATGATGAGACGTCAGGGTGTGACTGATATGAACATTTCCTTCTATGCCAGTTGACATCAGTAAACACCTTTTAGGAAATGTTCAACTCATTTCTTTAAATGAAGTGGCTTATTTTAGATATGTGGGTATGGGGGGCTCCAGTGGCGTAGTGGATAGAGCGCGTACCATATTGGCTCCGGCCTCCGTTGCGGTGGTCACAGGTTTAAATCCGACCCGTGGACCTTTACTGCAGGTCATCCCCCCTCTCTCTCTGTCTCCCTATTTCAACTCTTTATTATCTAATAAAGCTTGAAAATGCCAAAAAATTATCTTAAAAAAAAAAGATATGTGGGTACATCTTAGAATAACTACAAGGATTCAAAGGAACATGAAGATTGAAATGAAACACTGAAACATGAGTCAGCTGGTTATGAAAATAATGAGATGTAAAGAAATCATTTTGATTTAAATCACTGAGAAACATCCCAAAGCCATGACCGAGCACCACAATAAAAGAGGAATGTGATCAGCTCTGAATACAGATAGAACAAATCAAGAGACTTGGAGACAGGTTGGTTTTTTTGTAATAAAGTGAATTGAGATTAATTGTTGGAAAGTGCGTTAACATGCATTGAGTATAAGAAAAAAGAAATCACTAGAAATGAATCCAAAGAACATTTCAAAGAATCTAGATGACTTGTATTGTGTGTTACTGACTCTATGGCTCCCCGCTCCCTCCCCATGATGTCCCCTGGTAACGTTTAGGATGATTGTCCCAAGGCAAACCTTGGAGTCACCATGCCTGAGGCAGCAGCAGAGGTAGAAACCTGAAGACATGAGAACTGACGGCATCCACGGCCGCCTCTGGAACTTTTCCCTAATCTTTCTCTGTTGTCCTTAATAACAACACAACATTGCAAGGTGCCACAATCTCAATCTTCATAAGGTTCAACAAATTCACATTTATTTTTTATTTTGTTTATATTTGGTGGAGAAAAAGTACAATGTTAGTAGCAACCATGGTGTGCACAAGACAATTACTGTCTAATTAGAGGGGAAACCAAGAATTATGAGCACAAAAGGAGTTGTGTGTTACTGTAATGACAGTTCCAAATTACTGGCAACTGTGTGAGACGACTGGAGATGTAAGTGACAGTGTGATCGGTTCTTGAGACTATACCTTCTCCTCTTGGACCTCTCCCAGTCCGCAGAGCTGCAGTAGGGTAAAAGAACTTATTATGGTGAGGTAGCGACTCCTTTATGTGGAGGAACTGGTTTGTTTTGTCTACTTAACCCTAACCATATGGACTGACCCGTGTGTGATGGCCTCAGTTCTTCTGCCTGGCCTACCCCTGCTGCCCCCTGGCAGGCTCTGCTTTAATCTACGGGGGTACTTACCAGAATTTCACCCTGCAGTTAGGAAAAGGGGAGGGGAAATTCAAGCAAAGGGGGACAGTATAGATGAGAGGTAGGAGGAGGAGAAGGAGAAGGAACAAGGGAGCAAGGTGGGAGAGTTTGAATGAGAGAAGAGGAGTCAAGAAATGAAAGAGAAAGAGGGAGTGAAAGTTCAAAAAGTGGAAAATGACAGGGTTTGAAGGGAGAAAAAAACAAGAGGAAACAGAAAGCAGCAAGAATCCATGGGACAACCAGAGAAGGCAGATGAATAGAGGCATGATCCAGAGAGAGAGAGAGCGAGAGACAGAGAGAGAGAGAGAAACAGAGAGAGAGACAGACATACAGAGAGACAGACAGAGCAAGAGAGTCACATGCAATTAGAATTACTTCAAAAATACCACAATTTGGTTATGTCATATTGTTGCTCAGTTGAGAGGTCCATGCAAATTCTGCATTTCAATACAAAAGATGTTTGTGAGTTAATGGCAAGGCATCAAATCAAACATAATACTGATGTGGTTAATTGTTGCTTTTTCAGTGCAACAACATGCCTGGGTAACATGCAAACAGCAATTAATAATAGCCATGGAAACAAATGGTCATTTCAGAGAAGGAGGGAAGAAGGGTCCTCTTTATGTGCATTATGGCAACTCTCCCCTCACTAAAAACAGCAATCTCTAAAGCTGATTAGCAGTATTATAATCATGTATCAGGGTCTATATGAACACATTGACATTTAAGAGCTTGCTAAATATCAGTCTGATTAAAACAGAGAAGGAGAACGATCAATGTAAAAACATTATAGACACAGTTCAACATGAGAATGATGCCTCATTTGCACTGAGCAGCACAGTTCGGTTGGGCAGGGCACGGTAGTCTGGTACCGCTTCACAGTTTTGACAGTGGAAACGCAAATACATATGTGCCGAGCCGCACCACTCAGTGGAAACTAGGCTTTAGAAAAAGAATTGGACTAGGTACAATCAATAGTTAATAATGTACTGGGGGAGGTATCGTTAACATTTAGATAGGTGGAAAGAGATGAATGGCTATGGGATCAATCATTGCTGGAGTGAGTGGAATTCACTAGGTTGAATGATGGACTGGTAATTGGAAGCATCAGTCAAGGGGGATTAAATCTAGGATTGGTGAAAAGGTTGAGACACCGTGACAGAACGTACCTGGTTGGGTACGGCCCTCTTCTTGTTTGCAGCTGTGTTCCTCTGCTGGGCACTATATCATTACACAAAGATTGACAGAAAAGAAAATCAATATTTATGACACCACAGACCAAACACAACCTGTTTAAAACACACCAAATATTCACGTGTCACTTCAGTTCCAAAAATATTCTATCAGTTTCCAATATAATGTTTCATATGTGTTATAGCCTTTAGTCTTTTATGTGAATAAACTACATGGTTTTAGATAAATACAGATCCAAGGTTTGACGTTAGCGTCATTTTGATACTAATATGCACATACATGGGGGGTGGAAGTGTCGCGGGCGCAACCCTACATGCTTTCTTTTAGCCCACCTGTTGTTGCTGTACCCTGGGGTGCTACCATCATCCAGCCATCTGTAGTCAAGACTGAAAGTGACGTCATAAGAACCGTTAAACAGCCCTAGCTGACCTATGATACATTTCAGCAATCCACTTGCCATGCAGAGGCTACGCAGAAAAGCCTCACACAAACGGGGGCTTGCTTTGTTACTGTTAACGGCACGACCCACACAGAGGAGTGGCGTTCGACTCAATTACATGCTACTGGAAGTTCTACACTAGGGACTATGTGCATCCAACCATGAACACTAAACCGCTTGGAGATATAGTACAGCACACACACAAACAACGAGTGCTTGGCAGTGTATACATCTGTTTCCAGTGCACAACAGCAGCTACAGGGAAATGCAGTTAATAATTAACATTGCTCTGTCTCTTGGTACAATAGGCATTTTATAATGGAGACAAACAGCCAGTAGCAAACAGGAAGTTCAACAAATCAAGCATGCCTGATTTGATTGTGTTTGGATGGGAAGTGGCATTGTTGCATGCAGGGGGAGAACCTTTATCACCTTCCCCACGGGGAGACACATGCTATGATGTGCCTGGATCCCTCATGGGCATGCTACATCACACTGACGCACCACAGCTTACAACATGTGGTTGATTACAAGCAGCACTTTCATTCAGTTGCGCAAGTGACTAAATGGCCTAATAACACCCCAACTGGCTCCTACAGTAGCAGTGAAGTGATGGTGTTTCTGTCAAGTTTCTTAATTAAAAAATGTATTGTTGGCTTGAGTGTAACAGGATGACAGGTGTTTTCATTTGCAAATGGACAGAATCACAAGTGCACTCCAGACAACAGGCAACATGTAGTTAATCTGGATCACAATGCCTGTGCTGAGATCAACAGAATCAAGCAGTTAGGTTTGGGTTACAAGGAGGGATGAGAGGAACGTACTTAGCAAAGCCTATGAAGTCCTCATGGTTGGTGTTGATGTAGGACAGCTCAATGTCAATCAGCAGCAGCACCTACATTAGAGGCAGAAAATCATCATTAGGATGGAGAGGTCTTAATTAAACACCACAGAAGGCGCAAAGTAGCAAAGCGCCAATACTCACTTCTGGTATTTCACACTTGAGAACTAAACCAAATCAACCACACAGAACTTATACCTGAAGCATCAAGCTCATTCTTCTACATTTCTGAAAGGTCTGGGCTTTTACTTGGCAGAAAGTCCTCTTTTCAAATGGATTGTTTTTTTTTATGATGGTTTCATGGTAAGTAAGTAATGTTTTGCGCATGAAGAACAAAAAGCTGTACAACCACACCGACAACTGAAAGGGCATATCACGAAAGAAGAAATTCTGCATATGCAGAATGCTGTGTGACTGTGATATACTTTTAAAAGGAGAAGTACAGTATGACTCCAAACTACCAGCAAAGGGTTGCAGGAGGATATCAGTTCTGTTAAGCAATTGAAAGGCTTCAGGAATTTTAACTGTTCTCCATTTGACATAAGGGTTGAGCTTGGTGTGTCATAGAACCACTACTCAATCAATGTCCAAACACCCACCTGGTCCTTGGTCTTCCCTTCTCTCTCTCTGACATGGGTGGTAACAATCCTCTCAGTCTCCTCTCTCAGTCTGGGGTATGAATTGAGCTGAAAGGCAACACAACACACAACTGCAGCACTGAACAGAGACACACACAAAACACACACTTTACATGTGAGCTTGAGCTTAGTAAGACTTACCAATATGTATCAATCAATATGAGAATAAGTAGAGAACAAAGAAAAAGGAAAGAGATAGTCAAGTGACATTTCAGTGCCACATAAAAAACACAAAGGACACATCACACAGACAGACTTTAAAAACACAGTGAGTCTGTTCTGCTAGGTGACAACATGTACTATCAGCCGGGGATGACTTGTTATACCTTTCTTTAGAATATCAACTGAAAAATAATTTTAGGTTTTGAACAAACAGGGCAATGCCCAAATTTACAGACATGTCAATTAATTCAAAACTGTCATCTCTAGCTAATAATATTAGTAAAGACTGAATGAGAAGGGAGAGAAACAGACTGTGGTGAGACTGTGGGGAGGATGGCAGGGTGACTGTGGGCATGGCGTAGTAGTGGGCCTTCCTCTGTCCACAAGGTGGCGGTGGAGCACTGTTGCTATTGAAACACTTAACTCAAGCTGCCATTGCTCCCACAGAGGGTTTTATTACTATGAGTACCCTTCCCCCTGACATAACTACCTTTAAACAGTCAGGCTGCTATGCAGGTCAGCGATTGTAGCCGCACAATGAGGATGTTGGGAAAATGTATTGCTTTAATGAGCTGATGTTGAGGTCAAACACCATGTGGGACCTAGCTAGTGAATAGTTTGAGTTGTTCATACATGTAAAGACATGGTCTGTATGGTCCAGTGCCCTATCTGAATGATATGGAGACTTCCAGAGGTGGGAAGAGAGTACGGATGGGACAATACACACATTGGGAGCAGTGGGCACGGATGGTGTAGTGGCAAAGGTGGGAGTGGACTGGGGTGATCATCTTATCAACAGACAACTCTTGTCTTGCCATTGTGTTTCCCTGGTTACCTTGACGACACACTTCATGACGAGTGCGGTGAGCTCGGACACCACAAGGTCCACACATTTGAGGCTTGGCTTTTTGAGTTTGAGGATCTGCTTTTTGACTATCGCCTCGAAGGCCAGGTCAGGGGTGAAGAGCCCTGTCCTGAAAGGTGTCATGGGGGGGAGGGGGGGGGGGGGTCAGATTGCGTTTTGCGTTGTGGTGGTAGAAAGAGGGGGATAGACAGAAATGAAAGAAAGAGGAAAAAGAGGAAAGAGAAAGAGACAAAAGGTATTTGTTTCAGTTAGTAATTTCTAGTAGTTGACAGACACATCGAGCAGCGGAGGACAAGCCACAGGATTTTCACTTCCTCGGCGAGCCAGTTCCTCTTTAACTAGGTCAATATAGTCAAAGATGACGTATGAGCTCGGGGGGGCCAAATGACAGCGTAACACCCCCCTCTGTTTAGCTGTGTGCTGAGTTGTGACACCTGCAGCTTGTCCAGGAGAGACCAGAGATGCTCAGGCAGTTTGAGTCTCGTATCCACGGCGACACGTCACCCGTCACAACCATCCATAACACCACAGCACTGCCTACACACAGGGCCAAGGGGGCGGGGCTGACACAGGGCCAAGGGGCGGGGCTGACACAGGGCCAAGGGGGCTGGGCTGGGCTGAGGGCAAACTGCACAGAACGCTGATTTTGTTTCATTTAGAACAATAACTAAAAATTATCGTTAAGAGACTTTTTCCAGATATTGTAGGAAGCAAATGGCTAATGTTCTGTGTGTCAGCGTGCCCCCTACCACACCCAAAGGTTGCCCCCGCCCCTACCCTATGGCCGGGCTGGGTCGGAGAGATGCCGGACACCTGCAGTACCTTGTTGGAGCACTGCCTGACTGTGTTGATGAGCTCCTGAATGACCAGATCGATACATTTCAGACAGGGCGTTTTCAGCTTAACGATCTGCTTTTTCACGATGGCCTCAAACGCCAGGTCTGGAGTGAACAGCCCCGTTCTGGAGGATGCACAGAGGGAGAGACAGAGGCACAGCGGGGCAGACAGACAGACAGACAGTTAATGGGCATGTTGGCCCAAAAAAAAAAAAACAGATGAATAGACAAGATAATTAGATACAAAAAAAAGACAGAACGGGTGACTGAATAGATCTGAGGTTTATGGACAATGAAATAAAGGAACATTAACATAGTGACAGTAGCACCAGAAGAGGGAAAGATACAGCGCTAGGGAAAGGCTGGGTGTGAATATAATTAAGGACAACACCACAAATGAGTTATGACAGACACGAGTGTATCAGTGAAGAACACATGACAAAATGACCACAGTGGACAGAGATACATGCAACACAAAACCTGGGAATAATTGAAGGCTTCAGCAGATAGACATAGAACAGGGTGGGTGCTGTTGCATTGAGGACATAAGGGGATTGGAGCAACAGGGAGGGAAAACAGACAATAGGAAATAGTAGGAAATACATTGCACATACAACAGAAAACACGTATACTCCACTTGGAATTGGTACTTTTACTGTGTTGGAAGGGCTTGATTATATCAAAAGAAACTGGAATTTCAGTGGAATAACAGCTTTGATAAAGGGTGAAGGTGAAGCATATGGGTAAAGCTGTATTTTCATGTAAAAACTGAATACAGATGTTAATTGAGTGGTGGTGGTGGGGGGGGGGAGGGGGGTTTAGCTTTTGAAGTCAGATATGTTTTTGTTTCAACTCCACTTGCCTGACACCGTGGACGTTCTTGATTGCGTGACTGATTTCTCGCCTTAGCTCCTTCTCGTCAAACACGATCTATGGGACGAGGGGAAAGGACCATAGTAATACTTCAACACATCTATCCATACTTGAATATGTGTGAAGGCACTACATGGATAATGACCAACCAACCAACGCCTCCTGGTTGCACACTCACCTTGACCAGCTCAAAGGGGAAGCGTTCGTGGAAGATGCGGTTGATCTTGGCGCCGCCCGACAGCTCGTTGGTGTCCACCTGGTCCCCAGAGCCCTCGATGCACTTCTCAAAGTCCACACCAAACTGCTGCACCATCCTGATAAGGGTCAGGCACAAAAGACCAGTGTCAATGATGCCTTCCCGGAGATCCACTGCAAGAATAACTGTTCATTAATGCAACCGTATCCGAGCAGTGGTGCCAGAGCTTGGAAATGAATGTTTATTCATCTTACCTTGGCAGCCCCTTCCCTTTACTTTGAATCCATGTACGAGTGAGATGTTTCAGTATAGCTAGCCTCACTACAATGGTTAGTTTGAACTTCATTAGTAATTGGACTATAAACTAATGATATATAATGATATCGCAAACTTTAGGCCTAATATTCATACCAATATGTTACATTGCTGAGACCATCGAGTCCTAACTTTCAAATATCTGCTATCAGAAGCATTTGCCATGTGCAGTGGGCCGGTTCTAGCCAGAGAGATTAAGGTGGGCAGATAGAAATAATAGGTGGGCAGAGATACCGAAGATGCGAGCTGAAATTATTTTCCCTTGCACGATCTCTGCGACTGCTAATGTAAGCTTTTAGACACTTCAATGCTGTAGTGTGTGTGTGGGGGGGGGGGGGGGGGGTTGGGGGGAGGTTAACCATGATAGCACTGCTACCAGAAGCTTTCCACACCATTATAACAACCATCTGCCACCTTCTTTGAAGCTAAATTTTTAATTTTTGAAATGTTCTTAGAAAATAATAAATAGATAAAATATACAGAATAATTTGCACAACACCTTCAAAAAGACACCTCAGAACTTTATGAAATATCACAGTATCTCTGAATTGAAAATCCACACTGGCAGAAACACTGATATTAAGGAATGTTCCAGACAAAATTAATTAAAATTGCAAGGCGGAAAAAAATCTAATTTATGTAATTAAAAAAAACCTGTTGAACACAGTATGCAATCGACTTTTATTGTTGCTGTTTGGGAGATTTAATTATTGCATGTTTTGTTTCCACATTTTTCATGAATAAAAATGCTTTTATAAACATCAACCTTTTTTTAAATATGTTTTTTTTAAATCGCACCTTGCATCAACCTGAAAATCCATAGGCAATATTTACAGTTGGCAGCCTGAGCCGATAGAAGAGAAAGCTTTGGAGCAGCGCTTGCTGAGGGGCAGAGCTCGTGGACAAACAGTGCCCCTCCGATGTGACAGCAGCATCGTGAGAGGCGGAAGCTGCACTAGGCTTGTTTACAGAGCTACACAGAAAGTTTTGTAAGTCGGTTTGGATAAAGTAGGAAGTGAATGAGTTTTGTTAACAGCATTTACTAACAGAAAGAACAGGTTAACGTGTGAAAAAAGTCGCAGAGTAGCGGTAGCGTTTTAACTGCCTTTGCAAAGGAGAGACTGTGCTCTGTGGACGTGATTGACAGGTGATGGGTGAATTTGGAGGCGGGCTTCGCCGTGCCCACCCAATCAGAAGCTAGAAATGGTCCTGGTATAGTAAAAACACATAATTTAATTGGCTGAAAAAATTAATTTCTTCACTTTTGATTGGGTGGATAGGGCGCACATTTGGTGGGTACAATAGTTACTTAACCTCCAAGCCATCTAGTGGAGAGACTAAATGAATGATACATTGTTTTGAAGAGTAGTACCGTATTTTCCGCACTATAAGCCGCACTGGACTATAAGCCGCAGGTGTTATAATGTTTAATTACCATAGGAGTTGGTGCACAGAGGGGATTGTCGGGAAAGAGATGGCTGCTTGAGGAAGCTCCCATGTATTAACATTTCAACAAACAAGTTGCATATTTGAATAACGTATTCAAGTGTTACCATTTAGTGCAATAGTAGCTACTAGGGATGGGCATGAGTGTTTTCGCTACTCGTGTGATCGCTTGCATTCCTCGAGGATCAATCGATTCCTCGTTAAACTTTTTTCTATTTTTAGAACGCAACGCATCTGTCTACAGAACAACGGTTCACCGCAATAAAGCGCTCAATGCTTATTGTCAAACAGTCACAGTTGCCATATGATATTAAGGATTTTTCTTCCACAAGTTTAAAACACATTTTCCTCACTGAAAGTAATTAAATAGACGGGCCACAATTTAAACCAATCGAGTAGGTCTGCGGTGGGGAGAAAAAAAGAGAAAAAAAGCATGGGCTGTAGTTGTAACAAAAAAAATAGCCTAAGTCACCATTTAAAATAAGAAGGGCAGCGAATAATATAAAATTATTGTCCTACAATTTAAATAAATATAAATAACTAACCAAAGCAGATAGTTGTATATCCAACCGCGTAATGCTCACTCCGTGTCCGTGAATAATTACCGCGACTAATTCCTCATTAACGGAACGTTACACCGGTCGGTTTTTGAATCTTATCCCCATATTCCCTGTTGAAGGCTTCTTAACTGTTGTTGGCTCGGAGCGAATGTGCCTGAAGTAAACCTTGCTTCTTCTTTACTTTTCTTTCGAAGCGGAGAGCACCTTGCATGCTCACCTGGAGTCTACTCATTACTAACTGAGAGTAACAGGTGTCATCTCCCCTTTTTATAAACGTAACTTTATCATCTGCTTTGAAATAATTGGACAGTTATATTCCTGAAAATGTTCTGGAAAAAGGAGAGACCGTGTTCAGCTCCGCGGTGCTGTGGAGAACGCTGCGCTGCGCTGTGGTGGCACGGAGGTGGCAGTTATTTGCAGTTGCTGTTTGACACAACGCTCAGTTTATTGCACTTGCATCAAATATAAAATGTTGTTAAACTTTATTTTATCCGTTTTGTGCACGTATATAACATTTTAAAATAGGGGCGGCCCGCCGGCATACAGGCTACAGAAACAAGGAGTACTCGAGTACTCGATTACTAACGCCCATCCCTAGTAGCTACAGAACATATACTGTGCTGTGTAATAACAGGGTCGAAAAATGGGGAAAAAGTTGCGGCTTATAGTCCGGAAATTACGGTATTCATGTGTACTCACTGCAACAAGGCCTTGGTCTTGCGTGTGGGGTCATCTGGACGGTAGTTCTTGTACTCCTCCACCTCCTTCTCCAGGGACAGCATCTGACTCTGCAGCTTACTGCGCAGACCAGGCAGGGTGTCCCTGATGTGGTTGGTCAGTTGCTACAGACAGACAGGGGCAGTAATGTTATTATAGAAGATTGATCGGTAGGGAGGAAATTTAATTTTAAAATGTAAAATCAAACAATAGATAGCAGACCTGGTTGAGTGCCTTCTGTAGATGTGGTGTGCCCATACGCTCTGCTAAATGTCTGTAACCAGGGTGGGATAAGAAGAACTTCCTCTCTGCAGCCATAGCAGCGCGAATGTCTTTCTTTCCATCAATGTCTTTCTGACTGCGGTTCACCACACCAATGTAGCCTGCACACAACAACACAAATAGTCAATCTACAGCAAGAACTAAATCCTATGAATGTGTTTGTGTGTGTATAATCCTCACCTCTACGCAGAGGCAGCAGTTTATTTTCTAAGATGTCCTTTGCATCTGTCCCTTCGTCCATCAGGTCCAGTTTTGTTATAACTCCAATGGTACGCATACCTGCACAAAATGATAAGGTAAATTACAACAGATCTTTTTTTACCTCTCACCATATTGTTTCCTATTAAGCGTGCTACAGAATAATACAGTCGAAAAATAAATATTCCTGTGCCTTTGACCTTATCCTAGCAGAAGCCTGTTAAACAGCTACAAAGAGATGGCAGAGAAAGAGATATTACTGACCAAATAGCAGTAGCAGATCAAATCAAAAGAAATGGGATAGCATAAGATGCAACAATACTATTCTGTATCATTTCAAAGCATAAGATAGAAAGGAGTGTTATATTCCCTGCGTTCCAAATCACATACTCTTTTTTTTACTACACTACATACTAAAGTACAGAAGAGCTTTAGGGCCACAGGAGAGAAAAGAAAATCTGATAGTAATTCATTATGTCGAGAAATGTCAAGAATAAAGACGAATACTCCAAAATGCTATTGGAGTTAGGGGGCATCTATGTATTTTCAGCATACTACAATTGACGTGCATGTATTGGGACATCAACAATCTTTCTCTGGCATACTTAATAGTAGGGAAGTATGGGTATTGGAACACAGGGATTGTGTTCCTAAGCCTTCTCAATGACTTCTTAATTAGCCGACAGCTCCATGATTACCCTGAGGGTCCACCTCCTTGGCTATCTTCAGAGCGTCTGAGTTGGCCAGGTCAGTGTTGGCGGGGGTGACAGCCAGGATCAGGCAGCTCTCCTTGGTGATGAACTGCATGAGCATGTCCCTGATCTGGTGCTCGATGTCTACGGGCTGGTCCCCCACCGCCACCTTAGTCATCCCCGGGAGGTCGATCAGGGTCAGGTTCAGCACTGAATCACACAAGTCATCAAAAGAGAGTTACAGTAAATAACCAGGCATAGAGTGCCTACACATATTTAACACTAGATCAACATTTATTCCAAGTAATGTGTTTCCGTTAACCCTAATGTTTGAAAAAAATGCACTTTCATTTGACACATCGTTAACTTCATACAGCATTTGAATAGAAAGCCAGGTAGTGATGGGTATAAGAAAGATAGTTAATGCTAGCATAGCATGCTGACTGTCTGTGTTGAGAAAATACAGCCTATTCAGTGTTAACATGCTCTCTGACACGACAAGCTAAAGGCCAGGCCCGATAATCGCCGTCGTAGAGTCCTGAGAGGGCGGGGACACGAATCTGTTCGGTGTGTGCCGTGAAATCGGTCGTCGTAGATGTTGTCAGGCTTCTTTTGAGCCGATTGAACAATCGGCGGCGGACAGTCTTTCAGTTGGAGCAATTTGATTTGTGGAGGGCTAGCGAATCAGTGAAGCCCGGAAGTGAGGCGGGTAGCACAAACAGCTAACAACAGTTAGCCATCGTTTTAATGTGTTTGTTTGTTTCGTTCAGCGAGTACTCACATGCATCAACCCTTGTTGACTGCTCGACACCATGCTCGACACTCTCTGCTAAAAATGGTGCTCTTTATGGTCCATAAATATAAATACGTATTTCTATCTATGTTTATGGTCTAGAGAGCCGTCCCATCATTTCCGGCTTCCGTATTTTTTAGGGCCACAATACAGATTAGCGCCGCCTGCTGCTATGGAGACATTACGTCCCGCGCAAGCGCAGAGCGTACGGAAAGTCAGAAGTCGGTTTGGTGTGTTCTTTGCACTTTTTTGGCCGCGACGGGAAGACTGGAGCTCCCTGAATCGGCAGTCTCCATTTTTCGGGTAGTCGGACTGGTGTGTCCTGGCCTTTAAGACAAGTACATTCCTTTTTTTTGTGTGACTGTTAACTTTATTTTTCTACCCTTTCGTAAAAACATCAACTAACATCTCTACTGTTACCCTCAATTGAACATGGTAATGGGGATTGGTAGGGGAAGCTTTCGTCTCGAGTACGAGACACTTGAGTAGGCCCCCTTTTGCTGTTGTAAAACTAAGGCTGCGTTCCAAATCACATACTTCTTCTTTTTACTACACTACATACTAGGGATGTGCACATGTACACGTGTAACCGTTTGGTAATTCATAACCGTTTAGGAAAAATCAATAAACGAAAACCGTTTTTTTTTTATTTATTTTTTTTTAAAGTTTTTTTAAGTTTGGAAAATTATATTTTTTTTCAAGGAGTGGTGGGCGATGTCAGCTAAAGCAGATAACACAATACATTATTGTGTTTGGTTACAATATTTATTCATTGAACTATTTAACTGCTACACCTCACTTTCCTTTTCATCTCCATCTCAAACAGCTGGTCGGCTCGCGAGCAGACAACGGCCCCGACAGCGGGAGTCAGTCTAATGACAGATGAACATGAACAATTCGAAGTCAAAAAGCAAAATGATGAAATAAAGGCCTCTTTGCCTCTGTCTATCTCTCTGCCTGACTTTCTCACTGCCCACTGCATCGGCTGTAGGGAAGTATGGGGATTGGAACGCAGGGTAAGACTTATTGTTTTTTCCTTCATAAAAACACCCTCAGAGATGTTATTGCTTCAAAGTGTTCCAAGTGAAATTTGACAGTGAATACCCTGCTGCATCTCCAACAAGGAGATGAGATGTGTTTGTGACAGACAGTCACTGGAGTCCAAAGAATGTTTTGAAACTTTTATTTTAATGATTTTACAATTTTTCACATATGGACAAAAAAGGGAGAAAAGTAAAGAGAGAAGCAGGGGAAAGTGGGCGAGGGCTCTATGAACGGTTTATGGGATGCTTCGGGCAAATAAGCATGAAGGTAGGAAGACATCTTACTTTATTCTCCGCAGTGTCTGTGCATTATTGATTTAGGGGGTGCAACAATGTAGGTTGAAAACAGTATCTCTCAATCTTCCTCCGTATGTCTCAATTTTGTTTGCTAACTGTCTCGTCTCCGCATAAACGGACACCCGCCACGTGTGTGTATGTAGGCTATGTGTGTGTGTCTGTGTGTGTGTGTGTCAATATTTTTGCCTATGAGTACGACAATGGTGAATGAATCGGCTCAGTTGTGGGAGATGGAAAGTCGTCATTTAGTCTGCTTGTTTTTTTGAGAAAATTCGGCACTAGTTCGAAACCTGACTGAGGGGAGGAGACAGAAGTTACGAGAGACGGAGAGCGAGAGAGAGAGAGACAAACTGTAGTAGACTATACAGCGGTTTATATAGATCCTTAATAAAGCTGGCGAAAAATTCCGTGGGGCGACCACCTTCAAATTTTTCTGGTAGCCCGACCACTTTTATGTTTTGGCGTATAGAGCGCGCCTCGAGGTCGATTACTTTGTCCTGGAGAAGCTTGTTAGCATTCTTTAGCCTTAGCCCCTGTTGTTCTAGGAGGGTTAGCCGGGTGTCGTGGACACTGATAGCTTCTTCCACCGTAGCCATCCACTGACCATGTTCAGACAGAGTAGCCTGCGTGATTTGAAGAGACGCCTCCAGGGCTTGAAATCTATCGTCCATCTTCTTGCTCAAGTCGCCTATAGCTTTGAGAATGACGGCCAAGCTAGGGGCACCGTCCGCCATTGTTAGCTCTGATGCCTCGCCGTTAGCCCCCTCCTCAGCCGGCGGGGGTGATGGGCTTTCACCGTTAGTTTTCGGCTTTTTACGGGTCATTTTATTTCGTTGCCGGTAGTAAAGTACAAAGCAGCACTCAAAGTGGGAATTGTGCAATAAATTGTCTTTTTTTATGTTTTACTCGATTTATCGGAGAGGAGCGCAAGTAAAACACGTCTATTCCATCGCATGAGCTCTAGCGCCCCCCGAGTCCAAAGAATGTTTGAACATTACAAAAGGGACTTTTGGGAACATCTCTGACGCTTGACAAATGACATTGTCTCACAGTATATATATCTTGTCATAAAACACGCAAATGAATGCTTAAAGTATTTAACAATGGGTGTCCATTACCATTTGGGGAGTAGACCCTCAGGTTGATTGGGATGGGAGAGATGCCTTTGTTGGAGCCAGTTATCCTCTCCGTCTCTGCCTCAATTTCCGACCGCACCTCGTCAAAGTCCACAAACACCTTTCCCTTGCAGTGCAGGAACTCAGCATACTCTACACACAGGGGCAAAGTGATGCACACAAAGGGAATGTAGAGGGAGACAAGAGGACAAGGAGAAAGGAAGGACAGGGAAGAAAGGGAGAATATTAGATTAAAGGGATGGAGGCAGCAAATAACAGACAGTGAACTTAGCCTGAGGCACTGTGAGCGAGAAACCACAAGGTTTTTCCTGCATAGAGATTTGTATGGCGCCCACTATAGAAGATTTCTTCAGCGTCAAAGGATAATCAGCAGTGCCGAAATTATAAAAATTTACAATAAAGTTAGCAATTTAAAACTTCTCCAAAATGTCTTTCTTAATTCAGCCCAAATTGAAGTCATCATTCTTGTAGTGCAGGACGATAAATAGAATTTCGATTTCGGCTTCCCTCAAAAATGAAAACGAAATATTCGTAATTAAACTATCATTGTGCAGCACGCCGTGGCATGCAGACTTGTAAATGCAGCGAACCCTTCTTTCAGCCGTGCGCGCCGCTCCCCCCGCCCCTCACCTGATAGTTTAGCTTTCAGCTGGTGCAGAGTAGGAGGGAGACGGAGCGTATTGCCGGGAGTTTTTACAAAACTTCTAGAAGACGGCCTTTTGGCAGTCTCTGGTCGATACACATGTAAAACGTATGTTGTTGGCCATAAACACTTCAGATTAAAAATAGAGTGAAATAATGTGCACAATAGGCTATGTCACGCAAGGACACGCGAGTCACGTGAAACCTGACAAATGCCTGAAAAAAAGGCATATGCGACTGTGACTGCAACTTAAAACAACGCGACCAATTGGCCTCACCATTCCAATACTTTTGTAGGGGACTGTACATATTTGAGTTGGAGACTTTACCGTCAAGGCCTCACTTTAAAGTCACTTTGAGTTAAAAGTGGCACATCTCACCCCACTCTCCCCTATATGATATGTCCTTGCTATTATATAGTGCTTTATTGGAGGTCATTCAAAGACACTTTAAACCATATATATAGAAAATCATACTTATAGAAAAAGAAAACAAAATACAGACAAATTAAAGATAAGGTTTAGAGTGGAGTCAGGTGTAATGCTTTCTTAACCCATTGATGACTATGGCAATCTAGGATGCATGTCCTTAATGCCTGAGGGTTTTCTGAAAAAATAGTACGAATTGTCAAGTCTACCAAAACCTTAATATCTAAGCCTGTGTAGCACATAGAAACATGAAATAAAATACATTTAAAAGTTAAGGTTCACAGGTTTTATTTAAACATGCTCCCTTAGCGCTTACAAACCAACAAATATTTCTAAAAATCGTCAAAATTAGATGAATTAGAAAATTATTAAATATTGTTAATAAATAGATGCAATGTGTTGTGTGATTTTCGTCAGTAGTCTATAGTAGACCTTGATTCTGCGCACCAAACGCCACTAAACTGTTCTGTCGCCGACATAGCCGGCGTATTTTTTTTATTATTTTGTTTTATTTTTTTATTTTTTATTTTTTTGACTGAAGTGATTTTCGGCAAACCACACAACTTTTGGGTGGTCACGTGGTCTTAAAAAAATCAACAAAACCCACCTCATGTGTATTTGAACCAATGACAGTGCATTCTATGCTGGGAATGCCATGAAAATTAGATAAAGTAATAATGCTGCGGGATGCAGCATCAGGCAGGAGAGCCAATGTGGCATCGCGCAGCAGCCGTCATCAATGGGTTAAAGAGGTGAGTTTTGAGTTGACTTTTGAATGAGTTTATTTAGTCTAAGATGCTGATATTTGGAGGGAGGGAGTTCAGAGGGTTGGGTGCAGTTACATAAAATGCTAAATGTCTGAGTTTAAAAATGCGTCATGTCACTTTAGACATATTTGTAACAAATTTTTTTTAGATAATGCATATTGCAATTAATAAAAAGTTCCTGTACACTTATCAACAGCAACAAGTATGTTTATATGTAAGGGTTCAAAAAAGTAAATTTTTTCAATATATATTATGGGGATTTAAAAAAATAAAATAATCGTCCGATTTAATCGTTATCGTAATTTTTCTCTGAAAATAATCGGCATCGGCACTCAAAAATCCATATCGGTCGGGCCCTACTAGCCGGACAGAGACTCCCCTCTCCCGACCCCACTCTTAAAATCCACACTTTCGCTATACTGTTGCACATAGTCGCGCCCCCAAAAAAGTCGGCCAGCGTTTTCACCCCCCCCAAAGGCCCATTCTGAGCCAGGAAAAACCCTGAAAGGAGATGGAAATGTGACTGGAGTGGTAAACTCACCTGCTTTATTGTTGACCAGCTGCAAAATGAGAGGTCTGCGGGTAACAATGCCTGAGCCACGTGGAAGAAAGTCCCTGAGTGAGAGAGAAAGAGAGAGGAAGAGGATGAACACAAAGGGAAGGGATGAAAAGGTAGGACATCAAACCAAGGGGCAGCTTAGGACAGAGACAGGGACAGCTAGAGACATCAGGGTTCAACACAACTTTTTTTTCCAAATGGCCCGCCGGGCCAGTGGATCCGAGTTTTACTGGCCCTTGTATATTTTCACTGGCCCTGCACACACTTTTTTTTCTTCATAATTTAGTGTCAATAATTATAATACCTGTATTAGACAAATAAAGAAAAATAACCAAATCTAAAGGGAATATCTATACTGTAACAGTATAGATATTCCCTTTAGATTTGGTTATTTTTCTTTTAGTTAATTATATGAAATGTTGAGATTGCTCATACACATAATATAAAACCAGGCAAACATATTGAATTTGAAGCCTATGACTGAAAGTATGTTGAAAGAGTCGGCCAGTATTTTAAAGTCCAGTAGTTTGATGGTTGTTTTTATTCTTGAATTTGGGCAGTTTAATGAATAGTTCACCTGCAGAAGTCATGATCAAACATATAGGGAAAAATAAGAGATGAAGGTCTGATCAGTCTTGGTGGTGTGGTAGGCTGTTTTTATTACTTTCTCTATATGCATTAGGGATGTGAATGTGTCGACCGAATGACCGGTGTTCCACTTGCGCTCAAGTTGACTTTAAAAATAGAATAGAAATCCGAAAATCAGAAGGTTATGCCGTTTTTTTTAATGGGAGATTTCACCGTGTATGCGAGTTGCAGGAGCGTCACTTCAGCATGAAGTGTCAGCTTCACATAAGAGTCCGGTGTGGGACCATTTTTTCAAACTATTGATACTAGGGGTGTGAACGTTTACAAAAATGCCTAACCGTGTACACGACGAAATTTTTTTCGTGTACACGGTTAACCGTGACGTCATTGTCCTCGTGCCCCCGCCGTCTTGTAGGCGCGCGCACACACACACGTTCGTTCGCCTGTAAACACACAATTGACATGAACTACGCTCGTTTACACACCTCTTATAATAGGTCCATGGTACACACACACACACACGTTCGCCGTCATAATCGCGCTTCATTCATTTCCTGATTAATATAGCCTATCGCTTTCCACATGTCCACGTTAAATGCATGTTGAACAGGTGTTATAAAGTTCGGGCTACTTACGAGCGTAGTTCACGTCAACCGGGTAACTTTAATCTTTAGGTTATCTTTCATCATCGTTATCTTCCGTGGCTGTGAGTCGAGCCCCAGCACGGCGACTCCCCGTGTGTGTGTGCGCCGATACACACACTCACTCACACATACTCGCCGAGGGACAGACAGATTCTCGGCAGACTAGCTTTTATCCTCCCCAATTAGTTTATTAGTGATGTAAAATCAATACACGCGTGTCTCCAGAACATATTTAAAAACTTTGAAATTTAAAAAAAAAAAAAAAAAAAAAAACGGTTTTCGTTTATTGATTTTTCCTAAACGGTTATGATTTACTAAACGGTTACACGTGTACACGTGCACACCCCTAATTGATACAAAACAATGCAGTGCAAAATATGCAGCATTAGTTAAACGCTCGTCTGAGACTATGACGTTAAATCACCTTAGAAACACAATGCGTTCGTCCGAGCATAGCACCGTGAAATTTCGCCAGTGAGTGAGTGAGTGAGTGAGAAGAACTGTGGTTTGTGGCTAAAATAATAACCGAGGTAATACCCCCCCGTTAGCGATTTCAATGGGAAAGACTTCCGCGATCTGATTGTATGTCTCAAGCCTTAAAACACAGAGCCATGTCGGCAGACAAACTGCGTGACTAAAGGAACTATCCAGTGATCCGAGTCCCTCCATTAGTTTCTGTCTACAACCGACACAATCACCGGAGACGCATTCACAGCGGTTAAAAAAAGCCTCTCATTTGTATTACCATTAGCCTACGGCTTTGATGCAAATACTGTAACATTACGGCGGCAGCTAAAGGAAAAGCGCAGTTATCACTTCATTTTCTGCACCTCAACCTCTGCTGTGGGAAGAAAGAAAGGGGGCAGAGTAAGTCGATTGATTTGTCGACTCGCAGGCGGACGGTAGGCAGCTCTGCCAACGGAGCGAGAGTGCGCCCGCTTGTTGCTCCACCTGTCAAAACGCCCATGCATCGTTTGTCCACTGGCCTTTCATTAAAAAATATATTTTATATTATGTTTATTATATTGATAAACACTGCTTTCATTACGACTCTCAACGCGCATTTCAATGAACCATGATGTCTACAAAAATATACTGAACTGTGATTGGCCGTTACTGGCCCGGGCGGGCCAGCGACTGGCCAATCAACTTTCCCTGCATATGACTTTACTGGCCCCGGGCCAGCGGGCCATTGGTTATGTCGAAACCCTGGACATGGAGAAAATTTTCAGTTATTCATTTACATCCAATGTCCATTTCCTCACAGCGTAGCCTCCGGTAAATTGATTTGCACGGGGGAATTTCACACCTCCAACTCGTCTTTCAGCAAATCAAATATGAAAAAGTAATTATCTCCCGTCATTAGAGCTTAAGAGATCCAAGTCACATCCACCCTATAATATATAAGCAACTCCTTATGACAGCTCTGGTGTAAATTTTACTGACGCGTGAAAATTTATTTTTGTTTCACATCTGAAAGGCCAACATTTAAACATTCACCTGCAAGACCTGAGAACATTCATATTCACACACACACACACACACACACACACACACACACACACACACACACACACACACACACACACACACACACACACACACACACACACACACACACACACACACACACACACACACACACACACACACACACACACACACACACACACACACACACACACACACACACACACACACACACACACACACACACACACACACACACACACACACACCAGAGCAGAGGGTGTCATATTGTGTATGGACTGTGATTCCACTTAACTAGTCATCACCAGAGTGATCTTGATCTTATTTTTAATTGGGGGAGAAAGTTATACATGTGTGTAACTTGTATTTTTGCACAATAATTCATGTTTGAAGGTTGATCCAACCTGTGTAGTTAGAAACATGCTGTAGGTGTGCATTGTGTGACTGATGAACTTGGTCCTTGCTGAACAGTCTAACTGGCCCATGTACTGCTGCCTATTTAAAGTAAAGGCAGGCCCATGGTTTCAGCTGGCCAATGTCAGCCTTTGTGTGAGCCCAGGCTGTGTCAATACACCAGATATCACCCACGATAACGCCTTTACCACACTAGCCTGAGACTTGCTATGTGCTCTTCCTCAAATACAAACTCGCAACATTGTTGCATAATGCAATGCGCAAAAGCAGTAGTTGACTGTTAACAAACAAGGCAAATGGTATTGGTGGAATGCCTTATTGAGACAACAGCCCACATGAAACAATGAGAACGTTCTCACAGTCTGCTGTGTTTGTTTCTCTTTAAGTGACAGGGTACCTGAGGAATGTTTAACCTCACGGCCAGAGTTGCTTAGTTAACGTCAGATTAGGGATGGGGCCGATCCGATCCAGTATCGGTATCGGGTCCGATATGGCCGAAATCTGCGTATCGGATATCGGACTGACAGCTCCGATATTAAAATCCGATTTTTTTTTTTTTTTTTTTTTTATAATTTTTTTTTATAATTTTTTTTTTTTTTTTTTTTTTTACTATGTAAGAGCGAACATGCACCGACGTTCGTTGGAGGGAGAGAGGACATCACTTTATAATTTGACATACAGTACATATCAGTTTGTTAGCCAGTGAGCTAACCAAAGCTAATCAAAGTCAAGGAAGTGGAGAGGCTTGTGACAAATTCTACTATGTTAAATACAGCCAGAGAGAGGAAGACTGTTCAGACAAACAGACCACCACATATTCTAGTGGGGCAGAAGTGATCATTGAGAAGGATTTTTTTTGTGTGACTCTATAATTCTGCCTTTAAGATAAACCTATATGCATTTGTGTATATTTATTGCTCTTTTAAATTAGAATTGCTTAAGCCTTCCTAGCCTAATACATAAAATCACCACCAACAAAAAAATGTATAACAATTATGATATCGTATCGGTATCGGCCGATATCCAAACCCTAGGTATCGGAATCGGAACTAAAAAAAGTGGATCGTCCCATCCCTACGTCAGATGAGGCTCTTCCGCCGCGTCTTCCACACTCCCCTCCCAATGCTCCAATGTGCTGTTCTGCAAACATACAACATCTGGGGCCAATCACCAGCCACAGTCTTGAAGAATCCTAGCAGAAAGCTGAGCACGTCACTAACCCACATACTCCTTCTCCTCCATACAGGCCTGAGGGGACTATGGCACAGCTCAGCCTGCCTGCTGACTTCAGACTGGAAGCAATGTGTCAGCCACAGGACAAGAGAACAGAGAGGAGCTGCCATACAGTACACTACACAGTGTCTGCTGCTACACCTAGAAAGCAGAGTGCTGGGGAAACAGTGGGGAACGTTCTGGATGTTCCTTACGTCAGCACAAATCCACAGGTCTATGGTTCAGCACTGGTGCTGTGCCATGCACATAATGTGGAGCATGCAGGCATTTGTTCACACAGTGGACAGTATGGAAAGGCCTAGATGAGGAATGGGAGCAAGAGAGGGAGGGAATGAGACATACAGATAAACATTACCATAGGCTGAGGGATAAACTGAACCCACTGGACATGGAGAATGGCAGTTAGATGCTACTGAGAAGTCACAACAAGGCCTTTTCAAAAAACTGAGTGTATGAATGCTCCGATCCCTCCAGTTTACAAGTGTGACACTCACTGGATTTTCAGTCAGCCTTATGCCTCGTTTCCACCGAGTAGAGCGGGTCGGGTCGGAGCGGCTCAGAGCGGGACAGCTCACTTTTAAGAATCTCTGTGTTGTTTCCACCGCCGACCCTACCCTTACTGGTAGCAGGGCGGGGTTTATGACCCTACCCTTACTGGTGGGGCGGGGTTTAGGCTGGACTGCGATAGCCGCCGTCAGAATGTGGGTCAAACTATCGGGCTGTGGAACAACTGTGGTCAAGCCAGCGGTCTCTTGTTTTTGCATGGTCAAACCAGCCGCTTCTTTATTTATTCCCCCCTGTGTTGTGAGCACAGAGACGGCTCGGTGCAACTGATAGAGACAGTGAGCGAACAGCGCTGGCTGCGGCAGCTTCGTGACATCGTAGCAGTGGGACACAGTGTAGCCAACTGATTCATTTAATGACGAGGAAAAACACCACACAATAAACAGTGCCGCGCTCACATTTTCGCCAAAACACACTGACTCTCTTCACTCTAGCCGAGGTGACTACACACGGCGGAAATTATTCTTTTCGACCAACTGTGGTCAAGCCAGCGGTCTCTCGTTTTTGCTCGGTCAAACCAGCCGCTTTTTTATTTATTCCCCCCGTGTTGTTGTGAGCGTGTAGTTACTACTATCTAGGCTATGGCGTTAACACACAGAGACGGCTCGGTGCAACTCTTATGAGACAGTGAGCGAACAGTGCTGGCTGCGGCAGCTACGCAGTGGGACACAGTGTAACCAACTGATTAATTTATTGACGAGGAAAAACACCACACAATAAACAGTGCTGTGCTCACATTTTTGCCAAAACACAAGACTCTTGCCGAGGTGACTACACATGGCGGAAATGATTCTTTCGGCCAATCAAATGACGGCAGTGTGTAGCTCCGCATTTTCGGCACCCTTTCAGGCGGCTAGTACCCCTAAGGAGGAGTACTGAGATTTGGAGCGGCTCAGAGCGGTTAGGTGCGCTTAAACCGTACCCTACCCAACTTTTGGCAAATGAAAAGCCAAACTACCCGGACCGAACCGCTCCGATCCGACCCGCTCTACTCGGTGGAAACGAGGCATTAGTAGCATTGGGTTAACAGTGGCACATTGAAAAGACGCAAGAGGCCAAGATTCCATTATTGATGGGCTGTAAATGATAGACGAGGCTTAGCAGATTGTGTATCGTTTCATGCATTATGGATGGCCAGGCGATGAGCATCAGTCTGTGAGCCTCCTCTCTAACACAAGAGAGAGCCAAAGCAAGAGAGAGTAGGGCAGGGAGAGCACTGGTGCCAACTCCCCATCCCCCTGTCTGCCTGCCCCAACAAACTCAGCCTCTTATGACGCTTTTCCACTGCATGGTATCAGCTCAACTCGACTCAACTCGCATTTTTGGCGTTTCCACCACGATAACATGGTACCTGGTACCTGCAGCGTCTGCTTTTTTTGGTATCGCCTTGCATAGGTTCCAAGCGAGCTGAGCCGATGCTAAAAGGTGACGTCGGCAGACGGCCGGCCGCTGATTGGCCAAACGGTAGTCTCTGGCCAATCAGTGGCCGGCCGTCTGCCGACGCTTCTGATTGGCCAGAGACTACCGGCTTCATTCTGTTGTTTATTCTCCCCAACTCTCCAGGACTTTTGAGTGTATTTTGTCTCGCCGCGTGCAGCCTTCTCTGGCTCTCTTTCATTTGATTTGCATCACAGATCCGATTTTTTTCCCCATATATTCGCTAAGCTGACCCAGTGTTGGTTGTTGGGGAAGTTACTTTAAGCATACGAGAGGAGACATGTAGGGCAGCTAGCAGCTAGGCTAAATAGCCTATAGTAGCCAGCTGGGAAAGACATGATAGCGAGCGATTACATTACAAGCCTCGGACTGAACTGATTACCTCAATAAAATATTCAGGCTGAGACACGGCTTGCTTTTGCAAACACGTATCCTGAAACAAGCACTAAACAGTCAACTTTATCATGCCCGTGTTTACGTGCATAGGGATGTACGTGACGCATCCCTACAGCTGACTGAGTGGCAGAGTCACACATCGGGGCACCAGTCCTCCATTTTAATGGCCCGCGTTACAATATTCTTCTACTTCTTTTAGCAAACAGATACAAGGGGGGTATTTCTTAAAGATTTTTCATCCCTGTTTTTGGCGGTTGGTTCAGTTAATAGTGAAATAACTGCTCGTAATTTCTGCTTTGCTACTTGGCTCCGGAGTCGGCTTTCTGCCGTTTGTATGACGACCCCGCCCACGTTCAGCAGGTACTATTTGCAGTGGAAAACGACCCGTGCTGCTACCAAACCAAGTTGAACTGAGTTGAGTCGAGTCGAGCTACATGTGCGGTGGAAAAGCGCCATTACAAACACGCAAAGCAACTGTGAGGGACCACAGCTGATCCTCCTCTTCCTCTCGTCTGCAGAGGTAAAGGCAGGGCTCTTTTTCAAACATGGAACCCAGTGTGGGAAACTCTGAGGTCACAGCATGCTCTCATGGGAGGGTAGAGTAAATACACATGTGTTTGTGGTTCAGTGGGACAAGAAACATATCATTATGGCTACACCCAGTACCCACCTTCTACACCACAGTCTGTCACTGTGGGTATCAAGAGGCATCACTAGGCAGCAAAGCCTTTTCAAGAACTGCTCTAAATCTAAATGCTTAGTGGTGAATCCCTTTGCTTCACAAAGGAATCTACACTGTGGACGTTTCTGTTCAAATAATTCCTTTATATGCCGTCATCACTGCTACACACACAGAGATGCTGATAAAGCATTAAGTGCTAAAAACTCAGCAAATAAGTTTTGAACTTGTGATATTGATAACGGTAGCACCAAATTAGACAAGGGCTTCCTGCCACCTAGTTCATTCTTTCAAATTAGGACAACTGCTTTACACTTTTAAAACTCCTGTGTTCTAGTCTACTTGCCACAGATCTGATTACAACCTCCTCCACCCAGGCCAGCTTGCAGTACTAGATATGACGTATGACAGTTCCCAAGTCTGGGACAATGTCATCACAACACGAACATTGTACAGCTTTTCATCAAAATAGCACAAGATATCAGGGCCATGACACAGACACACCTGAATGGAATGCAACCATTATTATCGTTAGTCCCTCTGTCCCTCATAATGCAAACCTAAACAAGTTAACAACACATGCACACGCTCCAACAGAAAAAAAAGAAGCGGTCACAATAACACAAGGCAATTTCGCCAGAGTGATTTCATTTTTATCTCTGACAAGCAAAGTATGCGGACCAGCCCGCCAATGTGTTCCACTATCCCAGTAACAAATTTGGAGCCAGCAGAGGCCTACATAATATATCAATATTGTGGGTCAAACAGCACACAGAAATGTCAACCTTCCTGACCAACTTGGGCTGAAAATCAGGGCTGTGACAACAACTGAGAGACAGAACACACCAAACATGGTCTAGTTATACTTTCCTTTACTTAATCCAACCAGGAAATGAAAAGCATTAAGTCAAAAGAGAGTTAAGTGGTAAATGAGGTCATTCATGTTTGTAAGATCATGACATCACCAAGAGATCAGACGGGTGACAAAAAGGGAGGAGCATTTACATTCTGTGTGAGAATCATACAGTCTATGGTTGGACACGTTTTCTTTTACCAGCACACTAAGTGATAGTATTTTCTATTGTCATTGGTGCCTGGGGACACAGGGATTAAACCAGTCTTTTACACACACACACAACAAGCAACTCAACAAAAAAAAAGACCTCCGCCACAGGGGAAACCAGTATTGACGGTAACGCTAGCTCAGTGCCCATGGTTAAAGTTTGTTATCACCACAGAGAATCTGCAAATCAATTATTCTCAGCACTAAACACTTATAGTTTTGTGTAACAGATGGCTGAACAATATTGGATTTGGTTCAGGCATTGGCCCGCTCCTGAGCTCAAACAAATCCATATATCAACAATGACTCAGGTCAGCGTGAGTGTGCCTGTTGCTATAGTGATATGCAGCACCTCCCAGGTGCTTCTAGGCCCAGGTAAGATTTGACCTTGTTACTAGGAGGTTTACCTTGTTACTAGGAGGTTTGACTTGTCCACCTTGTGGGCCCTGTACAGCAGCCACAGGCATACACATACTAGTCATGTACTTACTAGTGTTTGGAGAAAAAGATTAGCTAAACTAAAGTGCTCCACTCACATTCTTGGTAAAAGGATGAGCATGACATGTGTGTTTGCCATATGAAAAGTGCTTGTGTAACTTACAGCACATGGGCGTATGTTAGTCTTTTTAGGCAGAAAGTGGAAGCCGTGCACAGACAGTGAAACTGAGGTCACAAGGAAATGTTAATTACAGCTGAGCTGACATGTGTCAAGTGTCAAAGTGCAAAGTCCCACTCATCTGAATGAATGTGCACCGAGTGGTAGTCTAGTAATCTGCGTGCGCGTTGTTGCCCGAGAGCTGTTACGACATGCTCTCGTCCGTGTCGTGTGTATATAACCAAAGGCCTGTCTGCATGCCATCGTAATAGCCCATGTACTTCCTCTTCTCTGCGTGTGTACGTGAGACTGTGTGAGTCCTGTGTGGGTTGGGTTACTTACACACTCCTCTCTGTGGGGTGGAAACCTGCTAAACAAGCTGCTTTATTGCAAGCTTGTTTTCTTTCTTTATCTGCAGGGCGAGCCTCACTCCCTGCTGATGGGAGAGAGAGAGAAAGAGAGAGAAAGAGAGAGAGAGAGAGAGAGAGAGAGAGAGAGAGAGAGACAGGCCTAGCCTGTTGAGGAGCACAGTAGCTTAACCTTAACACCAGAGAATGGAGACGTGTCAGTCCTATTTCCTTCATTTCTAAAGTTTGGCCAAAACCAAAGTAGTAAGAAAAGAGGAAACAGCAAAGGGAAGTTGTGTCTTCTACAGACTGTTGACAGGACAGTAACCTACTGTTTTGAGGTAGCTGCATCCGCCTCTACTGCTTTACTCCAGCCTGTTCCATAACAGATTTCTATTTCCACATCTGAAGAACTCCTTGATTAATCAATCTGATCACAAACTCGTATGTGACCAAAACAACTCCAATCAACAGCAGTGAGCAATAAAGCTAACCCCAATTACTTGTAAATTCAGATCCAATACGACTGTCTGAAATGGCATGATATTATAAAATAGAAACATCGGGCAAGGAGATCATTCAGAGCCCTTGCTGCACACAACTTCAGTTCATACAAACTTGGCCCAGCGGTTTGCAGTCACGTAAAGGGCGTATCTACTCTATTTCAAGTTGTTGAACCTGCAGTCACTTCACACTATCATGGCAGATTTACGACAAGTGCGTAACTCACCATTGACGTTACGCGCTGGCAGAGTAACTGACGTTAGCTTCGCTTTGCGAAAAATGTCATTGGACAAACCAAAACACAGTTTAAGAATGTTAGACCACACAGGAAACTAGATTAGCTATGAGCTCATTTTAACGCTTGATTTAATTAACCTTACACACTTACCTGCCAACAAAATTTTCCAAGACTGAGCTTTTTCCAGCGCTCTGTCCTCCGACCACAGCAATCTGAGGAAGGTCCAAATTGGCACTCTGGCCAATGGAGCTGAACGCGTCTTGAAGCTTGTTGATCAGGGGAATCAGGTCTTCCATGCCCCGGTTCCCCATGGCTTCGTTTGCTCAGAGAGCCCCTTCAACACGTAGACCAGAGGCTAACGCTCGAGCAGCGATAACTATGAAGGAGGTATCGTTAGCTTAGCAACAAGGTGCTCTCGGGTTTCTCTACAGTGTTGAGTTCCGCCCCGTCAAACGGCTTGGGCTTTTATTCACTCGTTGGACCCGTGTGCGGTTGGCGCTAAGGCAGTTCACACTACAACCATTTCATGTTATTTTAAACGCATTAACTAAATACTCAGTCAGTCGAAGCGGACGGAAAACTCGCAAAACAAAACTTCCCATACACAGCCACCATCCGGTCAGGGGAGACGACATCCGATCGAAGCCGGTGAGTATAGGCCCGCCTCTTGTCTGCGAAACCACGTCGTCTATTGGCTCATTTTTCTGCATGTAGATCAAATCAACACCCTGATTGGATGGTGTAAAGGGCGTTTCTTCACACCAAACAAATTGCTCATATCCAATTGGTCGACGCGATTATCAATTACAACCGCTTAACGTCACATGTTCATTGCAACATGGCTGCGACCATAGAGTGTGGAGCTGATACAAATACTTCAGAAACTAACATGTCCTTAAAGAAAGCTCTTTCTGCGGCTTCGCCCCTCACTCTGCGTGTCGTTGCAGAATGCCCAGTGACTAAAGCAAGAGCTTGTGATCTGATACTTCCGCACAGCGCCGTCAGCACCCCTGTGTTCATGCCTGTCGGCACCCAGGGCACCCTGAAGGGAATCACTGTGGATCAGCTGGACGGTCTTGGATGTCAAATTTGTCTTGGAAACACATACCACCTGGGCATGAGACCGGTATTATACCATAATAGCTTTGTGTTTTTAATATGATTCATTTCACTTCAATATTGTTTACTGGCTATGAGTGTGTCTCTTCTTTCGCAAATGTTTTCCATTTAAATTCTTCTTCCTTCAGGGGCCTGAATTGATCGAGAAAGCCAATGGTTTACATGGGTTCATGAACTGGAAGAGGAATCTTTTAACTGTGAGCGTTGCTTTCCTAAATTATTCAATTGCTGATAACTGTTTGACTGCTGTCTGGCTAGGTTATTATGTTAGCTTTATGCTGACCCTTATGGGCCCCTTTCCTTCCAGGACAGCGGGGGCTTTCAGATGGTGTCTCTAGTTGAACTCTCTGAGGTCACTGAGGAAGGGGTCAAGTTCACGTCCCCCTACGATGGGAAAGAGATCCTCCTAAGTCCTGAGAAATCCATCTGCATACAGAACAGTCTGGGTCTGTAAGGAGTCAAACTATTCTGATCACTATTCAGTTCCTGCTCATCAGTGGCTAAAGGACCAGCCTCCCTGTGTCTCTGTGTTCCTCCAGGGTCAGACATCATGATGCAGCTGGATGATGTGGTCAGTAGTACTGTGACAGGACCACGGGTGGAGGAGGCAATGCACAGATCCATTCGCTGGCTGGATCGCTGCATAGCGGCTAATAAAAACCCAGACAAGCAAAACCTTTTTGCCATCATCCAGGGAGGGCTGAATGCAGAGCTGCGCAAGGCCTGTCTAGATGGTAAGAAAAAAAATGCTCTATGAATTAGAGCTGCAACGATTAATCGGCGAATCGATTATTAAAATAATCGGCAACTTTTTTGATAATCGACAGTAAACTGAAATATCTGTGTATTTTGGACATAACAATACATTTGAGGACATCAACATGGGCTTTGGAAAATTGATCTACATGTTTCACCATTTTCTGACATTTTACGGACCAAAACACAAACCGATTAATCGAGAAAATAATCTACAGATTAATCGATTATAAAAATAATCGTTAGTTGCAGCCCTACTATGGATCATTGTTCTACTTCAATGACCTACATCTGTCCCTATAAACATGGTATTGACAAGCATGCTGGAGGATTGATCATATTTGGATTAAGACTAAAGAAAATGTTCAGTTACCTTGAAAATCGGATAATTCAAACATATTTATAAAGTGGCAATTTATAAGTGGCAATTTCAACTAGAATTTGATCTGTTCATGTTTATCCATGAATGTAAAATAACTTCAATCCATCCAATGAGGAAGTCCAAGTGGCAGGCAGCTGGGAGAGTAAACAACTTGTTTTGAGTGTAAGGACGTGAAGATGAATCTATTTACTGTTCCAGACTGAATAGTGTCACTACGATTCTTATCGTGCATCCCGGAACCTTTGTGTCAATAACATGTGTACCTTTCGTATCGTTCTACTGACTGCTCTGCACCTGAATGCCTTGTGTATGACTATCGTTGTAAGCCATGAGCATGAGTTCATCAAAGACACTACACTGAGATACAAGTGTGCGTGTCATTGCTCTTGGATTACCACATTTACTGTCAAATTGAATGCGTAAATATTGTAAAAGAAATATTGGCACCAATTTGCATTTTGACAAGGAAATGTAGAAATGGACGTACACATTTTAATGTCAGGTCTAGTTGTGAGCTTGCCATTTTTTTATGACGCATGATGAGGCTCCAAACTTGTGCAACCACATACATGGTGTACCTTATTAGTCGAGTATGTTCTGTTTCTCTGTATTTTTATATAGCAAATGTTTCTTTTGTATATCTTTGTCATCTTTATTGTAACATCAACCTGCCTAATGGACTACAGATGGAAATGAGCCCCCGGGCTACAATCTGGCATGTTTACATGTACTGCTGTATATGTTCATTAATGTGCATTGTCCTGAAACAAATAAATAAATAGATATCTTATCCTCTTGCTGTAGAAATGACTCAACGGGATGTTCCTGGTTTTGCCATCGGCGGCCTGAGTGGAGGGGAAGAGAAGGATGACTTTTGGAGGATGGTGACACTGAGCACTGACCACCTTCCACGTGAGAAGCCTCGATACCTCATGGGTGTGGGGTACGTCTGGCACAGTGCTGAATATATCTCATGACAGCTGTGGTGTGTTGATTCATGGGGCTTATTGTTTTACACCTGTCTGATCCCCATGTGCTGCAGGTATGCTGTGGATCTGGTGGTGTGTGTAGCTCTGGGATGTGACATGTTTGACTGTGTGTTCCCCACCAGGACTGCGGTGAGCTCACTTCACACACTGATGATATCAATTATAAATGCTCCATTAGCAGTTCTAATTCCTTATCAAAAAACAATTTACAATTGTGCCTCTGACAGTCCTGTTTCTTTTCACCCCACAGAGGTTTGGTTCTGCCCTGGTGCCATGGGGATCTCTCAATGTAAAACAGAAGCAGTATGCCAAGGACCTGCAGCCCTTAGACCCAGACTGCCACTGTCCCACGTGCACCAGGTGAGTCAAAAACAAATAAAGGATCATTGTGTAAGCCTGAAGGGTTTGGCTCACATGCATTTTATCAAACCACGTCCTCATTAAGACGGATATTAAAGGTTAGCGCTCTGTATTGCCAAAGAAGAAGTAATTTAGACATGTTTGCACAGCACCCAGGCTGTGATCCTTGAAGGTCCTAGATATTATTTCTGGTGAACAACCTTTAACAACATTCCATGTCTGTATTTTAAAAAATATATACAAAACCAGAGAAGAGTTTGACAGTGGCTGTGTTCGAAAAGCCATACTAACATGATCCTACTCATACTCTTTTTGATGTCAATTTGAGTATGTGACTGTATGCGAGTGTGTGTATGGGCGAGAAATGCCCAGATGGGTACTAACTTCCGGAAAGATTTTGTGTATGGATCGATAGGATACTTTTCCTACTCAACCGCCCCACAATGCATTGCTTCTTTTCAAACGGCATGGAAGTTTTTTTTTTTTATTCTTTATTGCTTCTGTATTCTTCATTGTAACCGGTCCGACGAATCTCGCATACACAATCGATTGTTAAGTAGACAGTATGGAGTATATAGGGGAGACCGGGGTAAGTAGGCACACTTTTTACTCTAGTGAGAATTGCTCATCACCTAAACATCTTTTAATAGTCATTCCTACATTAAATTGAAGCTTAAGGTGTTGGCTTGAAATGTGAACCCCTCACTTTTTCTAACTTATTGTAACAAAGAAGAAATTTACCATCAAAGACACTCTAACACATTGTGACAACCATCCCCATCAAGGGGTCGGTTCTCACACACTATGGGGTTGTTTGTCACAATGTAATCTTAATGGGAAAAATCTTCAAAAGAAGTCAAGAAAGCAAAACTACATTTGAAAGTTTAATTTCATTGTCAAGTTGAAAAATAGGCCTACATAACTTCATGCATCTTAACACAAAATGAGCAAGGAATAAACAAAAAGGAAATCCATATTAAGACCAACCTACTGTATGTAACAACATAAAGAACAAAACAAATAGGTCTAACAATAACAGCCTACTCAACTAGGATACACACATTCACTCTCTGAGTTACAGTGATGGCAAATGTAGGGTCTGCTCACTCTAACTAAGCAGAGATTTTGTGCCCACTGGTTGCACATACAACACTTCTCCCTTACTTCCCCTGAACGGGTGCTGGAGAACGTTTCCATACAAACCAAACACAAACTATCCTCTTCATCTGATGAAGATTCCTCCTCCTGTCTCTTTCTCTTCTGTTTCTTCTTCCCCAGCTGGTGTGGAGTGCACTGGGGTGCAGTAGCCTTGGCAACTAGTCTAGTTTGGGATGCACTGGGTCGTTTTGATTTTGTTGCCCTTTTTCTCTATTGCATGCTAGCTGCCTTTCCTGCTCTATTCTCTCCTTCTCTGGGGTGTCAGTGAGGATACATTTTCTTTTGTTATTGGGTTCCTTTCCTGGCTGCACCCTTTGGATAACATGTGACAACCAACCCCCCAAAAAATGTGACAACCAACCCCAACTGGAATTTCTTGCTAGCATCAAGGCCAATAACCATCTGACAACTAATTAGCTTGCTAAACACAATCTAAACTATAGTTTACCCTTCACATTTTTTTAGGGTCTTGTTACCCTTGTTTTGTTATAAACTGTTATTTGTTGTTATTATTGGCTTCTCCTGCCACCCTTCGGACGATAACACAAAGTAATATGTATGAATATGTCAAAGAGAAAATTGTGTATTGTGTGTAATTGTCCGGAAGAATAATAAATAAATAAACACATTGTGTAAACGCCTAGATGAAATATACTGAGGAGCTAAATATTTTCAATCTGACATGAAAAACACTAACAGTCCTCTCACCCTCTGGTTCCGAGATATAACGATTGTGACAACCTACCCGTGTGACATATTACCCCGTTCTCCCCTATGTGTTGAGTATATGTAGGAGGGAGGCTGTAGTATGGCTTTTCGAACACAGCCAGTAAAACCAGTGATATGCTGAATATGTTTCCTAATAGAGAATGCAACAGTTCAGATGTTTCTGAGTAAGAATTACAGTGACAGTACAATTAGGGATATGAGCTGGAATTAAGGATGGCGTATCAACATTGATAAAACAATTGTTCAAAAACGTAATCTTAATGGAAAATCATTCTTATCTTTTTATTCTCTTGTGCATTCAATTGGCAATAATCCTTTTGACCCTCTTAGGTCAGATTGTGTTTGGAGCGTACAGATGTGCTGGTTCATCAAGGCTGGATTGTGCTTGATTAATATTAATCTATTGATCATTGTGTAAGCCTTAATGGTTTGGCTCACATGCATTTTTCAAACCACATCCTCATTAAGACGGATATTAAAGGTTAGCGCACTGTATTGCCAAAGAATAAGTCATTTAGACATGTTTGCACAGCACCCAGGCTGTGATCCTTGAAGGTCCTAGATATTATTTCTGGTGAACAACCTTTTACAACATTCCATGTCTGTATTTAAAAAAGGGGGATTTTGCCCCCTGTATTTTCATTATAAAATGTCTCAGTAATGAATTACCAGAATAGACGTACATCTACCTTTTTCAATGTTAATTGTGGTCTTACTTTATGATAGGAGAATGCTCTGAATGTATGGATAGGCACAACTTTGTCAATGCTGCATGTTTGGTGTAATTGGATTTTGCCTTGTGTAAATCATTTTTTACCACTTGTATGTAATACAACTGTAAGCAAATAATATGCTGGTTTTCTGTTTCAGACATAGTCGGGCTTACCTCCATGCTCTGTTCAAATGTGACACTGCAGCCATGCATCACATCACCATCCACAACATAGCCTACCAGGTAAGTATTGGAAATGGATCTTAACAATTGACATAATATCAAAACTTTACTAATAACAGATTAAAATGATTTCACATGCACTAAAATAATTGAACATATGTTTTACCACTTAATTAAGTAAATGTCTTTATATAAAATAAGTGTTTGTCTCCAGAAATAATGGGGAAAATAGCAGGTTTTAAAAGTTTTCGGTGGCAGTAAGATTAACTTCCACGATCATTGTTATATTTCAGTTGAAAAGGGATGCATTTCAAAATCCTGGTAAATGAGCCATTTTCAGTCTAATCCAAACTAAATAATGTGAGCAGGAAATTCATTACTGCAGCTAAAACATGTTGATGTGACATGCTCAATAATGTGTGTTTCTATTAATACTAGTGGGCTGGGAGTTTGATTCAAAATGCCTTAATTGTCATCGCACAGATGTACAACAAAATGTATTGCAACTCCTCTATGTGTACCAAAGAAAGGGAGTGCAAGGTAAAAGCACAACAGTATATATATATATATATAATTGAACTTTCATATATTTTAGATTCATTGCACACCAACTGAAATATTTCAGGTCTTTTGTTGTTTTAATACTGATGATTTTGGCATGCAGCTCATGAAAACCCCAAATTCCTATCTAAAAAAATTAGCATATCATGAAAAGGTACTCTAAACGAGCTCTTAACCTAATCATCTGAATCAACTAATTAACTCTAAACACCTGCAAAAGATTCCTGAGGCTTTTAAAAACTCCCAGCCTGGTTCATTACTCAAAACCGCAATCATGGGTAAGACTGCCGACCTAACTGCTGTCCAGAAGGCCATCATTGACACCCTCAAGCAAGAGGGTAAGACACAGAAATACATTTCTGAGCGAATAGGCTGTTCCCAGAGTGCTGTATCAAGGCACCTCTGTGGCAAGGAAAAAGTGTGGCAGAAAACGCTGCACAACCAGAAGAGGTGACCGGACCCTGAGGAGGATTGTGGAGAAGGGCCGATTCCAGACCTTGGGGGACCTGCGGAAGCAGTGGACTGAGTCTGGAGTAGAAACATCCAGAGCCACCGTGCACAGGCGTGTGCAGGAAATGGGCTACAGGTGCCGCATTCCTCAGGTCAAGCCACTTTTGAACCAGAAACAGCGGCAGAAGCGCCTGACCTGGGCTACAGAGAAGCAGCACTGGACTGTTGCTCAGTGGTCCAAAGTACTTCTTTCAGATGAAAGCAAATTTTGCATGTCATTCGGAAATCAAGGTGCCAGAGTCTGGAGGAAGACTGGGGAGAAGGAAATGCCAAAATGCCTGAAGTCCAGTGTCAAGTACCTACAGTCAGTGATGGTCTGGGGTGCCATGTCAGCTGCTGGTGTTGGTCCACTGTGTTTTATCAAAGGCAGGGTCAATGCAGCTAGCTATCTGGAGATTTTGGAGCACTACATGCTTCCATCTGCTGAAAAGCTTTATGGAGATGAAGATTTCATTTTTCAACAAGACCTTGCACCTGCTCACAGTGCCAAAACCACTGGTAAATGGTTTACTGACCATGGTATTACTGTGCTCAATTGGCCTGCCAACTCTCCTGACCTGAACCCCATAGAGAATCTGTGGGATATTGTGAAGAGGAAGTTGAGAGACACCAGACCCAACACTGTGGATGAGCTTAAGGCCACTATCGAAGCATCCTGGGCCTCCATAACACCTCAGCAGTGCCACAGGCTGATTGCCTCCATGCCACGCCGCATTGAAGCAGTCATTTCTGCGAAAGGATTCCCGACCAAGTATTGAGTGCATAACTGAACATAATTATCTGAAGGTTGACTTTTTTGTATTAAAAACACTTTTCTTTTATTGGTCGGATGAAATATGCTAATTTTGAGATAGGGATTTTTGGTCTTTCTTTACTTTTTTGCCAAAATCATCAATATTAAAACAATAAAAGGCTTGAACTACTTCAGTTGTGTGTAATGCATCTAAAATATATGAAAGTCTAATGTTTATCAGTACATTACAGAAAATATTGAACTTTATCAGAATATGCAAATTTTTTGAGAAGGACCTGTGTGTATATATATATATATATATATATATATATATTACATTACATTACATTACATACTGTGTGTATAAGTACAGCATATATTTAGTGTGTTTCATCAGTGCACTCTTTCAACCCCGTCCCGCAAACTATAATTTAATCATTCAGGACTCTCTGTATCTAAAAGTCGCACAAATCTGCTTTGCTGCTTTGGCATTATCAAACCAATGAAGAGTCTCCTCTTGTGACAGATGTGTCCCAAAACGTTATGTTCATGTTAAGAGAGCATACCAGCTCATGTCTAGTTATGCAACATATTCATTTCTTGAGCCCCCCCGTCCCCATACATTTTTTACATTTGCCTATTAAAGCCACACCATCAGGGTGGATGCAGAGATGTCCATGTTGGACACTCTACCACTGTGAAATGTATTACATTGCTGTGAGAGATTGACATTTTACCCTAAAAGGTTTCCATGGTGAACAGCAGCCTGTATGAGTCCTGTGAGGATGCTGACACGTAGCTGACCCAGAGTCTGCAGAGGACAAGCTCATTTCCTGCTGGAGATCAATAATCACATTACTTTTCTTCAATTTATCAAACATTTCTTCTTGCAGCTGACCCTGATGCGCTCTGTGAGGCAGAGCATCGTGGAAGGCCGTTTCCCTGAGTTCATACGGACATTCATGAAGCGAATGTATCCCTCTGGATCGCAGTACCCCGGCTGGGCTGTGGACGCTTTAGCCTCTGTAAACGTTACCCTGGAATAAAACCTGGAAGGCAACTCTTCTTCTCCAAATGAGGATTGCACGTCAGACAGTGACAGAAAGACTTTATATATTTTTTAAAATTACTTTTGTTTTTTACGCATGATTGTTTTTTTTTTACTCTTTGTTTATATTTGTAAATGCTTTGGCTATTTTTAAAATTGATAAAGAGGATGGCTTTTCATTCTGCGGGGATACAAACCTGATTGTCTTTTGCAACAACCTGTTTTTACCTTTTTCGCCTCTGGAAATTGTCCTCTGAAATCCACATTGTGATCATTGAAACACATGAACTAGCTCCTCTGATATGTTCTGACACTTTTTGTTGTTACCATGGCTACACAGAAAGCCCCACCCACTTGAGAATGAAATGTTTTGCCTTCCTGTCAACCTCCTCCTAATATTTTGTGCCTCAGCACATGACCAAGATGTTTCTCACATATGGCACAGGATAGGAAGATGCTTTGGTAGTGTGGTGTTTTAACAAACCCTACATCTAAACAGATAAGTAGTTCTCAGCTAAATGTTGAAAATGGATAAATGAGTCTAGCTCACTACTATTGTGTTTGTCATGATGACCACTAGAGGGCAAAATATACAAAACCAGAGAAGAGTTTGACAGTGGCTGTGTTCGAAAAAGCCCTACTAACATCTTACTCATACTAATTTTGATGTCAATTTGAGTATGTGACGGTTGTGAATGCGAGTTTGTATAGGCGAGAAATGCCCGGATGAGTACTTACTTCCGTGAAGATTTTGTGTATGGATCGATAGGATACTTTTCCTACTCAACCGCCCCACAATGCATTGCGTCTTTTCAAAAGGCATGGAAGGTGTTTCTTTTTAATTCTTTATTGCTTCTGTATACTTCATTGTAACCGATCCGACGAATCTTGCATACACAATCGATCGTAAAGTAGACAGTATGGAGTATATACATATTGAATATATGTAGGAGGGAGGCTGTAGTATGGCTTTTCGAACACAGCCAGTAAAACCAGTGATATGCTGAATATGTTTCCTAATAGAGAATGCAACAGTTCAGATGTTTCTGAGTAAGAATTACAGTGACAGTACAATTAGGGATATGAGCTGGAATTAAGGATGGCATAACAACATTGATAAAACAATTGTTCAAAAACGTAATCTTAATGGAAAATCATTCTTATCTGTTGTTGCTTTTTATTCTCTTCAATTCAATTGGCAATAATCCTTTTGACCCTCTTAGGTCAGGTTGTGTTTGGAGCGTACAGATGTGCTGGTTCATCAAGGCTGGATTGTGCTTGATTAATATTAATCTATTGGAGTCAATTTGAATAACACCTGTTGTCTGCGGCTTTAGGTCAACGGTCCTCTTAAGCACCGCAATTGAATTTTATTAGGGATTCTATTATGACCGAAAGCTCTACAAGAATAAACCTGTGAGATGTAATGAGTGGCAGGCTGACTAATCAGCACAAATGTGTAGTTCTACCATATAAATGGTCAGTTTTCTGCATAATGAAAGAATAGTTGTACTTGTACCACTGATTACAAGTAGGCCTAAGAACTAAATCAAATATTCATGGGGGTTAGTGAACTAAATCAAATATTCATGGGGGTTAGTGTACTACGATAAAAGTGAGTTCATGGTAACATTTTGTATTTATACAATCTGATAGGCCACATTCAGAGAAACTTGTAATATTGAATATAATGATTGGTGAGAGAGCAACCTCATTTAGAGCTCAATTGGCAAGCTTGGACAAAGGAAATTGGATGTGTTGTGTGCAGAAAGAAAATCCCCAGCATGTCATATGTGCCTCCTTAAACTAGTTCTAAAAAGATATACAACTCCATCATTTTAGGAGCCCAGGTAATGCAATACACAATAGGTAGGCCGACAACCCTTATACATCCAGAAATATAAAAACAAACATGCAAGATAATAAACATTGTACATAATTAGAAATATATTTATCTTTTTAATTGTTGCTTGTTTACTATTTCTGAAATTAAAATATGTCGACCCAACGGTTAGCTACACATTTGAAGCCAGTGCGTCCATGCGTAGCTCAGGCAGGGAGGACGCTGCTGCTGAGAGAGACAACCAGTTGCTCTCCAGCTGCACAGTCAAAGTGGAGCCTCCCCTACTCACCGACGGATGCACATCACCGACCTGTTGCCTCAGCGGGGAGAAAAGTAGAGCTGCATTGTGACGCTGCCAACTAAAATCAAATAAGAAGTAGACTAGATGTATCTGTTAATGAGGAAGACCACGGACGATGTTATGAGGTTTATCAATGTGTCCGTTATTGATCTTCGTTTCCAATAGCAGAAGGAAGGAAGAGCAGCGGAGTGGCTTTGGGGGGTTCAACCTTCCTGCTGTGGAGGTGGGCTGTTCGGTTATTTCTGTCTCTGTGCTTCGGAGGAAGAGGATGACCATGGTGGAACTGGAGAAGGAGGTGCTCCCGCTGCCCCCTCGGTACCGGTTCAGAGACCTGTTGCTCGGGGACTGGCAGACAGACGATAGGTAAGGATGCAGCAGCTACTTGCATCGTTTACGCACGGCGCACTGAATACGTTGCGCATCTGTGCGCCACGAGTGTGAAAGTAATCGCTTGTTTTTGCGTTTGCATTTTCTCTCTGTGATCTTGTTGATTTCTCTGTGTGAGTGTGCTGGAGTATTTTAGTGCCAGCTGTTGTTGAGGATGCTGCAACAGGTTTACTCGTTGCCCTGCGTGCGCAGAGGCGTCTGTGGCTGATACCACCAGAAGCAATATTATAATTAAACCATAAGAGAAAACTCCTGAAAAGAGGAAAAGATACTTCCTTTTAATTCAGGATTTTTTATGTCAGTTATTTTCATTTATTAGCATATTTGAAGAATTCCTTCGGTGGCATCGGCCAGAAAGGAAATGAAAAACGTGCAAGTGTGACCAACAGTATGCCCTATTTGTGATACTACTCGTAACATAATTCCTGAGATTTACGGTGAACCACCTGCTACCTGGACAGGCAATTTCAAGTGGGTGCTCTTGGTAACTGGAAATTAACCTTTGCTTACACTCCGTTTGCAGGGTCGCGGATTTAATGTGTTATCTGATTTACATCGCTTAATTTAGCAATTTCGTCAAGCTTACTAATGGAAAACCTTAACCTCCATTTTACGCATGGTGTATCGTGTTGCTAGGTAGAAATAAGAACCAAAACATTTGATTTTGGACTTGAATGGCTGTTGTAATCGAGGAATCTTGAAAGCAGAGGTCAAACCAGGTCCATCCATTGTCAGGCTTTATACAGAAATGCTGCTGCATTCTATTTTAGAAGTCTTTCAATAATGCTTACCATTTCATTGAATATATCCATTTAAAATCATCCATCCCTCATTGGTGATAATTAAACTGTGTTTCTTGATCTGGGATGTTATGAAACATAAACTGGCCTACTCACTCTGCCTGTGCTCATTGGCCTTCTGTAATTTGTCAGCTATTATATATTGCCCAAGGCCTAATGTTTCCGAATCACAGTTCAGCTTGACCCTCAGTTTCCCGATTAGAGTGACAGATGGGTTGCTGCTTGTGTCTTGGAAAGAACAAAGGACTTTGTATAGTCCAGGTCCCTCATCCTCTGAAAGAGGTGAAAAAAACATGGATACTTTCACCAAATAATTGTAGCAGAAAGAGCATAGGAGCATAGTGGATGTGGGTGATAGAGGCTACTGCGACAGTTTGAGGGAACTATGTGTGTTGGCCATTGCCCTATGGGCTGTAATACCCTCTAAACACATAATGTGGATGAGTGTTTTCAGGGATATCCTGGTGTCAATAACGTTAAGGGCTCTAGAAGGTCCTGAGGTTCAAATGAATCTTCTCTGGATTTGAACATTGGCTTGCCTTTGTCATGGTGCAGAGCTGTAATGACCAGTGCAGACATGCTGCCTGCTTAACTATTAGGTAGATCCTGATTAGGAGTATTTGTCTCTAGCAACATAGGAGAGTGCTTTTTATCTCCGATGTGTATAACCGTGATTGTGTGTGTGCATTTTATATATGAACGTTTCATCACTTGAGAGAGAGAGAGAGAGAGAGAGAGAGAGAGAGAGAGAGAGAGAGAGAGATGGATTAACAGAGGGTCAAGATGTTGATCTCAGGGAGTATTAACAGCTTTTAAATAGACTGATTAGAAGGGAATTGATCGCTTGGATTAATAGTGACATAAAGCTTAATTAAGTCCCAATCACACAGTTTGTTTTCAATGTTCTCACGGTTGCCTTTAAGTCAAAGAAGCAGACCCACATGGGCACAGGTGCAGGGATAGCATCATACATTACGACCCTGTCCCAGCACAAAGACACATGTACTCATCAAAATGTCAACATGTGCACACTTATCTGCTTGACACATGTAGTTGCACTGTACTCTGGGAAAAAATACCTTGCTGAAACCAATCATCCCTTTTTCATCAGCCTCCTTGGGCCTTCTCCCTGTCCTCTTCGACTCTCAGCTGTGTGTGTGTGTGTGTGTGTGTGTGTGTGTGTGTGTGTGTGTGTGTGTGTGTGTGTGTGTGTGTGTGTGTGTGTGTGTGTGTGTGTGTGTGTGTGTGTGTGTGTGTGTGTGTGTGTGTGTGTGTGTGTGTGTCTGTCCCTCTGTCCCCCTTTATGATTGATGTCCTCCAATACCAAGCTTTTCCCCCCTTTCAAGGGCTCTCCTGTACCTCCATGGAATACATTATGCTGTGGCCGTTTAAAGGCCCTTAGTTGAGGCAATTTTTAAGTACTATACTTTAATTTGAACTGCTCTTAATTTTTCAAATGAGATTTGGCTAAAATATTCAAAACTCAGAACCCAGCATGGCTTCATCTCATTTTGACAAATTGTAACAAATTCAGTTGAAACAATCTTATTGTCCCTGACATGATTTGAATAGTGGTCTTCTGCTTAACCCATTGATGACTATGGCAATCTAGGATGCATGTCCTTAATGCCTGAGGGTTTTCTGAAAAAATAGTACGAATTGTCAAGTCTACCAAAACCTTAATATCTAAGCCTGTGTAGCACATAGAAACATGAAATAAAATACATTTAAAAGTTAAGGTTCACAGGTTTTATTTAAACATGCTCCCTTAGCGCTTACAAACCAACAAATATTTAAAAAAATCGTCAAAATTAGATGAATTAGAAAATTATTAAATATTGTTAATAAATAGATGCGATGTGTTGTGTGATTTTCGTCAGTAGTCTATAGTAGACCTTGATTCTGCGCACCAAACGCCACTAAACTGTTCTGTCGCCGACATAGCTGGCGTATTTTTTTTATTATTTTGTTTTATTTTTTATTTTTTTGATTGACATGATTTTCGGCAAACCACACAACTTTTGGGTGGTCACGTGGTCTTAAAAAAATCAACAAAACCCACCTCATGTGTATTTGAACCAATGACAGTGCATTCTATGCTGGGAATGCCATGAAAATTAGATAAAGTAATAATGCTGCGCGACGCAGCATCAGGCAGGAGAGCCAATGTGGCATCGCGCAGCAGCCGTCATCAATGGGTTAAAGGCCAATTATCTTTATCTATGTAGTTCCACCCAACCCATGACATTCCTGCCGGTACAGAAATGTGTTCAAGGACAAAGAAATAGTAACATTTAACAGTATTATGACTTCAGCACCATTTATATTGAAAAAATAAATACGGATCTTTTGATGAGAATTTTCCTAGTCAGGGGATGTGTCTGGTATTGGCCTAAAATCAACATGATATCTAGCCCTGAAATGGATCAATTTGTGGTGGCTTGTGGATATAAGAAGTCTCTTTCTATGTGTAAATCTCATCACAGACTGGTTCAATCAGTAAAGAAAGCTCGCTGTCTCTGTCTTTTCACACAAAAGCTCCAATCTTCCAATCCTCAGACTCAGTGTTTACAAATGATCGTTTTACATTTTGAGAATTTTCAGAAGAATACATTTTCTGTCTTAATATAGGGGAGGACGGGGAATGTGAGACATCGGGTAATGTGAGACACCCCCTGTATTCTAGGACATGGAACACATTTATGGTAATGTGAGATATATGTGTAACACTTTATTTGAAGGTGTATTCATAAGACTGTCATTACACTGTCATGACACCTGTCATGAATGGTTATGATTGTTGTCATAAAGTGCCATTCGGTCAATTATGTCACGTTTAATGCAACATTGACATTGTCTGAGATATCTTTGTTATGACAACCTGACATAAGCTAAGACAAAATAATTTGTCCATGTCTTTGTAATGACAACCTGACATTGTTACGGTTAAGTTCTGGACCCAAGAGCAGACAGAGGCAGTTGTGGATATAATAAAAAAAGGTTTATTTCAACGAGGTGGGGAAGCAGGTGGTGAGTGGGGAAGCCGGGGCGGAGAAGCAGGTAGGTAAGCTGGAGGTTGTGGTCCGGGTAACTGCAGGCAGAGGAAAAAACAACGTTAGGGTGGTGATCACAAAAACACGAGGACACGAGATTAGGACGAGGTAGAATACTTGTAGCCAGGCGTGTATAGTTACCACTGTAGTGCATGGTACGAACTGGCAACGACAGCAGGGAAGCCAGAGGTGATATAGTCGCGATGATTGCTGATGCAGACCAGGTGTGCCACAGAACAGAGGGAGTGGGAGTGGCAAAAGGAGGAGGAGCGCACAGCAGCCAGCTGTGATCACCACAGTACCTCCCCCTCAACGGACGCCTCCAGGCGGCCTAAGCTTCTCCGGATGAGCCTGATGAAACTCACGGACGAGAGAAGGGTCGAGGATGAGGCCCCGCGAGATCCAGGTTCTCTCCTCCGGCCCGTAACCTTCCCAGTCGGCGAGGTACTGAAAACCCCTGCCCCGCCGCCGTATGTCCAGCAGCCGCCGGACAGTAAAGGCCGGATGATCGTCAATCAACCGGGGAGGAGGGGGGGGGGGGGGGCATCCGGGGGAGAGAGAGGACTGGTGGAGACTGGCTTCAACTTGGACACATGGAAGGTGGGGTGAACGCGCATAGAAGGGGGAAGCTTGAGCTTCACAGAAGAGGGATTAATAATGTCAACAATCGGGAAGGGACCAACAAAACGAGGGGTAAGTTTTTTAGAGCCAGTCTGCAGCGGAAGATCCTTCGAGGAAAGCCACACCAGTTGCCCCACCCGATAGGCAGGAGCGGGAGCCCGGTGGCGATCCGCGATGCGGCGGTTCTGTTCCGCAGAGCGCAACAGAGCGGAGCGAGTACCCTTCCAAACCCTGCGGCAACGGCGGAGATGGTGCTGGACGGAGGGGACGGAGATGTCGTCCTCTTGAGCGGGGAACAAAGGTGGCTGGTAACCAAGGGAACACTCAAATGGGGACATGCCGGTGGCTGCGCAGGACATCGAGTTGTGGGCATATTCGATCCATGAGAGGTGGTCACTCCACGCCGTGGGGTTGCGTGCTGCCACACAGCGCAGAGCGGTTCCCAGGTCCTGATTGGCCCTTTCAGCCTGCCCATTGGTCTGAGGGTGGTATCCAGACGACAGGCTGACAGAGGCCCCCAGCGCACGGCAGAAGGACTTCCACACCTGGGAGATGAATTGGGGACCCCGGTCGGAGACGAGGTCCGCGGGAATCCCATGTAGGCGGAACACATGCTGCACCAGCAGCTGGGCAGTCTCGGTGGCAGAGGGGAGTTTAGGGAGGGCAATGAAATGAACAGCCTTAGAGAATCTGTCCACGACTGTGAGAATGACTGTGTGGCCATTAGAGGGGGGAAGACCAGTCACAAAATCCAGGCCAATGTGAGACCAGGGCCGGCCAGGAACAGGAAGGGGGCGTAGCAGACCAGCAGGGGGTTGGTGAGAGGACTTGGCCCGAGCACAGACCGTGCAGGCCAGCACAAATGCCCGGGTGTCAGCGTCCATAGCTGGCCACCAAAAGTGCCTCTTCAGTAGGGAAAGGGTGCGACCCACGCCAGGGTGACAGGCGAAGCGCGATGTGTGGCCCCACACCAGAACTTGAGACCGCACCGAACTGGGGACAAAAAGGCGGTTAGGAGGGCCGTTGCCCGGTTCTGGTTCGGTGACCTGGGCCTCCCGGATGAGGGACTCTATCTCCCAGGTAACAGCAGCCACGTTGAGACAGGAAGGAGAGAGGATAGTGTCGGGGGGGGCCGGTGTGTTCACAGTGCCAAACTGACGAGATAGGGCGTCAGGCTTTACGTTACGGGACCCGGGCCGGTAGGTGAGGGTGAAATTGAACCGCCCAAAGAAAAGGGACCACCGGGCTTGGCGGGAATTTAATCGCTTAGCTGTCTGGATGTAAGACAAATTCTTGTGGTCGGTCCAAACCACGAACGGCTGTTCTGACCCCTCAAGCCAGTGCCGCCATTCCTCCAACGCCAGTTTCACAGCCAGCAGCTCTCTGTTACCCACATCATAGTTCCGCTCAGCAGGAACCAGCCGGCGAGAGAAAAAGGCGCAGGGGTGAATCTTCTCATCAGAGGCAGAGCGCTGGGACAGGACCGCCCCCACCCCAGTGTCAGATGCATCAACCTCCACAACGAACTGCCTGGAGGGGTCCGGTTGGATGAGAATGGGGGCAGATGAGAAAAGCCTTTTAAGCCCAGAGAAGGCAGCGTCCGCCTCCGGCGTCCAGGAAAACGGGAGGGCAGGAGAGGTGAGACGGGTGAGAGGGGCTGCAACCCTGCTGTAATCCCGGATAAATCTCCGGTAAAAATTGGCAAACCCCAGAAACTGCTGCAGTTTCTTGCGGGAATCGGGGATGGGCCAGTCTGTCACTGCAATGACCTTCTCGGGGCAGGTCATCACTTGCCCGCTCTCAATGATGAACCCCAGGAAGGATACAGAGGTGACACTGAACTCACACTTCTCGGCCTTTACATATAGTTTGTTCTCCAACAGCCGTTGAAGAACTTGACGGACATGCTGAATGTGTTCCTCCTGGTTGCGGGAAAAAATCAGGATGTCGTCCAAATAGACAAAAACTGAGCGGTTGAGAAAGTCCCGGAGGACGTCGTTAACCAGGTTCTGGAACACAGCAGGGGCATTAGTTAGGCCGAAAGGCATGACGAGATACTCAAAATGGCCGAGGGGGGTGTTAAAGGCCGTCTTCCACTCATCGCCTTCACGGATGCGCACCAGATGATAGGCATTACGTAGGTCCAATTTGGAGAAGACTGTGGCGCCCTGCAGTGGCTCGAATGCGGAACTGATGAGGGGCAAAGCATACTTGTTCTTCACTGTAATGTTATTAAGACCCCTGAAATCAATGCACGGGCGAAGTGACTTGTCCTTCTTGGCCACAAAAAAGAAACCTGCACCAACAGGAGAAGAGGAGGGTCTCATGAGGCCAGCCGAAAGAGAATCCTTAATGTACTTCTCCATGGCCTCCCTCTCAGGACGGGACAAGTTATAAAGGCGACTACTGGGCAAAGGGGCGCCGGGGAGGAGATCAATGGCACAGTCGTAGGGGCGATGAGGAGGCAGGGTGAGCGCACGACACTTACTAAATACCTCTCCCAGGTCATGATAGATTTGGGGAACCAAGGAGAGGTCGGGAGGTTCCTTGGGCAAGGGAACATCTCCCACTGCCGGAGACAGGGCAGATTGTAAGCAGGTGGAATGACAAAAAGTGCTCCAACTCACCACCTTGCCAGAAGACCAGTCAAATTGGGGATTGTGCCGTTTGAGCCAGGGGTGCCCCAGCACCAGGGGAGTGAGGGGAGACAGGATGACATGAAACTGCAGTATCTCGTGGTGATTACCGGAAACAATTAACTCAAGGGGCTTAGTACGGTGAGTAATAAGGGCCAGGTGACGGCCGTCTAAGGCGTTAGCATTTAAGGGAGTGGGTAATTGTTCCAATTTAATGCCAACCTGAGACGCGAAGCCGGCGTCAATGAAGTTCTCATCCGCTCCAGAATCCACCAGGGCTGACACAGGAAAGGAATGCCCGAGGGACAGGAGAGTGGCATCCAGCAGTGAGCGAGAACAGTGAGAATCGGGGACGGAGGGGGCGTGGCTCAGCAGGGCCCCGAGCCTCACTGCCGAGCCCTGTCTTTTGGCAGTGACGGACAGGTGGAGATGAGATGCCCGGGCAGCGCACAGTACAGACACACTCCGGTCTTAATCCGATGAAGCCGCTGTGCCTGGGTGAGACGTGTGCGGCCCAGCTGCATGGGCTCCTCTTCCGTGACACCATGCGTCACGGGGGCAGAGAGGGTAGTCTTAGGGAAGAGTGGGGAACAGGAAGCAGCGAAAGCCGGAGGCACGGAGCTGCCCGCCTTCTCCCTACGCCGCTCGCGTAGACGATTATCCAGCCGGATAGAGAGGGAAATCAATTCATCGAGAGTGTCAGCTTCCTCCCTAGTAGCCAGCTCATCCTTGATCGACTCACCGAGACCGGAAAGAAAAAGCCCACGTAGTGACTTGTCGTTCCAGCCCGACCTGGCGGCATAGGTCTTGAACTCAACAGAGAACTCAGCTACACTGAGCCCTGACGTAAGGAAATAAGCCGCTTGGCGGCGTCCCCTCCCTCTACTGGGTGATCAAAAACTTTCCTCATTTCCGCTACAAAAAGGTCAAAATTGTCATTAACTGGAGAACTACTGTCCCATAATGCTGAAGCCCACGCTAGTGCATTACCCTTAAGTGACCCCATAATGTAAGCGATCTTAGATCTTTCAGTGGGGTAAGTGAGGGGCTGCTGACTGAAAACTAGGGAACATTGGATCAGAAAGGCTCTACACGTACCCATGTCCCCAGCATAGCGCTCAGGCGCAGGAATGAAGGGCTCACGGGCTCGTGGCAGGTGTATCGGAGGAGTGGGAGCAGGCGGAGGTGCCGCTTGAAGTAGAGGCACTGTGGTGAGGGGAACCAGTAAGTCCAATTGCTGCCCCATTTGAGTGACACGGGTAGCGAGATTCTCAAAAGCCTCCATAGCGTCCCGGAGGGCTTGGCTGTGCTCAGCCACCTGAGTGCCTTGGGCGGCGAGAGCTCCACGGATCTTGCCAAATTCCGCTGGGTCCATTTTGGCCAGTTCGTTCTGTTACGGTTAAGTTCTGGACCCAAGAGCAGACAGAGGCAGTTGTGGATATAATAAAAAAAGGTTTATTTCAACGAAGGTGGGGAAGCAGGTGGTGAGTGGGGAAGCCGGGGCGGAGAAGCAGGTAGGTAAGCTGGAGGTTGTGGTCCGGGTAACTGCAGGCAGAGGAAAAAACAACGTTAGGGTGGTGATCACAAAAACACGAGGACACGAGATTAGGACGAGGTAGAATACTTGTAGCCAGGCGTGTATAGTTACCACTGTAGTGCATGGTATGAACTGGCAACGACAGCAGGGAAGCCAGAGGTGATATAGTCGCGATGATTGCTGATGCAGACCAGGTGTGCCACAGAACAGAGGGAGTGGGAGTGGCAAAAGGAGGAGGAGCGCACAGCAGCCAGCTGTGATCACCACAGACATAAGCTAAGACAAAACATCTTATTGATGTCTTGATTATGTCTACTTGACATTAACCAATAATATGACCTGTCATAAACATGTCATAGTAGACTTATTTATCAAATGTAAATTAACTATTTCCATTTATGTGGTAAGATTATATTAAACTGTCATATGCGGAACATTGGGGGCGGGACCTGATAAGCCTTTGGCTTCTTCCGTCTCCCTTCGGACAACACAAAGTATGATGTATGAATATTTGCAAGAGAAAATTGTGTATTGTGTGGAATTGTCCGAAAGAATAATAAATAAATAAATAAAATAAATAAATTTTGACATTGACTGTCATGAGACCTTTATTACACTGTCATGAATGATTCTGTTGGCCTCAAGTAAAGTGAAACCATTTGGACATTTCATTAACATGTCATGAAACGTTATTACACAGTCTAATGCCTTTATAACATGCTCATGAATGATTCTGTTGGCCTCAAGTAAAGTGAAACCATTTGGACATTTCATTAACATGTCATTAACTGTTATTACACTGTCTAATTTTGACATTTACTGTCATGAGACCTTTATTATACTGACATGAATTATTCCCTTTGCCTCAATGTAAAAGAATTTGGACTTTTAAGTAAATGTTATTACACTTAATTACACACACAACAGTGTTAACTGCAGTAGTAGCCCCTTTATAGATGTAACATGAAGCATGTCAGTATTACATGTGAAAATACCTTAACAAAGGCAATATAAGTCAAGACAGTCTGTTTCATTTTCTTTGAGACACTAAACAAAAAATATATACAAACACTTAAAACCGAAATAAGAACCACTTTAAAATCAAATGATTTGATTTTATTTTATTTTATTTGGACATGGACATGACAATGACATTGGACGAACCAGATGCAATGTTTTCAGTGTGTTAGCATAAATGCTAGTTTACAACACCTGTCCACAGGAGGCTTTTAAAAACAACAAAATAAACAAGTCAAAACAAAAACAAGATCAAAATACTGATAAAAACTGACAATTAAAAGAGTAAAAATGCAGTATACAATGAAGTACAGAGCAGCAATATAATAAGTCAAATATACTGTATATATAAGATACGTAGAGTAAAACAAAGGCAGCATGATCAAACAATACACCAGTTGTAAATTATTTGTGTGAGCACTGTTGATTTGATTTGAGCCGTTGTTTAAGTTCTCTGTTAAAAGTGCTGCTATTAGTCTCTAGTTTTAGACTAGTGGGCAAGAGGTTCCACAGTTTAGCCCCCTTTGCAGAGAAAACAGACTGCACAAAATGCACTTTCCAGTCCTTAAATGAGCAATCCAAAGAATAAAACAGTGGCTTTAAAATAAATAATATATGTTATAATGGCTGCTAAAAATCACCAGGAAGAGATCAGCTTAAACACAAAAGGAGAGCAAATGGCACTGAGCTTTTAAACTTTGTGGGCATGTTAGATTCAGCATAACTAGTGCAAACTTGTAAGTGAATACGGTGCTTAAACAGGCAGATTGCAGATCAGCAAATCATAGAGCTATTAGCACACACAATAATAACAGAAATATACACTAGATCAGGTTGAAGTAAATAAAAGATACATCAAATAAAAGAGACAGTGTAGGCCTACTGCCCTGGCAGTGCGTAGTATGGAGCATGACAGCGAGCTAACATTTAAAAGCCCAATAAAGAATAAAAGACACAAGGCTTGACTTTTATTGTTTCTTTGTGAATCTTGTATTGGTAGGTTTTTCTTTGTAAAACTGTAAGGGTGTATTCACACATGGAAAGTCCGTTAGTTCACTTGCTTTGGTCCAGACCAAATAGAGTTTAGATTTTTTCTTCACTTTCATATTGCCCCTTTTGCAAGTGAACCAGCATTACGAAGCAAAACCACACGTGATCTGAGGTCATTCATTCATTGGACAGACATTCTGAGGTGGAGAGAAGCAGGAAGAACAAAGTAAAAACTGCGAATTTATCATTGATATAATATTGGGTTAAAAATAATAAAAAGGCCTACATCTAGCCTATACCTATAAATAAAGAAGAAAAACATACAATTATTGTTGTTTCATATGGTTATAATATGTAGCCCCATGTCAATGCCACGTCTGATTAAGCTGTGTACCAGCTTGGTGTCAGTTCGGCGCAGTTCAGCTCCAAACTGACACGGGGACAGTAGGCTATTGACGGTCCCGTTGGGAAGAACAATAAAAACACACACTTCATGCAAAGCGCAGCGTGAACCTGTTGGCACTGTAGGCTACGGGAGACGCTCCTCTCCATCTGATCGCTGAACATATCAGCATGTGTACGCGTCATTATCAACTGTAATATTTTCGCTCGGGGCTCCCGGTCAAACCACAACTAATCTTCCTAACAACGGCGACAACAACACTTTCCCATAATGTGAATCTGATGGCAATTTATTAAAAAAGAAAAGGCACAGCGCTTCCTGCAATTGGGTCGGATCGAGTCCGGCCAAATTCACACCACAAACGAACTGCAGCAGAGTGCGTTTTGAAGCGCATCGAGACCACCTCTTCAGCTAGGTCTCGGAGCGTTTGTTTGGTCCGCCCCCGAGTGCGATTGCTGTATTCACACATGTCTGAAAGATGCGCACCGAAGGCGGAAGTGCACCTGAGTTCGTTTCAACCGAACTAAACAAGGTATGTATGAATACACCCTAACATAGACATGAAAAAATAAATCAATATACACAGAAAGTACCAGACCTATACAGACAGTAGACAATACACAGTAAGTAGTATATGGTAAGTATACACACAGCTATGCTATTCCTATTTAAGTATTAAACAACACATGACTGTAAAAACACAGCTTAGCATGTATGACAAAGTATAGTGAGCTACCAAACAATTAGCTTCTGTAGTAGTCTACCTGCTAGCTAATAGAGCCACATGTGCAATCAAATAAACATAAAAGTAGCTTACTTTACATTCTTACACCTGAAAGCTAATGTAGCCAACACTACAAACTATCAACACTTACAGACAAATAGTCTCCTAGGCAAAGGCGTTATAAAGAAATACCCAGCAGCATTTATCTGTAGACTATGCTGTTCCTGTAGTCTGCATACAACTGTGAACAAAATGTAGGCTACATGAAACACCGGAGATTTGGCGCCAGATCCTGTATGCTACACATGAGGGCTCACTCTGACACTTTTTCCAAAAACCAAGATAAAATTAAAATATTAACACTTAATATTCACTTAGAAAAACTGCTATATAACAATAATTGCAATTGCAATATGTCAAGACAGTCTGTGATGCCTTAACTATAAGTCTGTGTATATTGATTTATTTGTTCATGTCTAAGTTTTACAAAGAAAAACCTACCAATACATTCTTTTATTCTTTATTGGGCTTTTTAAATGTTAGCTCGCTGTCATGCTCCATACTACGCACTGCCAGGGCAGTAGGCCTAAACAGTCTCTTTTATTTTATTTATTTTATGTATCTTTTATTTACTTCAACCTGATCTAGTGTATATTTCTGTTATTATTGTGTGTGCTAATAGCTCTATGATTTGCTGATCTGCGATCTGCCTGTTTAAGCACCGTATTCACTTACAAGTTTGCACTAGTTAAAAGCAGTCTCAAACTCACACAACATATCCGCAGCGATCTTTGATGTTTACTATCACGGCTTCGACGTTGCATGCACGTCACTGTCGTCATCCGGTTACGTCCGCCCCAGAGCACCATACAAAGGGCTCTGGCGCGCCCATATTAGATAGAACCAATTGAAACGTGAGCCCGGATTTCTGGTCTTTTTGAAAAAGCTTCAACGGAGAGTGTCCAGACCAACAGGCGCAGCAAACTTAATTTGCCAGCGCCTAGTGGCAGGTCTGGGAATGCCAGGCTATGAGACAGGTAGTTTTTTTCTCAAATTGTGGCAGTGGGGTAAAGTGAGACAAAGGCTGTGGGGTAAAGTGAGACAGTGTCTGTGCCCTATTTTAATGAATCCATTATATTTGAGGTAGCAGCAAGGAGACTAGTTTGAAAAGACAAAATACAATGTGGGTTGGAGGTGGGGGTTGATGGTTGAAGGGGTGTCAGCAAGGGCATGGTTTGGCACGTATGTATGTGGGGGACACGAGAGTGACCTTTAACATCAATAGACTCTAAGAAATATGTCTTTATTAAATGAATGATCCCAATAAAACAAATGCAGAAAAAAAGACTCAAAAGATGGAAAATGACAGCTGGGTCTAGTCCTGTTCTGAGTCCCAGACTGTTCTGGTTCTGATTGCCCTTTGCTCTGACCCCCAGACTCTAGCTGACTCTAAGGGTCCTGTGTTCTGACCCCCAGACTGTGTTTTAATCTAACTGGTTCCATCTGTCATTTGAATGTAAATTATTAAATATGAATCATATGTTGTATTTGATCAGAGTTACTTTCAAGTGTTTAGAAGAATGTTTTGCATTCTGTTACTAGTCCGACATTAGTTTTGGAATATTTGGTTTTCAAGCTAGCCGTCAGGATTCTAACTGTTACAATGTGTGTTGTTATGGTAGTTTCAGAGTGTAAAATGTAAGTGGTTCAGTTTTCCCCCTTGATTTTTCTGGTCTGTCTCAGTTTACCCCACAGCTGTGGTAAAGTGAGACACATGACAACATTTTTTAAAACAATCATATTTTCACTGCCCTTTGTCTTGAAAAAATTCAGCTAATTCCCATTTCTAGGAAACATCCTGAATTAATGGGAAATGTGTAAATTTGAGTGATAGGGGAAGGTGGGGTGATTTGTGCATTTTGGAAGTTGCAAAACCCCTTGTTTCTAGAAAACCGTGGAAGAAATTGGAAATGTGACCACATATTTAAGAAGAGCCATCCATTTGACTCATCCTGTAAAGAAGGGAGACACAAGGAATAAGATATAAGCACATTTAAGCTCAAAAAACTGTGTTTTGCCTTTCAAAGTAAAATTTCCATGATCAAGGTTTTTTGATTATTGTGTCTGAACAATTATAGACACGTTTGAAAACATTTGACACATGTTTTAGTGCTTTGTATGCTACACTTTGAGTCTATATAGTTAGCACAATGTCAACCCTAAATTGCTGCATCATGCCTATTATCCAAAATTCTGGGGATGGGGTGATTTGTGCGCAAGGGCCTGGGTGAGTTATAAGTAAGTAAGTAAGTAAAATGTATTTATAAAAGCACATTTATGACAGTTTGCACTGTCCAAAGTGCTGTACATAGTGCATTCAGTAGGTAAACAATGAAGGTAAAATAACAATAACCAAAATAAAAGACGTAAAGCCCATACATCCACATAAACACAGATAGTAGTGCAGAGGTAAGTAAGTAGTGCAGAGGTTAATGGGGAGGAAACACCAGGGTGTACATATGGGTTTTGAGCCTTGATTTAAAGGCAGTAATGTAGGGGGAATCACATTTGTCAGGTGGCAGTTGGTTCCACAAGCACGGAGCAACTAGTGCAAAGTACATTTCTGAGAGTTGTGCCAGTGGCATGGCTGTATACGCTGGTCACCAAAAGAAAGTGATTGTCTACAGTAGCTCAGAAGAGAGTGACATCTCAATTCCACTTAACGACACCACTGATGAGAGTTCAGATGGCCAGAAAGATGATGATGGTGACTTTGTCATTGTGACACAATGACGCACAAATCACCCCACTACGTGGGGTGATTTGTGCGACAAGACAACTTTTTTTCCGAAAGCTATATTTCTTAAACAGTTTATTCCAGATCCAAAGTTTTTATTGCCAGGGATGCACAACATCCTGAAATATATGTACATATTTGAGTTGGAGACTTAACTGTCAAGGCCTCACTTTAAAATCACTTTGAGTAAAAAGTTGCACAAATCACCCCACCTTCCCCTAAATCATTTTAGCTCGCTTAGAGGGGAGCAAATGTAAAAAGTGTCTGAGATTACCCCGTTCTCCCCTACTGCAATTACAGTGTTTCAGCATGGAGACCAATATTCTCAGAGTTTATGTTTATAACAGCCTATAACACACACACACACACACACACACACACACCCACACACACACACACACACACACACACACACACACATACACACACACACACACACGCCTCCCAGCACAGCAGAGCTTGTATTTCTAATATGTCAGAAGCTAAATTAAACACTAAAGAGTCTCCATTGCTCCACAAAAGAAGCGGGAGCTTTCCTCAGTCCAGAATGATCATTACAAATGTCTGGCTTTTGTACTTGGAACAATCTCCGACTGGCTGTCACTTCCACATCTTCTCTCTTCTCAATCTCCATCACAGACAATTCTCTGCTTTCCTTTCTTCCCATGCTCCTAGTCAAGCCTTAATCTAGTAAAGCCACTGAGAATGTTATCCATCATTATTGTCAATATCCATACCAGTTAGTCTGCTTGGACACCTGAGTACTTTGCTAAGCTTTTCAGATCTCATGTGCTGTATGTCTGAGTCACATCATGTATACGACGGTTTAAAAATGTGATAGCCACTGTATCACTGTCAAGAATAGTGTTAAGAGTCTACAGATGGCTTGTAGGATGAGAGGAGTCGCTTTGTGAGAAGGTGATTGGATCAGATTTTAGGCTGGGCGAGAGGAAGGCGGTGATAAGGGAGAATGCCCACCTCATAACTTCATTCATGAGTTGTACACATGCCCCAAAGACACCTTACTCAATGTATTCACATACAACCAGTATGTTGTATGCTCTGCATAGTCAATGGTAAGCTGAGATCATAGAGTGGGGTAGGCAAATAACACAAGCATCGGGCCTGATGAATATCCTTTCCTTTCAATTAGCAAAAGCTTCTAAAACAACATCCTACTCGATTTTATTGAAGAGGAAAGGTTGCGAGTAGGCCTGCACATTACGCACTGGTTGGTCTGAGAAGAAATGAGAGGGCATGGTGGGAGGGTGGAGGGCTCATACCATAGTTTTATACAATGCTCATACACAGTGATCCTGTAGCTAAGAATATTGTGCACAGGATGCCTGGTGAACACAAGCCGACGGTCTCTTTGTGAGAAGGTTGTCTACAGTACGGATTGCCTGAGGCACAATCTGAGGTCATTCCAATGTATTGTTCTTTGCAAGCCCTTCATCCCGAGGCTATGTGTACAGTACAAGATTTAGACACACAGCCTATGGGATATACTGTATGTCAAAGCATTATCCCTTTTCATTGTAATGACTGCTGAGCTGTAGCCTAGGGCTGTACAGAGAACATAGTCAGTGCAGGGTGTGTCCCTTGTGGTCATCTATTCTAGACTTATGGCTCTTTTTATGTTTTAGATCTGTTTTAGCCCCCACTCTGCATTAATAAGCTACTGCGGATGTTGAATTCCCTAACCAGCCCTTTGGTTGGACGAACACTTAAGAGCCGTCCTGCTGTGTGGATACTATAACACACACAGCCATGGGCCTAACTAGCATGTATCTGAGCATTTGATGGCTCTAGCAAAGTCGATTTGGCTGGAAGGCCCAATGTTAGGGTGGGGGCAGGGAGCTGCTGCGCCACACTGGTGTTGGGGATTACGGACACAGTCCACTGATCAAATCTCCCCTATTCCCAAACTGTGTTAGCTTAATACACAGCAGGACTTTCAAAATATCAAGCAGCCTGAGAGACACCATGGGCAATAGAGACGACTCCTCTTATGTTTCACTCCTGCGTCGCATCCTCAAAGCGATTATTTCAAGACGATGAATGATATTGTGTTGATTTGATCAAATGTTGATCAAAACGCCTTCGCACATCTGAGGCTAATTTAATCTGAAGGGACATGAAGATAGAATGTCATTGGATGGCTTTTAATAAAGTAAAGCATCAATTTAAGCCATATTTTGTTTCATGGTAGAGGGATTAATTGGATGTTCTCTAGCTAGCAAATCTGAAGAAAAACCGAAGCAACTTGTGTGTCTTGTTCCTTCTTCAGCTTACCGGTAATAAAAAGATATCTGGACAGACCCTCATAAGCAATACATAGTGAGTGATTATTTATGGGAAGAGTTAGGTAAGGCTGGTTTCCATCAGGGAGCTGGAAGGAGAAGTGGCTGGAGGACTCCTGCTGATGGTGTATGTAAAGTTTTAATACAGGAACCCAGCAGTTGTTCAGGAAATGGATTTGACTGAACACTACAGCTAGCTTACTAACTAGGAATATTCTGTGGGATATATTACACATTTCTCGTCAATGATGGCTGTTATTTTCCTCCAGTGGGGTGGAGAGAGTGATTGTTTTGTTTACACTATAGACATGTATACACAGTAGTTTGGTCATGACATAGACAGATGATTGGTTGAATCTTAAAAGATAGACAGGAGACCCCTATTCAAATAGACAAGGAGAGAAAGAGACACTTCCAAGGTCTCAGTCATCCGTAAGTTATTATGAAAGAATGTTCATGCTTGTTTTCATGCTTGTTTCATTGTAGAGGTGAAATACATTTGGTGGTAGCACTAATGGGTATGCGCTGATCATTTTCTTCATCTGACATGACTGAAAAGGACCTTTCTTTAGCAAGCATTTGTACACATATTATAATTTTTCGTTTCCTTTTTCTTCATTATTCTTCTCCACCTGCTATCAACACAGGCTAATGTGCGAGATGGTTGTGTATCTGGGTCAGGGACAAGCCGTTCTGTCGACCATTGGTTGTGTGAAGTAGAGAAGTACACCTTGCCTCTGTGAAGCTGTTAGAGCCACCCTGTGGTGATGTGCGATGTATTGCCTCTTGCCATCCCATAGAATTTTCTCCTGCCCCCATTTGTGATCTGTGTAGCCTACATTATCACTGCATGTTTCTGTCTGCTTCACTCGTTAAGCTATGTCCTCTTTTCTCAGACAATGCTCTATTCACCCCTTCACCTTAAGATCTGTGTTCATTTCATACTGGTTTATGGCCATCAGTATTTCTCTAGAATTGTTCTATAGAAGCTACACGTGTGCTCGAGTCAATAGGAACAACGTGCTTAAAAAATAAATAAACTGCCTGGTGCCTTATTATATTTGTATTCATGTTAGCCCTTTTGTAATTTTGACATTTGAGAGAGTTGTATCCTTCTTTACGTCCACAAGGCACAATAGAAGTGGAAGGCATCCCCCATCTGAAATTATAACATGTATGATTGATTTTCTCATAAAATAATTCTTTCTCTTCCCTTACAGCATATCATTATATTTATTCAGGAGACTTTTTCTTTTTCAAATATGAATTTATTAATATGTTTTCCTTTACTTTTCACTTGGTGGTCTCATTTCTTGTTTTCTTCTTCTTCACTGGTATGAATACTACAACATATTATTGAGTTGTGTGTGGAGGTTGGTGATACGCTCTCTTTGGGCTTGCATATAGTTTGGGGCTTCTTTAATCCCACAACGGCCATTGTGGTGACATTATGGAACACAGGCATGGGGAAGCATCAGGAAAACATCCCTCTCTCTATCTCTCTCTCTCCCCCTCTCTCTCAAAGATCATCCTCCGGTTGCCCCCTCATTCTTTCTGTCCATCTGTCTGTTTATCTGTCCACATTTTTTTTTTTGATTTGTCATCGTGATGTGCTTGTGTGTCTTTTCTTTTGAAATAATGCTCTTTATGAGTATTGAATGTGTTATTCTCACTCATCCTCCCGGTCGATTGAAGAGCCCGACGGTCAATCTATCCCACAGCTCAATTCTTTACTGCGCTATATTTCCACTTTACTTTTTATCCTCTGTTGTACACTCAAGTGGGAAAGCTCTCGCTTAGAGGAAACTATCAAGGGCAAAACGAGGGCTGGAATAATCTTTCTCCTGGGTAGTTGTCCCACCTCTTTATAGAGTATGAAAGGATTGAAGCACTTTGATGAATAAAGACGCAGCACACGGATGGCTGGGCTAAGAAACGTGTCACCTTAAGTGTCTTAAGCCAATAACAAACAGGCAATAACAAACTGGAGGTTTAGCAAAGGATAGACATGGAGGTGCAGTGCCTTGTGGATTTGCTTGATGGAAAGCAAACATTAAAGCTTTTATTATTTTGCTTTGTTATGAGGATGAAACCTGCCATAAGGCTGTTCTACTGTTACTGTTCTTTATTCTTATCAGTCTTTAACATTTGTATCATTACAATTTTGATCAGGACATATAAATCAATTTGTTAGTAGCAAAGTCATATAGGGGAGAACGGGGGAATCTGAGGCATCGGGTAATGTGAGCCACCCCCTGTATCTAGGCAACGGAAAACATTTGTGGTCATGTGAGATATATGTTTTCAAGCCCCTCTCATTTCCCCATGGCCCTGAAAGAGAGGACCTCATGGTGCTGTGGTAAGCATGTTTTTTTCACCAAAATATCCTGGTTTGTGCGCGTCGCCATCTTGTGAGATTTTTACTCCGCCTCACTCCTCTTGCCGAAAAGGGGAATCGACGTCACGTCGGGGGGAGGGAGATAGCTGACGTATACCTCCGAGGCAAAGTGAGGGACAACGGGCGGAGAGCTGTCACTCTAGAGAACGCGCCAATACATTTTAACCTCCAAAAGAATAAAAACTAGCGTGGGCCAAAAAAATTCACCCCCCTCAGTGTTGTCATGGAGATATGACCTAAACATACAGACTAAACTGGTTTTGTGGCCCAGGCTGTAAATAGGTTTAATAAGACTTTGAAAACGGCCTATCTAACAAGTGAGTCAAAGAAAAACTGCTCTCTTGGCGCCACCCCCAGTGGCACTTTCTGGTTACTACAGTTGTAGGTCACTTCCTTATTGGATGCCGGTAAAAATCGCTGAGGTTGGGGCTTGGTGTTGATGAACTACCAACATATGAAACCATGTGATGCTGATAACTGAAGATTAGCCTGAAATGCTAAGAGAGGTAGTTTTTTCTCAAATTGTGGTGGGGGAAAGTGAGCCAAATGCTGTGGGGGAAAGTGAGCCACTGTCTCACTTTCCCCCACCATTCTCCTGTGTTCTGAGTCCCAGGCTGTTCTCGCTGGTTCTGATTTTCCTGTGCTTTGACCCCCAGACACTAGCTGGCTTTAATGGTCCTGTGTTCTGACCCCCAAACTGTGTTCTAATCTAACTGGTTCTATCTTTCATTTGAATCTTATTAAAACCTTTTGAATTATAATATGTTGTATTTGATTTTGTTCAGAGTTACTTTCAAGTGTTAAGAAAATTTGCTTTGCTTAATTGACCAAACCCCATCATTCTTTTACTGGTCCGACATTAGTTCTGGAATGTGTGGCTAGCTTTCAGGATTCTTACTGTTACTGTTACGGTTGGGTCTGGAGGACACAGGCGCAGAGACAGTGTGAGTAAAAGAAGATTTATTTTAGGAGAAAACCAGCAGGGTGTTAGGACCGGGATCCGGGGAGGGAAACTGGCTGGCATGGGGGTCCAGGGAGAGAGCAACGGGGCAAGTCCAGGAGCCTGAGTGGAAGCAGGCTAGAGCGGGCAGGCAGGAGGGGTCCGAGGAGTAGTGCTGGAGAGCTAGGGCTGGAGCTGGTGGCTGGAGTCAGGCCGGGAGAATGTGTGAAAAACAGAAGCTACAATCTGGCAGTGTCTGGAAGGTAGGCCCGGGTATAAGTAGCGCAGTTGATGAAGATTGAAGGCAGCTGCGAATGTTGTTAATTGACTCCAGCACACCAGGCTCCACCCCTGCAATTAGCTCAGCACACAAACACAGGTGAAAAGGGAAAACACATATAAGGCCAAGGAGCCCAAACGGGATCATGACAGTACCCCCCCCTCAATGAGAGCCTCCAGGCGAGCCACCGGGCTTCCCTGGGTTGTCCCGGTGGAACTCCTTAATAAGGGAGGGATCGAGGATGAGCTGGCGAGAAATCCAGCTCCTCTCCTCAGGACCATAACCCTCCCAGTCCACCAAGTACTGAAAGCCCCGACCACGGCGGCGAATATCCAGGATCCGCCGGACTGTGTAGGCGGGGTGATCATCAATCATGCGGGGAGGTGGAGGGGGTGTAGCTGGAGGACACAGAGGGCTGGTGGAGACAGGCTTAAGCTGGGAAACGTGGAATGTGGGGTGAATCTTCATAGATAATGGCAGTTTTAATTTGACAGCGGATGGGTTGATAACAGTTTCGATTTCAAAAGGACCAATGTAACGTGGGGACAGCTTCTTAGACTCAGTGTTGAGTGGGATGTTTTTTGAAGAGAGCCAAACCTTCTGACCTGGTGTGAACTGTGGTGCTGGAACCCGGTGTCTGTCTGCCATGCGCCGATTGCGCTCGGTGGAACGGAGCAGGGCAGCGCGAGCGTCCCTCCAGACCTTACGACAGCGTCGAAGGTGGGCCCGGACAGATGGCACCGCGATGTCGCCCTCCTGTGCTGGGAACAGAGGGGGTTGATATCCAAGGGAACATTCGAATGGGGACATACCAGTAGCTGCACTTGTCAGGGAGTTGTGGGCATATTCAACCCATGGCAGGTGAGTGCTCCAGGAAGACTGGTTCCGAGTAGTTACACAGCGCAGCGCAGCTTCGAGGTCCTGATTGGCCCGCTCCGTCTGCCCGTTCGTCTGGGGGTGGTAGCCTGAGGAGAGACTGACAGAGGATCCTAACTCACGACAGAAAGCCCTCCATACCTGGGACACGAATTGTGGACCCCGATCGGAGACCACGTCAGCAGGGATCCCGTGGAGGCGGACCACATGCTGAACCAGGAGATCAGCAGTCTCAGACGCTGTAGGAAGCTTGGGCAGAGGCACAAAATGGACAGCCTTGGAAAATCTATCAACAATGGTGAGTATGGTAGAATTACCTTCGGACAGCGGGAGACCAGTGACGAAGTCGAGACCAATGTGACTCCAGGGGCGCCCAGGCACCGGGAGGGGACGGAGCAAACCTGAGGAGGGTTGATGCGAGGACTTACTGCGTGCGCAGACAGTGCAGGCGAGCACGAAGGCACGGGTGTCAGCCTCGATGGTGGGCCACCAGAAGTGTCGCTTGGCCAGGGACAGGCTGCGGTTAACACCCGGGTGGCAGGAGAAACGTGAATTATGCACCCACTGGAGGACCTTGGAGCGGACAGCACTTGGCACGAACAGCCGACCCTGCGGCCCGGTTCCCGGATCCGGTTCCTCCCTCAGCGCCTCTCGGATCCGTGCTTCAATCTGCCACCTGACTGCCCCCACCACACAGCCAGGGGAGATGATGGTATCGGGACTGGAGAGACCGTGGTCAACGGCAAACTGTCGGGACAAGGCATCCGGCTTCCCATTCTTGGACCCTGGTCGAAAGGTGAGCTGGAAGTTAAATCGACCAAAGAACAATGCCCAGCGGGCTTGGCGGGAGTTAAGGCGCTTGGCGGACTGGATATAGGACAGGTTCTTGTGATCAGTCCAAACAATAAAAGGGATCTCCACCCCCTCCAACCAGTGCCTCCACTCCTCAAGCGCTAGCTTAACCGCTAGCAGTTCCCTGTTGCCGACGTCGTAGTTGTGCTCTGCGGGAGACAGGCGTCTGGAGAAGAAGGCACAGGGATGAAGCTTCTGGTCCTCCGGGGAGCGTTGAGAGAGGACCGCCCCTACCCCGGAGTCCGAAGCGTCGACCTCGACCACGAACTGTAGAGCCGGGTTGGGATGAATGAGAATGGGGGCTGAAGTGAACCGCCTCTTCAGTTCCACGAACGCCGCCTCAGCCTCAGGGTTCCAAGAGAAGGGGATAGCTGGGGAGGTAAGTCCAGTGAGGGGAGCCGCTACTCGACTGTAATCCCTGACAAACCGTCGGTAGAAGTTGGCAAAGCCCAAAAAGCGCTGGAGCTGCTTCCGGGTCACGGGTTGAGGCCACTGTGCCACCGCCTGTACCTTCTCGGGGTCGGCCCTCACCTGCCCTCGCTCTATGATGTACCCCAGGAAGTCCACGGAGTCCACATGGAACTTGCACTTCTCTGCCTTGACATACAGCTTGTTTTCCAGGAGTCGCTGTAACACCTGCTTCACGTGTTGGACATGTTCCTCCTGTGAGCGAGAGAAAATCAGTATGTCGTCCAAGTACACAAACACAGTGCGATTTAAGAGGTCACGGAGCACATCATTAACCAAAGCTTGGAAGACAGCGGGGGCATTAGTGAGACCAAAAGGCATTACCAAATATTCAAAATGTCCGAGGGGGGTCTTAAATGCAGTCTTCCATTCGTCACCCTTCCGAATGCGGACAAGGTGATAAGCATTGCGGAGATCAAGCTTGCTGAAAACTGTGGCACCGTGGAGGGATTCAAAAGCAGAGTTAATTAAAGGCAGAGGATACTTGTTCTTGATAGTGATATTGTTAAGACCCCTATAGTCTATGCAGGGACGCAGGGAACGATCCTTCTTGGCCACAAAGAAAAACCCAGCCCCGACAGGAGATGACGAAGGTCGGATAATACCTGAAGCAAGGGACTCCTTGATGTATGTCTCCATTGTCTCTCGTTCAGGCCGGGACAGGTTATACAGACGACTGGATGGCAAAGGAGCACCTGGAAGAAGATCAATAGCACAGTCATAGGGCCGGTGAGGGGGCATAGAGAGAGCACGTTGCTTACTAAATACCTCTCCCATACTGTGATATGCGGCAGGGACTTCAGACTGGTCAGGGGGCTCAAGCTTTAAAGGCACAGTGGCTCCCTCTGCTGGGGAAAGGGCGGACCGCAGGCAAGACGAGAGGCAATAATCACTCCAACTTAGTACACGACTAGTCGCCCAGTTGATGTGGGGATTGTGTAACCTTAACCAAGGCTGACCCAAAACTAAGGGAGTGTGAGGGGAAGAGATAATGTGAAACTGTATTACCTCATGGTGGTTGCCTGACAGGACAAGGCGAAGAGGCTCTGTGCGATGGGTAACCCGTGCCAGCAGCTTCCCATTAAGTCCCTGGGCATTGAGGGGAGTAGCGAGCGGTCGAGTGGCAATACCTGCTCTGGCAACGAAGTCTGCATCCAGAAAGCTCTCGTCAGCTCCAGAGTCCACCAGAGCGAACAGTGAATGGGTTTGTTGGTTCCAGGAGAGCGTAGCCCGCAGTTGCATGCGAGATTGGGGGAAAGGTTCCGATGTGATCTTGTTCACCAGTATTCCCACCGTTACTGGGGAGCACTCCCTTTTGGCCGCTGGGGACAGGAGCTCAGGAAGTGACCGGGTTGAGCGCAGTAGATGCAGAGCCCTTCATTTATCCTCCGAAAACGCTCAGCATTGGAAAGTTTGGCTCGGCCCAGCTGCATGGGCTCCTCTGCCGAGGAGGAGGGAAGGACCAAGGAATCAGGGGACTGACTGGAGCTACGACCTGGGGAGTGTCTTATAGGAACTGAGGGAGAACGGGAGGAGAACGGGTCATGAGACCGCCCGGCTCTTTCCCTACGACGCTCTCTAAGGCGATTATCAAGTCTGATAGCTAGGGCCACTAACTCGTCCAAGCTAGCTGATTCGTCCCGAACTGCTAACTCATCCTTAACTGGATCGGCTAGTCCGTTGAGAAATGCCCCCTGCAGAGCCTCATCATTCCACCCCGTCTCTGCCGCTAGCGCTCTGAAGTCTACTGAATACTCAGCTACGCTGTGGGTACCCTGTCGAAGTGTGAGGAGTCGCTTGGTGGCATCCCTGCCGCGCACCGGGTGATCGAACACCTTCTTCATCTCAGCCAAAAATAAAGCAAAAGAGAAACAAACAGCTGACTGACCCTCCCATACTGCTGATGCCCAGGTTAATGCTTTACCCGTGAGTAAACTGATTATATAGGAGATCTTGGCTCTGTCTGTGACATAGGTAGATGGCTGTTGCTCAAACGCTAAGGTGCACTGAATCAGAAAAGGCCTACATGCCCCAAAGTCACCTGAATAGCGCTGCGGCGCCGGGACACGGGGTTCACGGGCTTGGGGAAGCGGCGGAGCCGAGGCAGGACCCTGTTGAAGACGACCGGGGTCGGCAGGAGATGGGGGAGTGAGGTGTGCCGAGACAACGTTGAGTTGCTGCCCCATAGCAGTAACACAGGTGGAGAGCCCCCTTAACGTGGAGAAAACATCTCGGAGAGTCTGCTCGTGTTTCCCTACGAGCACTCCCTGCACTGCCAATGCCTGGTGGAGGGAGTCCGTCTCTGCTGTGTCCATGTTTAGGGCCAGATTGTACTGTTACGGTTGGGTCTGGAGGACACAGGCGCAGAGACAGTGTGAGTAAAAGAAGATTTATTTTAGGAGAAAACCAGCAGGGTGTTAGGACCGGGATCCGGGGAGGGAAACTGGCTGGCATGGGGGTCCAGGGAGAGAGCAACGGGGCAAATCCAGGGGGCTGAGTGGAAGCAGGCTAGAGCGGGCAGGCAGGAGGGGTCCGAGGAGTAGTGCTGGAGAGCTAGGGCTGGAGCTGGTGGCTGGAGTCAGGCCGGGAGAATGTGTGAAAAACAGAAGCTACAATCTGGCAGTGTCTGGAAGGTAGGCCCGGGTATAAGTAGCGCAGTTGATGAAGATTGAAGGCAGCTGCGAATGTTGTTAATTGACTCCAGCACACCAGGCTCCACCCCTGCAATTAGCTCAGCACACAAACACAGGTGAAAAGGGAAAACACATATAAGGCCAAGGAGCCCAAACGGGATCATGACAGTTACAATATGTGTTGTTATGGTAGTTTCAGAGTGGAACAAGTAAGTGGATCAGTTTACCCCACAGCTGGGGTAAAGTGAGCCACATGACAACTTTTTTTAAAACACTCATATTTTCACTGCCCTTTGTCTTGAAAAAATTCTGCTAATGCCCATTTCTAGAAAACATCCTGAATTAATGGGAAATGTGTACATTTGAGTGATAAATCATTTTAGCTCGCTTAGAGGGGAGCAAATGTAAAAAGTGGCTCAGATTACCCCGTTCTCCCCTACATTTATTTTTAAAGAAAATTATATAATGCTGCATATTCCATTTCTTCCCATCTCTGCCTATTTAATATGGATGATTATTTATATTTTCTTGAGATACTAATGATTATGGTTCTGTGTGCTCATTGCTACCATGGTATGGACTGTTGGTTGCTCTGTGCATGGCATGACATTATATATACTGTATATACAGTATACTATATATTGTGTGTATTGTTTTTGCATGGTCTTCTGTTTTCCGTCATGCGTGCAAAGCCTTACATCAGGCTGTGAAGGGAGCCTTCAACAAGCTGGAGTGGGCTATTGGCTTCACTGGTTAAATGCACTTACCAAGTATGTGTTTGCTCACATCTGCTCATGTAAGAGGTAGGGAAAAGACAAAATTACATGTTGCCATAGCAACATAAAGGGAAGTCCCCCCCATCCCCAAATGTTACTGGGAAAGTGCAGCATTGCTTTTGGTCTGTATGTGACTCTGTGGGGGGCTGGTATATCGCATCATTCTGGAACCCTGAAAAGACCGCCACAACCCCCTCCTCTCCTTTTCAACAGGAGAATGGATTGTGGTTGTTCTGCTTCTCTTTCATCTGTCTGTGTGTTGTGAGGAGACCACCGGGGAGCCAGGCCGTGTTTCATCCTAGACCTGAGTCATCCCCTCTTCCCTCCATAGGATGAAAGGAGAGATACTGAGATGTTTCCCCCTGAGGTGCTCAGACAGGAAATACAGTCACCCTCAGTCTGTCTGGTTAGGTGTCTATACACATGGAAGAGGGTGTCTCTTTGTCAATTTAATCTTGTCTGTCCATTAACATCCATGTCAGATGGGCGTGTGAACAGTCTGATAATCCTAATGATCTGGTTGTGTACTTTGGGCCTGTGTGTGTGTGTGTACCTGTAACAGGGGGGTGCCAGGATGGAAGGGGAGAAAGAGCAGTAATTATGGCCTCCCAGAAACATCAGAGGGAAGTAATTTGTTGCTCTATATTTAATCAGTGGAGATAATGAGAGTGACTGCAGCTGACCGGGCCTATGGGCAGGCTGACAAGCGGGAACACCATTTCCTCCAAAAGCCCATTAGTCTTTAATGCAGCCAGACACAGTGTCTTATTTCCATACTTTTCACTCTTCAAATAATCATTATCGGCCGTTCTATCTCCAATTTCCTCACTTGTACACTTTTTCGTCTTTCTTGACCTTTATTATATTTTTCCTTTGTCCCAGCTCAACTTCTTTTCTCTCTTTTGTTTCTTGACTCTGTACAAGAAAGTATTTAAAGGTTCAGTAAGTGGAATGGTCAGTTTAGCAAACTTCCTGTCAGTGACTGCAGTTAGCAGTCCCCTCCCTCATCCCCACGTCACCACATTAATGCACTGCGGTCTTCAAGTAGCGAGTTATCTAGCATCATCTCAGATCTATAAGTGCGATAAAACATGATAAAAACCATCAAAACAGACATTGGGAAGGATTTTTACCTGCTCTGCTATAGGCGCATACACATTCACCCATCTGTCGCACTGCACGTGCACCGGCAGTGAGACGGGTGCCGGTTTGTAGCGTTCTCACTTCTGATTGGTTATTAGTAGTGGAATCCCCGAAAAGTTTATTTGCCGATTACATGCAGAGCGAGTGACTGAGAGATCGGCTTTATAAAATGCGCACACTATACAGTATAAGTGATCACTGTGTGAATAAAGAGTGATTTAACACTTATATTAACATAAATAAATTGCTTACTTCACCTTTAATCTCTTTAGTCACCTGTGTACTTTTTCCTCTTATTCTCCCTGGCACCCTCCTGATCTCTCTCTCTCTCTTCCTCTGTTTCTGCCCTCTCTCTTTCTTCCTCTCTTAGGGTGCAGGTAGAGTTCTATGTGAATGAGAACACTTTCAAGGAGCGCCTCAAGTTGTTCTTCATCAAAAACCAAAGATCCAGTGAGTTTTTTTCTCATATGAAATGTTTTTATTTGTATTTATTTTTAATGTACATGAATGTCACTACGCATTGTAATTTAATGTAACTTTATTTGAACAGGGACAGTGTACAAAAGAAACATTAACCTTGTTTAAAACAAGGAGAGATGTATTGTACCAGGTTTTAGCAAACTGCTATATTCCACCTGTAGTCCCTGGGAAGGTAAGAACAATATACTAAATACTAATACTAAACTAAACAAGACACAATAATATCTAGACATGGGATTAAACATTAAAAGGATAACAAGATATAATGATATAAATACATAGGATTAAAAAAAGTTCACAAAAAACACTACCTTACATATTTTATAAAAAAATATACCCCTATCCTAGTTGCACAAAATTCTATATATGAGTACAGATCTGTTGCGCAAGCAGCCAAGCCTTTGTCAGACGGGAGAAAGATTTAAAAAATGTATCGGTAATTAGATCTGATACAGAGACTGTTCCATTGTTTGATGCCTACAGAGGAGAAGGACGACTTTCCAACTGTGGTTTTGCATTGTGGGATTCTGCATTCTCCCTTAGTTGTTGACCTGGTTGCCCGTGCTGAAAATTCTGAGCCCAGTGTCACAAAGTTCCTTAAGGGAGGAGGTGCAGCATTGTGTATGATTTAAAAAATTAAGCGCACATTAGCATACACAATGCGATTTTCAAAATTAAGGAGATTGTGTTTATCCAGGATTTTGCAGTGGTGATATTGACGAGTTTTTTTATCATGAATTTTAAAGGTCACATATTATGCTAAATGCACTTTTTAAATGTGTTCTAACATATCCATGGGTCCACGGTGTGCCTAGAGACTGCCAAAATATTTTAAAAAATAACAATCTCTCCTTTTCTCACTCTCCCCCTTTCTGAAACCCCCACCCCTCCCCCCCAATATACTCCAGTCAGAATTCTCCTCGTTTCTGACCTCACAAACTGGAAAGCCAGAAGCTTCCACTGTGCAGCCCACTCCCCTATTTCTTATTGGTCCACGGCCCTGACAGACAGAGGGCGAGGCGTATCTGGCTTCGCTTCCGTGCAGTTATCTAAATATTCTTTGGGCTCCTTTTATTTAAAAACAAATGTCTTGCCTTTATATTTATTTTATTTTTTATATTTTATTATTATATTCATAAAATGGTAACTAGAAACAGGTGTATATGTTTTTTTTATTTTAAATAATATTTTGTTAATAGTAATATAGTGATATGTAAAGAATCCAAGATTACCTTTCAATTGACAAGATAAAATACAGTTACATTACATTATAACTTCTTCTCTATGAGGCCAACTATTGCCATGTGTCATTGTGATTGAGTTTTGGAGAGAGCAATCTAAGGGACTGGAGGATGTTCTGGTAGTGATGATGAATGGTTTATGAGCTGCTATTGTTCCCAAAAACGATTGTGTATTTGTGTGTTGTGTCTGTATGTGGATGTACGTTGCATTACACTACGGGATATTCATAAACCAAGCAATCAGAATAAATCTTTCAAATATCTTGAAAAATAAAATAAAATACAGCTGTGGAAAAAATTAAGTGACCACTCCACATGTTCAGTGTCTCTTGTTTTACTATTTATAGGCATATGTTTCAGTAGAATGGACATTTTTGTTTTATTTAATAAACTACTGACAACATTTCTACCAAATTCACAAAATAAATATTGTCACTAAGAGCATTACCATGAAGTCATGTATTAATATAGATTGAAGAATAATCCAGACTGGTCTCTTCATTTTTTCCGCGGCTGTATGTCTTTAAAAATTGTAGCTGCTGATATTTTTTTCAATGGCTGCCTTCTTTTTCCATTGCAGGTCTTCGAGTGCGAATGTTTAACTTTTCTCTGAAGGTGCTCAGCTGCCTCCTCTACATTGTCAGAGTCCTGTTGGACAACCCGCAAGCGGAGAAACAGGACTGGTGAGAGAAATGGCGCTAGCAGGGGGCTTAATGAGGTGAAACAAAGACTCTGTGAGTGTGTGGAGGCCAGGAACAAGTGCATCAGGTCAATAGATGAGATAAAGTATTGCATGGTTGGAGAGATGTGAGATGATGGTGTGAGAAGACAGGGGGGTGGAGATGCAATCACTATCCTGATATGGACTGAGAAGAGGAACTTGTTGGCGGTTGTAAATGTTTTTCTGATTGTCTTTTTTATTCCCTCCTGCAGCGCAAGCGGAGCAAACTGCACCAAACAAAACACATCCTCCCATCCCTGGAGTGAGTTTGACTGGTAAGCATGGGAGTCCCTCACATAGATAATATACTGTATAAAGGTCCCTCATTAGGATTGAGGGTTTGACTGGTAAGCAGGTGAGTCTCTCATTGGGATTGATGGCTTGGGCCTGCATACAAGGACTGTGCAAACCACACGCCCTGGAGGATTGGCCTCTCCCACCCCGCTTGGCTTTTCGGAAATGTTGTGTAACAGATCAATGCAACTGCTGATATTGAGCATTTCATATCTTAAGCTCATGTGTCACAATCGTACTGTATGGATTACCTGTCAACCTAACATGTATGTAGTGCCAGTGCGGCCCTAATCAATAGCGATGTAGTGGAGATAAAGCCTGGGATATACATCAGCAGGGGAGGAACCAGGAAGTGTATGCTGACCTTAGGCTATACCAGTTCTTCTGCTCAGGGACCTATTGATCTAATTGGTTGGCTGGTGACACTGGCTAAGCTCTGGCTTCTCATGAATAAGGAGCCTGACAGAGTGAGCTCAAGGGAAGGGATGGGCCTTCTCCTCCTGCAGCAGATTCTTCGGAGCAAATTTAGAGCGCGGGGCAGGAAAACATCAATGACATGCCCGAGGGTGTCGTCTTTCACAATAAGGCTTTTCCATTTCCATGTGACTGTGTGAATATTACTTTCTCCTACAATATGAACTCATCGGCAGCTGTCCACTCCTTTGTTGTTCACTTGTAAAGAGCCTAATCAGGCTTCATGTGGTGACATGAGACGTGTACACGGTCCCCTGTTAAGTGTCATACTGTTAGAAGATAATTGTAATATTTGATAGCCTCTGTCTTGGTTTTTTGACGCACCCCTCTCCTTTACTCACTATTGTTTGCTTTTTTCTTCTGCCCTGTAGGAAACTGATCATCTGGGTGGATAGACCTCTGGCTCTGTGGGCATTACAGGTCAGATACAGATAGACATAGGTGCACCTCATCAATTTGGGATTTGTTTAACAGTGCACTTTATTTCTTTGTTTACGTCGGAGCATTTCAGCGCTTAAATGCTCGAAATCTGATCATTCTAAATTGCTGTGAGAATTCACACTTATACTGTGTGAGATGCATTCTCTGTCAGACACGACATCGTCTCTTAAACCTGTTCCCTCTGAAGATCAATCACCAGCACGCCTACTGATTCCACCCACGTTCTCCTCTTCCATTTCTGCCACTGCTAATTTCTCTGGGCTCTGTTCTCTCTCCAACTCTCTTGCCTGCTCTGTGTCTACTCTCCCACTGTGTCTGCATCTCTCTCATACATTCAAAAAGCTATTGTAGTAAACAGTATTGACCGAGCATTACAGATACTACAAGTATTACAAATGATAACAAATGGGAACAACCAGAACAACCCCCCAATTATCCCAGGATTAGAAAACAATATGTACATATAATTTATAAAATAATGCTAACAATCATTTGCATGAACTCTCTCTTTGCAGGTGCTTGTGGCTTTCATCAGCTTCTCAGAAACTATGCTGCTCCTGTATCTCAGCTATAAGGTGAGTTACCAATGCCCCCCATCCACAATGGCCTGTGGCATTGATGTCCACAATGTGTGTCGGGGGTGAAATGCAAACGGATGGTGTTGCTTTTAGTCGAGAATGCAGAGTGTGTCCTCTCTACAAAACTGAAGATTTAGTTTCTCCCCTGATGCTGCTCCTTTGCTCTTGCTTTTGGAGAGCATCCCAGCATCCTCAGCACCAACCTGTTAGTGACAGACCAGAAAGAGTTTAGGGGAGGCCCCTGTGATGCTACAGTAGGGAGGTGTGGTGGGGGGGGGGAGATGGGGGGTTGCCCTGCCTTTGAAGTACTATAAGCCTATAAAGGGCTAACTCTGCAGATGATTCTGGAGGTTAGAGGCCTTAGCATTTAGAGCCGACTGATTCCTGTGGACATACCACATGCCCGTCCACCAACAGGACTCAAATTCAGGTCAGACATATGCAGGTGCAGGTGCAGGTGCAGGTGCAGGCAGTCACATACAATCAGCCCTGGTGAACATCTTAATTTAACCTCAACGCTTAGTGGAAGGAGTTTTCTCTTGAATGGCACCAGGGAGTTTTACAACCTTTATACATAGTGATCTATTCTGTTGTGCAAAAGCCGGTTAATTAGTCCCCTTTCACTCTCCTGCAATCGGGCCTTTTATTTGGTAATCCCCCCAAATTGGTGCATGACAATGGAAATCTCCTGACCCCAGTGTGTATGGTTTTTGTTTCCAGGGCAACGTTTGGGAGCAGGTATTACGTGTCCCCTTCATTCTGGAGATGATAAGCGCCATCCCCTTCATGATCACTGTGAGTGGAGGGATACACATTACACCAGCACACCACTTAAGCACCACAGTCCCATCCTCCCTCTTTGAACGCACACATCACACGTTTGATACTTGCCACAGTAATATACAGAAAGGACATGACAACAGGCACATGCTCACGTCGCTGCTTTCCTTGCGAGAGACCCTGTGTCTGTTAAAACAGCGTCTGAATGAGTGATGAGACCAAAGAGTCAAGAAAAACTGAAGCTTTCGTTTCTTGACAGGTGATTTTGCCCTCCTTCAGAAATCTCTTCATCCCTGTATTTCTCAATTGCTGGCTGGCCAAACACGCCTTGGAGAACATGATAGTGAGTGAAGCGCTATCCCCCTTTTCGATGTTTTCCTTACAGTACTTTCATCTCACCATCTCTTTTGTTTTGTATCATTGTGTCATCATGGGATTGCCCCGCTTTGTCCCCACCATGTCAGCTCACCAGCTTTTCTGAGACACAAAATCAGTCACACAATCTTTAAAGTTGCACATGGGTTTGAAATAGAAGCTTTTACACATCTCCTGCCTCCATCTCTCTCATGACATCCAACAGACTCAAGCTTGCATCACATTTTTAAATCAGTCTTCTCACACTCTTGTCCATGTATTCCAACACTTTCATCATCTGCCATTTTTCATCTCCTTTTTAAGTGCATCATCATGTGTCGGTCATCTATATATTGTATCTTTTTCTATTGTCCACCCCCTGCATTGTATCATCATTTAACATTGGAGCTGTTTGGCTCTTGTGATTCCTATCCATTAACTCATATATGTCTCTCTGCAGAACGATCTCCACAGGGCCATCCAGCGGACACACTCCGCCATGTTTAACCAGGTGGTGATACTCATCAGCACACTGGTCTGTCTCATGTTTACATGGTGGGTACACACTTGCTGATGACACTGATCTAGGGGAGGGGTTAATAAGAAAAGAAAAGAGACATTTAATGGAGGTTGGATAGGAAGTGAAAGGTGTCAGAGCTGTGGACATGGTGAGGACAGGAGCAGAGCTAAGGGTGAGATGGACAAGAGTCACAATGCAATAGTGTGAAACATGAACAAACAAAAAGAAGAGAGGAGAATAAAAATGCTGCTCCTGTAGCTGAGAGCAAAGGGACAGAGGGCAGAGAGGTAATTGGCAGCTGTGAGAGTGAGATAGTGCTCTGAAATGACAACTGGCCATTGCTTCAGGATGTGTCAGCTTGCTGCATATCTGGTGTGAAAGCCTGAGGTTAAGCCAGCACATTCTACACACAGCCATTTCAGGGTTGACATTTTCCTTGATGACTAGAGGAGTCCTAGCCTGGCTCCACCCGCCTACCTACTTCCGCCCAAATTTCATTTTCCCCTCAGTAGTCAGTCTGGGGCTGGGGTGTATTTGTAATAATAATAATGGATTGGATTTATATAGCGCTTTATTTCTCTGTGACTCAAAGCGCTTTACAGGGTTTCATTCATTCACACACAGTCATACTGGTGGTGGTAAACTACAATAGTAGCCACAGCTGCCCTGGGGCAGACTGACGGAAACGTGGCTGACATTCAGCGCCAACTGCCCCTCCGACCACCACCTCAAACATACAGCAGTCATACACATTCACACAGGCAAGGTGGGTGAAGTGTCTTGCCCAAGGACACAACAACCATGACACAGGTGGCCGGGCGGGGATCGAACCGCCAACCCTTGGATCGTTGGCCAACCCGCTTAACCACCTGAGCCACAGTCGCCCCAAAAGTGGGATCCTGCTCAAATCAGATTTCTGATTGTCCAATCAGCGAACAGAGCGAGGCGCTGAGAATGATGACGTCGAAGTCGCGCTCCAGTTTCAGTTGAATGCTGCGTTCCTTTATACTCGGAACTCAGAAATGTCCGACTTGGTAGTTCCGAGTTCCGACCTGTCTGTGTTCCAGTGCATCTGCTCGGGAAAGTATGGACGCCTACAACCTTTCTCATCCAAATAACTAAACGTTAGGCTCTAGCAAGTTACCGTTGCCAGGTACCAGTAGATCCATAGACTACAATATGTAGTGAAGTCGGAAATTTCCGAGTTCCCAGTACAACTGGAACGCACCGTCAGAAGCCGGCTCATGACATACGTAACGACCAAACGTTATGCGATTGGTTGGCTGATCCAGAGTGGCACTGGGCAGATCCAATAGTTCAACACCTGTAGCGACCTTCTGTACAAATGAAATGAAGTACAATGGTCTGGTTGGACCAGGCTAGAGGAGTCCCTTAAAGATCACAATAATATCTGCACCTTGTACTAGCACACCTAAATACTAAACAATATGCAATGTCCCGCAAAAGCGTTCAAGCATGCATCCATCTCCACACACACACACACACACACGCACACACACACACACACACACACACACACACACACACACACACACACACACAGGAGTGAAAGGCAGCTGTCTGTGTATAATGGCCCCAAGGCGCACCTATACTTCACCCAGCATGTGTCTCTTTCTCAGTGATGCAGACACTTGCTCTTCTTACTTCCTCCATTTTTTCCCATCAGCATCTGTGGTATCCAACACCTGGAACGAGCAGGCAACAACCTGACCCTGTTTGACTCACTCTACTTCTGCGTTGTCACTTTCTCCACGGTGGGCTTTGGAGATGTCACCCCCAAAATATGGCCCTCGCAGCTACTGGTGGTCATCATGATCTTTGTGGCGCTCATTGTGCTTCCCATCCAGGTGAGAATCACTCATAATCGGGTAAATAAACAAAGTTTGTGTTCTGCGCCTGCTCGGAATCCCTGCCGGGGAGACGACGTATTAAATAGAAGGGTTGTTGCCGGAAGGGAACCGGACGTGGCTCTATAACCACTTGTTGAAAGGACTACAGCGCCACCTAGCATAGCGGAGTCAGCCATGCTCCGGCCATTTATCCGATTCTCTGAAAGGCCATGTTATACTCAGACAAGTGACGCGGTCCGTTCGAATGGCAAGTTCGGTATATGTCTTAATCCAATCTAGTTGTCCCATGGAAACGAGTGGTGTTACCAGATAAGATCAGATCAAAAAGGAGGTTTCATTATGTCTGAGGTTCAACTGTAATGCAATGTGATAAAGAAGGTATCACTATAACAGAAAGCTTAAAAAGGGAATTTTTAAGAAAGTGATCCCAAAAAACCTTTGATTTGATGAGTCACAGGGAAAAACCATCCCGACCATCTTATGTTTTGAATTGAACTTTAAGGTTAGCCAAGAGAACTCTACAAGGCTGACCTCCAGTTTATATGGCGGTAAAAACAGATAAACTGAGTACAGTTCATGTGATCAGAGAAATCTTAAAATCCCTCCTAAAACTAAAAATAGCCTTGTTTTTCGCAATCCTCAAAAGTAAATTTGCTTAATTTACAGTAGTTAGGGAGAAGCAGTAATACTGATAATTATTTTATGCTCCCCCTTGTACAATCATTTAATGAGTCATTGCATCCTACGTAGATATACAACAATATTTTTCAGAGAACAGTGGGAGTGTCTCCCTTGCTCGTTTAATTCCCAAAATCCCTCTCCTGTCATTTAGCCGCTCCACAGAGGGAACACACATGCTATTTGTTTATGGACTGAGAAAAACTAATGAAAAAAAACACATTATATTGTATTCTAAAGGTTCAGTTGTTCCTTAAATGTGTTCAAACCTTTTTTCCCTGAGTTAGATGGCATACATGCCTCTGTCTAAAAAAAATTCAATATGCTTAAAGGAGGAATCTCCTCAAAGTGTATTTTTTATCTGCAGCCAGACGGGAGTAAAACTGATGAACAATTCACAAATGATTTTGTTTACTGACAATCTCGTATATACTGTACTTTAAATCATAAGCATTATGTCTAGAGCTGCACACTTAGCATGCCTGATCAATAGCTATTGAACATGCTCTCCATTGCCTATGGCTAGCTAGTTGCAAGTATTTTCACAAAAAATAAATAGAATGCAGATGTCACTGAACTTGCATCAGCCCACTCCAAAATGGCAACCCGTGATTCACAAACGTGAATGCAATGTCATCCTCCCTATTCCCTCTCCCCATCTTTCATCCATAAATATCCCTTGACATTTAGAAACTGGCCCCCCTTAGCCCCAACCCGAACCTCCACCCTGTGGGTGCTGTGTGTGACTCCGAGTCCTGCAATGCCCAGTCTCCAGGCTGCACAAGGAATCAACAGAATCAGGATTCACAAACGTTTTTTGTCTTATTGATGACTTTATTGCACACATTACTGGCCATTTTGAACGTTGAACAGGATTAATTTAAAATGTGTTAAATTCTAAAATTAAGGCAATTTCTCTCATTTGCAAATCAGTGTCAACAGTTTGCAGACTCATACCAAAATAGATACTTGATTGTTGTCAACAGCACATGGTGGTATGGATTCCTGGGGTTTGCTGGCATCTCATAAAATGATTACAGATGATTATATCCTGCCGGAATGATTTCTTCCCACAGAAGGATGGCACTCAAATGAACTGTGTCTATCAGTGATTCTTGAGAAGTGGGACAAAACAGGGTGCAATGTTGAAAAAATACAAAAAAATCAACACCGTCAGATGTCACCACCGTCAGACAGGAAATCTGACGGAGTTGACATCTGACGGTGTTGACATATTTAACGTTTCTTGAACAAAACAAATGGAATTAATCTAGTTAGCCATTTGGTTTTACTTTTGATGATTGGTGCTAGTATGAACTACTTCAGGAATATAAAATTATCGAAACATTTCAAATAACTTCTTCAGAAATTGTAAGTCGGTGTTGACACATCATGGTTGTGATGCATGACTTTCAAGATTTGGAATGTAAAATATTCTAAAACTACAACACTTATCAGAGCCTGTCTGACTCTAATGTACTCTGCAGAGGTAGAATGTGACAAGAGTTCCTTCATAGTGACAGCTGCCCCTTATTTTGGCTGATTTTATTACATTTTAATGGATTGTCTGACGGTGGTGACAAAAAGTGTCCCACCACTTTGAAACCATATGAAACATGAATGTGTTGAAGAAAAACAGTTTTTTATTGATATGAGAGAGTATTTAGTGTTGCTTATGAAAAAAGCTCTTTTTAATCATTAAAGTATATTTTTAATAGGTTTTATTGCATATGAAAGATTCAAACCTTCTCTGTGGACACACTGTTTTGGACGTCGTGAGAAGATAACAGGTGTCATATATTTGACATAATAATGATAAAATTAAATTTAAGGGGATAATTGTGCTCCAGACATTCTATTCTTAATCCCTAATAACATCTAACATTTTGAATATTTTTATTTTTAAAGATAACAGCAGTTAGATAGGTGAGACAGCCTTTTGTCCCGGTTCTCAAGAATCACTGCTATATAATTATGTTCTCAGCCAAGGTTTATGTTTAAGAACATTATCAGCTGTTATTTATGACTGTTGCTGCTCAAGCTGACAGAGGATTCATTACATCAGCTCGTCTCCTGTTTAGTATTGACTTCAGGTCACTTAAATCAAGAAGATAATCAATGTAAATGATGTGTGTAGGCTAATGTCCAACAAATGTCTTAACACCATAAAATGGATAAATAAATACGGTTTGTGGGAACTGCACTTTCCCTAAATGCACAGTGGAGGAAATTAAAAAATATGTTGACCTTTAGCGTTAATGAGGTTGAAAGGTGAAAGAAGGGCTGAGTGAATGATCATCATTTGTTCATTTGTGTTCTCATTGTCTAATTCTGGAAAACCTTCTGAGCTCTGCTTGTCGCAGGTGGACTGCAAAGTAATCAGAACCTTTTTAATCTGTGCTATGAATACATTCAAAGCAATGGGTTCACTATACATTCGCTGTGTATTTTTTGGTGAACATTTTGTGTAGAAATAGAATTCTCTTGAATTTATGACATTTTATCTATAAAATAGCTACGTAAATCCATCCATCCACCCATCTTCCACATCAGATAAATCACAGCTGTGCAATTTTGCATACATCTTATTACTATTACTCTGGGCTCTCATGTTCCATTCAGCGAACCATCCTGAACCAAATCTAGACTCTTCTTAATTTAATTCCCCCCCCCCCCCCACCCCCCCCCACACACACACTCTCCCTAATCAAACGGAAGCACTATACAGTACAAGCATTGTTATCTTTCATATACCACCTGGCTCCTCCCTGTAATCCAACTAACTAAATCCAATTTCCATCTGTTGAATGTGATGGATGTCACCCTGGATGCAGTTTGAGCAGCTGGCCTTTCTGTGGATGGAGCGGCAGAAGTCTGGGGGGAACTACAGCCGCTACAGGGCCCAGACGGAGAAGCACGTGGTGCTGTGTGTCAGCTGTCTCAAGATCGACCTCCTCATGGACTTCCTCAATGAGTTCTTCGCTCATCCCCGACTACAGGTCTCTCTCCAAACGCTTCTCAGTACAACTAGAGCAGGGGTGGCCAACCAGTCAGAGACAAAGAGCCACATTTTTTACTGTGTTACTGCAAAGAGCCACATCGTACACACGGGTACACACAGTGGCGATTCCAGGAAATTTTGACTGGGGGTGGCCAAGGTGGGCCACAGAGTTAGAGTGGGGTGGCCATCGCCCCCCTGAATGAATAGCATGTGATATGCTGTACAACCAATTCAAAGATGATTTATAATCCAAAATGCCCAAATCATGTTAGTATCCATTGTAATGTTTGTCAGAAAACTAAACCCCTGAAGGGGGGGTCTGGATGCATCCCCCCCAGAATATTTTTTTGTGTTTTTAACATGTAATCTAAGCATTCTGGTGCATTCTGGCGAAGATAATAAAGGAAAAAGTCAATATTTATTTCAGCTCAGATGAATAGTAAAATTAGCAAGACAACATAACTTGCTAGCAGCCAGATGCCTAACAACTGCACGGAGGGACGGATGACCACTAGCTTTTGACCAAATATCTTGCTAAAAAAATAAACCTTTATTTATGAAAGTCTGCCCTTGCTAAGAACATGTTACACTCGCTAACTACAAACTTTAATTTTTTTATTCAGATTTAAAAAATCTGCTGGGGCACGTGTCTATACACATGCATGGGTGGCACGCATGTCACAAGCACACTTATGCTGTTTTCAAGACCTTTGCTGACCAGAGACCAGTTCTAGTGGCCACAGTCCTACCATTAATTTAGTAATTGAAAATTGCAAACTGATCTCATATCAGTGGATTGGAGTGTTTGTGTGATGAACTTGGCAACTACCTATCAAAAAAAGTTAAGAAAGAAAAAAAATATACATATCATCTCTGAACTAGGATACATATCAGGAAAAAAATGTAATTAAAAAAATTAAATTAAAATAAAAAAATTTATTTTCGCGGGGAGCTTGCACATGCATGCACAAGCATTATTTATTAAAAAAAAAGAAAAAAAAAAACAGGGGGCCCCACACTAGGACTTGCAACGGGCCCCCAGATCGTTAAGGCCGCCCCTGTGATAATGACAGGACTGGACTCCTACAGTACTAAAGACGACAGGGCAGTCATTTTCAACAATGAACATTGTGTGCACTGCCTCACCAAGTCCACAAACAAAAATATAACAATTTAAAATAGCGTTTTTCTCTTACTATGCATGTTGCTTTGTGGGACTTACTTTTAGCATGGAGAGAGCTGAAGTGGCGCCGAAGATTTGAAGCCTTGAAATGCGCAAATGACACCTGGCATATAAGGCAGAATGGCCTGCCATAACGTTCAACAACAAATATGAACTCTCCCACTCTGTTTCGGAGCGAACTTGACACAAATAGTTTACTCACGGAAAACCTCCCTCCAAGCTGAGCGGGCAGTTTTATGTTGCGTCCGCACCAAACGTTTGCGAACGTTATGTTGCGTCCTCAATTAAAAATTTGCGAACAGGCATACACATAGGGCCTACACATTAATAAAATTAAAAATTAAATAATAGACAACATGTAAAATGAACGTAAGAGCCGCATGAAACGTTTGTGAACATGCACACACATAGGCCCACACAAAAAAAAAAGTATAAAAAAAAAAAAAAAAAAAATGATAATCACATAATTTGATATGAATTGAAGAGCCGCACGAAGCTGGGCAAAGAGCCGCATGCGGCTCGCGAGCCGCGGGTTGGCCACCCCTGAACTAGAGTCTGTTGGGGGGATCTTGTGTTTGTGTGTATTTGTTGTCTGTAATCCTCTCCATGAGCCCAAGCAGCTGAGGTTAATGCAGAGGATTAAATCAGCAATAGAGACAGTGCGGAACGCGTCATAATTGGAGGCCACGCCCATCGTGGGGGAAAACAATTCACAGCGCTCCATTCACTTTGTATTGAATGACACAGTATTCTGCAAACAAAGTTAATAAAAACGTAATAAGACATGCCTTTCACAAATACACGTTACTTTCTTTAAAGCCACGACTCTTGTCTGTCTATACGAGCTGTTTTTGTGAAAAATTATTGAGTAATTTTCAATATCGAGACAAAATGCTGTATGCTAGGCTAATGTTAGCCTTCTGCTGTAGGCTTGCTAATGTCATGGTCTGTCTTTGTCCTGTCTTGTTTTGGTGGTTTCCTGTTTTATTTTGGTAGTTCTGTCTTGTTCCTCCCCATGTCCTGTCAAGCTTCCCTCGTGTTTGATTACTGCTCCCTCCCCTAATGTGTTACACCTGTGTCTCGTTATGTCTTGTATATATACTCCTTGTGTTCCTTTGTTCCTTGTCTGTGCATTATGGTTTGTCCTGTCATTGTTGGTGAGTCTCGTCCCGTGTTTCTTGTGTACTGCGCTCTCTCTGTGTTTTTTTGCCTTTTCGCCTTTTGGGAGTTTTTGTAATTTTTTGAGCCTTAATAAACTACCCTTTACTTTTTACGTTCTGCATTTGGGTCCTGCATGCCTGCCTGTCTGCCTCACCATAACAGAATGCACAGATCAAAATTGGACCCAGCAGACGCTCTTTTTTGCCGGGAGTTATTTTTTATTATCAGTGCCATGGACGGCTGGGAGAACACTCCCAGTAGGAAGGAGCAGGTGTATGTGTTGGGGCGTACATACAAGGCTGTCGCTGCTAAGCCCGAGTTGGAGGGCGCCTTACCCGAGTGGGCAGTCGAGCTTCTCAACCCCACCGTTTTTTGGCCTGAGAGCTACATGCCACTGCCATCAGACTTTTGCGACCGTCCTAAGCCTCCGCGCTCCAGCCTCCAGCCACTGCCTCCGGTTCCCTGCTTCCAGCCACAGCCCCCGGTCCCCAGCTTCAAGCCTCTGCCCCCGGGCCCCAGCTTCAAGCCTCTGCCCCCGGGCCCCAGCTTCAAGCCTCTGCCCCCAGTCCCCAGCTTCAAGCCTCTGACCCCGGGCCCCAGCTTCAAGCCTCTGACCCCGGTTCCCTGCTTCCAGCCACAGCCCCTGGGCCCCAGCTACCAGCCCCCTCCTGATTTAAGGACTATCAGAGTGGGGGTGGTGAGTTTGGATTACCAGCAGTTTCCACAATGCTCTCCAGCTCCCGAGTTGACTCCGGCCTCCAGCAGCAAGCTCCAGCCTCCGGCCTCCAGCAGCAAGCTCCAGCCTCCGGCCTCCAGCAGCAAGCTCCAGCCCCAGGCTTCCAGCAACAAGCTCCAGCCCCAGGCTTCCAGCAACAAGCATCAGGTCCCGGGCCCCAGCAACCAGCACGTTAGCCACCTGCCCCAGCACGCTAGCTACCAGCCCCAGCATGCTAGCTGCCAGCTCCTGAAGGAACCTAAGCAACCACAAGACCACTGTCCAGTTCCTGAGCCCACTCCACGTTTTCGTGAGGGAACCCGCCCTCCAGGCCTGCCAGGGGAGGCCTGTTTTCTTCGCCTCGCCCCCTGCTCGAGGGGCCCAGCCCCCTGTTTCTGCCTGAGAGGTCTTGCTCCCTGCTCGAGGGGCCCAGCCCCCTGTTTCTGCCTGAGGGGTCTCGCCCCCTGCTCGAGGGGCCCAACCCCCTGATCCTGCCTGAGGGGTCTCGCCCCCTGCTCGAGGGGTCCTGCCCCCTGTTCCTGCCGGAGAGGTCTCGCCCCCTGCTCGAGGGGTCTTGTCCCCTGTTCCTGCCTGAGGGGGACCGCCCTTCGCTCCTGCCTGAGGGGGACCTCCCTCTGCCCTGCCTTCCTCCGGGGGCCTGCCTTCGCCGTAGCCGGCCGTCTGAGTGGTTCTTCCTTCGCCGGTCTCCTGCGGAGGTCCGTCCTCGTCAATGCCGGCTACCTGTGGGCCTTCGCCGATGCCGGCTACCTGTGGGTCGTCGCCGCTGCCTGCCTCCAGCAGGGGGCTTCGTCGCCACCGGCCTCCAGAAGGGGTTTATCGCCTTCGCCGGCCTCCAGAAGGGGGTTATCGCCTTCGCCGGCCTCCAGAAGGGTTTCATCGCCCTCGTCTTCGCCTACGCCGGCCTCCAGAAGGGGTTTATCGCCTACGCCGGCCTCCAGAAGGGGTTTATCTCCTTCGCCGGCCTCCAGAAGGGTTCCATCACCCTCGTCTTCGCCGAGGTCGGCCTCCAGAAGGGGTTTATTGCCTTCGCCTCTGCCGGCCTCCAGGAGGGTTCCATCGTCCTCTTCTTGGCCAAGGTCGGCCTCCAGAAAGGGTTCCTCACCTTCACCTTCGTCGCTGCAGGCCTCCAGAGGGACTGAGCCCTCATCGTCTTTGCCGTCGGCCTCCTGAGGGGTTCCACCTCCACTCTGCCCCTGCTTGCCCCCCAGGCCGTCTGCCTGAGGCTCCCGTTTATGCCCTGGGGCATGTTTCTGGCCGCCCGCCTGACACCCCTCCATTCTGCCCCACTCCAGTTCCCTGACCAGCCAGTCACCCCCGTGCTCTGCCCCAGGCCATTTTTTTTGGTTTCCCTCCTCCTGGCTCCCCTCCACCCACCCTGGTTGGGTTTGACTTTCTTTTCTTCCAGTGTTTGGTCGCCTGGTAGTCAACCTTTTTAGGAGGGGGTACTGTCATGGTCTGTCTTTGTCCTGTCTTGTTTTGGTGGTTTCCTGTTTTATTTTGGTAGTTCTGTCTTGTTCCTCCCCATGTCCTGTCAAGCTTCCCTCATGTTTGATTACTGCTCCCTCCCCTAATGTGTTACACCTGTGTCTCGTTATGTCTTGTATATATACTCCTTGTGTTCCTTTGTTCCTTGTCTGTGCATTATGGTTTGTCCTGTCGTTGTTGGTGAGTCTCGTCCCGTGTTTCTTGTGTACTGCGCTCTCTCTGTGTTTTTTTTGCCTTTTGGGAGTTTTTGTAATTTTTTGAGCCTTAATAAACTACCCTTTACTTTTTACGTTCTGCATTTGGGTCCTGCATGCCTGCCTGTCTGCCTCACCATAACAGCTAACCCTCACGTATACTCCATCCTCGCCAGGTCGGACGGGAAAAAACACCTCAATATTGAAAATTACTCAATTAATAATTTTTCAAAAGAGTCGTGGCTTCAAATAAAGTAAAGTTTTTTTGTTGAATGGATGTTTGAATACGTTTTAATTAAGTTTGTTTGCAGATGACAGGTCTCCTTCAATACAAAGTGAATGGAACGGTGTTCAGCGGTTTCCCCCACGATGGGTCCGACCGGACAAAAACACCTCAATATAGAAAATTACTCAATTATTTAAAAAAAAAAAAAAAACAGCTTGTATAGACAGACGAGAGTCGTGGCTTTCAAGAAAGTTATGTTGCTTTGTTAAATGGATGTTTGATTAAGTTTTAATTAAGTTTGTTTGCAGAAGACAGGTCTACTTCAATACAAAGTGAATGGAACGCTGTTCAATGTTTGAGACCACCCACCACTTTGGCTGGTGAAAGATGTGTGCTCTGCTGGCTTTTCTAGCGTCTAATACATTTGTGTCACCACCGGCAATGCCTGGGGCATGGCTTACAACATTAAAAAAACACTATAAAAGATCAGCGCATAGCAGTTAAGTTACTGTTAAAACATACAGAGCATTAAGGCTGCGGCTTCACATTAAAAGCATTTCACTGGCTTCACAATTGCATTTCACTGGACAGAGTGAGTTGACTTATATTTCACAGCCCTGCAGCGCTGCAGTCACTAACAGCATGTCTTCTGTTTTCACCAGTTCTACGTGGTGAAAGAAGAGGACAGAAAGCTTGGCATTTGCAATACTAAGCTCACACCAAAACCTTAATGAACATTCGTGGCATTCATTTTCGGTTACAGTAAACGGATGTTTCAACTTTACCGGAAGAGCTATCTACTATGCCACAAGTGTCACTGCCAACTACTGGCCTGGCATGCGTACTACAGCAATTTCGGACCGTTTTTCCGAAAGCGTGTGCATGATGAAAGTTTTCAAAACAATTGTGTATGAACACGGAAACTTTTGAAAAGGGAAAACCTTTCCGTTTGTGTGTGTGTGTCCGTGTGTGTAGGACTATTATGTGGTGATCCTTTGCCCAGCAGAGATGGATGTCCAGGTTAGAAGGGTCCTTCATGTCCCCCTGTGGGCCCAGAGAGTCATCTACCTGCAGGGTTCTGTCCTCAAAGATCAAGACCTGATGAGAGCTAAGTGAGTCACTGTGACAACAACAGCAATACAGAGTCTATCTATATATAGCTGTCTGCATGATCTAGCTCTGAAAATAACCCAGAATACAGCTGAGATAAGACACCTTGAAATGAAACACAGGTTGGAGCTGGGGCCCATAATAATAAATGCCTAAAGCACCCATTATGGTTTATGTCCTATCGCTTAATGTTTACCACTTGGCTTCTGATAATAACAGCTGCAGCACTTTGGCTGGCACAGGGAGAGAAAAAGGAGCAAAAGCCAGTGGGTTCTGTCTCCCTGTCTCCCAGCCTCCTTCTTGCTCATCTATAAATGGCGTGGGCTTGAAAGACACATTGGTTTGTTTGTTGGTCTATTGTCCTGATTTTTCCCTTTTGTCCTCTGCCTCAATAACATGACAACACCCTATTCCCCATGTCTTCTCTGCTCTTCACTTCCCAAATCCTCTCTCTCTATATATATATATATCCCTCACTCCCATGGCCACATGCTCTACTCACTGCCCGCAGAATGGACGACGCTGAGGCCTGCTTTATCCTCAGTAACCGGTTTGAAGTGGACCGCATTGCTGCTGTAAGTTCCCCCTGCTTCCCTGTTTCACCACCGCTTCTCACACTGCCAAACATCCATGTTACAACTTGGTAACAAGTGTTAACAAAATAACAAGTTAAAATGTACTTTTTCTGAAAACAAATGTAATGTTCTTGTAATTTGATTTCAACAGCGTTTTACTTAGATATTAAATGAATGTATTAATTGAAGCAGCATTGGAAACAAGTGGATTTGGCTCACTAGAGAAACAGGCTGTCTGCTTCAAATGGATAACACTGGCATACGTGCAAAAAAAAAAAAAAACTTTATTCACACTTTATTCACAGAACATTTCGAAGTTTGAGAGTAACACTAAAAGAGTTTTGTTTAAGACCATGTTCTAGTGCATTCGGTCACACTCAGGACTGCTGTTCAATTAACTCTTTCCACAGTGTTAACATCTCAGAGATTAATTAGCTCTTAATTATTTTTAATATCTAAATCTATATTAATCTAAACTATTAGTTTTAAGGTTACTGAAGGTAAGCCTGTTGATAAGCCCTAGAGACATGGTTCTACAGATGGCAATGCCCTCCATCCACCAGTTTGGACTAGACTGAAATGTCTCAATAACTGGATTAGGTATATTAATTGAAGTGAGTGTGAATCCCACTGACTTTGATGACTTTTCATCTAGCACCACCATGATGCAGGCAATTTTGTTTCAACACATATTGAATGGATTGCTGTGCCATTCATGTCCCCCTCAGGATTAACAGTAATAACTGTGTTGATCCTTTTATTTTTGTGTCTGTACTACTGTAATACTCCGGTCAATATTTCTTTCATGATTTATAATCAAATGCCTGCAAAACATATGACATTCTCATCAACCACAGCGCTACTTGGAAACACACTAAATGAATATGCTGAATGTGGTAAACATGGGTAAACATCAGGGTGTTAGCAATGTCACACTGAGAGGAAAGCCACAAAGAGTTGCAAGCATGGCTGTCAACTCTTCTTGAATATATTGAGGTTGGACGGCATTGCCACTGCGAGTACAATTCAATTGCTCTGTGAAGTCAGTGGTTTAAGAAGATTATTAGAGAGGAGCTACAATCTGTTGCTGCTAATGATGGCTTTCTACCTCTCTTTTTCGCTGTCTCACTTTCCCTCTCTTTACCACTTGTTTTCAACCCATCCGTCTCACTCCCTTTACGTCTCCAATTTTCTCCCAGGATCATCAGACCATTCTCCGAGCCTGGGCAGTGAAAGACTTCGCTCCCAATTGCCCGCTGTATGTCCAGATTCTCAAGCCAGAGAACAAGTTCCACGTTAAATTTGCAGGTGGGCAAAGGGGAGTGTGAAATCAAGGGTTGTGGTTTTGAATTTAGGTGTCAGCTAAAGGTGTGTGTGTGTGTGTGTGTGTGTGTGTGTGTGTGTGTGTGTGTGTGTGTGTATATTGTTATTGCAACACAGCGCGGTATCAAAGTACCGGAAATAATGGAGTGGCATCTAGCAAGAAAAGACTTCTCTGTGGCTCACATTGACAGGCGATTATGCTCAGTTTGTGACTGGAATTGTGTTATCGCCAGTCATGATGCATGACAATTCAACAGTTGGGTTATTATTACTTAAGCTTTTTCGTTTTGCTTGTTACCATTTATTGCACTTCTCATGCAGTTAGCCGTGGCTGCAAGGCTTTCTGTTTTTACATTGCCTTTGCAGATCTTCCTTTTACTTTCTACCAGTCAATCATGTGAGAAGGAAAGAACCAAACTCTTTCTCTCACCATTTTCCTCTCTCTCAAACATATCTCTGCTTACAGCCCTGGAGAACGTCAAACTTTATTCTAGCTTGCCGCCCTCATCCCAGCTGTCTCTATCAATGATTAATGTTTTTTACTTTGCTTCCATGGCAAAGAAAACTACCCCTCTTCTTCACTGCTGTTTAAACACCTCACTGCCACTGCCAGACTGAGGCTCTTTTAGTTAGAGGTGTGAAACAAATTGCTAGGTAGAAAGATACATTCATGTTCATCATTTATAATGCTTGGTTGATGCTGAATAAAAAAATCCCAGTAGGGTTATATACGTACAAGGGTACAACACAAGTTTTAACAAAATTCCTATTCAGCTGACTATAATGTCCCTCTAATCCTGAAGTCCACATGGGAAGACTCAGAGACCAAATCAGTGTGTGTACTGTGAGTACAGATGCCACGTTTTGACTTAGAATATGCTCAAGTGCTAGAGTGTGAGGTATTAATGAGCAAGAGATAGGATTTAATTTGATCTGCAGGAGCAGCAAAAAAACAGCCTGGCATTCATTCCAAAAGATCTGTGGGTGTGATGCCACCACAGGGAAGGAAACCCTGAGGCGTTTGAGTCCCCAACATATTTTGGGTAGACAGTGTCAGGGACTGATTATCTCCCAGTTCACGTTTTGAATGACAATAGCCAGTCACCCCACTTAGCTAGACCCATTGTAGTTGACAGTGTTGATACCCGCTGACTTGTTCAAACATTGAAGGCCTATTGGTTAAATTAGCCCACCAGGTGGACATGTGCTCAGAGTGTAATTGCGCTCTTGCAGAGGGTGCAAATTACCTGCTCACATGTCTGCACACAGGATCCCATTTTCAATGCCAGGATGTGAAAGAAAACAACACAACATAAAGAGAAGGTGTGTGTGTGTGTGTGTGTGTGTGTGTGTGTGTGTGTGTGTGTGTGTGTGTGTGTGTGTGTGTGTGTGTGTGTGTGTGTGTGTGTGTGTGTGTGTGTGTGTGTGTGTGTGTGTGCGTGCGCGTGTGTGTCAGAGTCAGTAATTGGTTTCTCACCTAGTCTGGAAGCTGGGCTGTGATGAGCATTAGGCACAGAACACAATGGCAGGTGAAGGGATCACCGTGGTGAGGAGAGAGGACATTGGATGGAAAAAAAGACTCAATTTGCCCTGTGACTATTGTCTCTGTGCTTTTGGGGTTGGGGGTGTAAAGAGACACAAAGTGTTAATGTGTGGGTTACAATCATAGATAGTATAATACTGAATACTGTTGCTCCAAAGACACAACATCAATGTATGTATTGTATTCATTCAATCATTTTGATCTTTTCCCCTGCAGGATTTAGAAGCCCTTTACCCTGTCAATGCTTTGCTTTGAAAGAACCTCAAAGGCCGAATAGCAAGAGAGTACTCTGTGTGTTTGTGTGTGAGCTGCATTATGATGAACCGCTCTCAGTCAAAAAGACTTTCGGTAGCCTACTTCAACATAGGATAAACAATCAGCAGTAATCATTATTTTGTCTCTTACCTGTTTATCTTCAGGCACACACACAGGCTTGACTAATTTATAAAAGAAAAAATGCATTTAAATCTCTTCCGGCCTCATGTTACTCGGACTGGACACTGATTGAGCCTGATACTTCATGTACAAATTCTGACGCTTCACATAAATTATTTCCTAATACAGTGGACATATTGAGCTTTGAGACCAGGCTCAACACTGTTATGTAGACAAGGCAGCTCGTACATGCTTGTGTGCTCATCACTGAAGATAATGCGATCAAGAATGACACAGCAGGGGGGACATGGAAGCTCCCTAGGCCTGATCCATTGATTAGCGTACTACATGCATTAATCGCTCTGTTGGTTTTTCCTTTCAAAGAGGAACCTGCTGTGTGGCAACAGGTAAAGGAGAGGACTGTGATCTGTGTTTGTTCAGTGTAGTTTAGTTGCCTCACAGGCAGGGCTACATTAAATGTTTGGTGTGAGTGAAAGGTATTGAACTAAGCTGTCACTAAATCACTGCATTGTTGCTAGGTTTTCCCATCATGACTGCTGGGTCACAGGGGTGACATAAAGCTGACCCCATGGGAAATGGGCAATGTGTCAGAGCAGGGGCGACAGGATGATGGAGGATCTTTGACTTAGCTGTCTGTTTGACTCAGCTGTGTTAGACAAACATCAAGTGACATTTAGGTATTCTCTATCATAAAATGGAGACGTGATATGGGACCGTGTGTGTGTGTGTGTGTGTGTGTGTGTGTGTCTGTAGCCGTTTACACAAGGGCCATAATAACATAGTCTAATAAGTTAAATGCATTTTACATTGCGTGTTTTTTCAAGGACCACAGAGCACACGAGACAACACAGCGTTGTATAAAAAGCTGGTTCTAGCTTCTCAAATAATAAAATTAGCTTCTTTTGCCTGTTTTGTAAAAGTATAAACTCAATATTTGGGGTTTTGGATTGTTGATCTAACAGAACTAGCAATTTGGAGATGTCATTTTAGGCACTAGAAACATTTGATGGGAATCTTTTACTGTCTTACATTTTCCAAATCAAATCAAAACCATCAAAAAATAAGATATCAGCCCTTCTTCTAGCACAACAAATGAAATTGTATTACCTAAATCCGAGTATCTTCCGTTCAATCCATATCCGTTTGGAAATCAAAACACGAAAAACGAAAACAACAGTTTGATTTCATGTTTTAATTATTTTTTTCATTTAAAAAAACTAAAAACTGACTGTTTTATTCAAAATATGCCGGTAAAACATGAATTGATTGCCATTTCTTATTTTTTATTTTCCATGTCGCCCTTTACATAAGAAAATGGGAAAGGAGACAAACAGAAAATTTAAAAAATGTGCATTTTCATTTTTGAAGTTCCAAATAATCATTTATATTAATCAGCGGGTTAAACTGTGTCCCGCTGCCACAATGACATGAGCTATGTGCGGCCAGCTGGTGGCTCTGACCCAGGGCCGGCGGTAGCCAGGGGCCAGAGTGGGCCGTGCCCACCCAAATGTGGGCTGTGCCCATCCAATCAAAAAAGAAAAGGTAGAAGTCCAGACCCACTATTGGACGGACCTGTTCTTTCGCTGTCCAAGAAAATGTCAAATAAAATTCAGACAATTAATTAATACTAAAGAATATACCATTACCATGCATTGCTTCTAATTGTATTATTGGGTGGGCAGGACAGCCTGCCTCCAAGTTACCCACCCGCTTATAGTGGTCACTGGTCAGCAGAGCCGGCCCAAGGCATAAGCTAAATGAGCGGTTGCTTAGGGTCCCGACTGCCAGGGGGGCCCCCCCAAATTTTTTTTATTTAGTTATTTTTTTAGTTTGTGTGTTTGATATCAACATCATATTATGTAAATGTCATACAATAAAAGGAATACAATGTTTTGGTAGATAGTTAACAGTTTAATAATTTAATCAGTTCATCTGGGAGGTAATCCGAGGTTAACTGATCACGTCACGTTCAAGTCCATGGCATGCACAGTGTGTGAATGAACACTTTATTCCGGACTCAACGTTCCATATAAAAAGACAATACAAATACATGACAACACAAATTAAAATACATACAAGCATCGATTCCAATGTTTCCGCAACCCAGAGGAGAACCCTGTATCACTCTGTTTAGTGTAAGTGAGTGCAGTTATTACTTTGTTTTCTGACTTTAGGAGTTGACACATACATTTATACATTAAATTCCTCAACACAGCATGAAAGGTGGGGACATTACTAGTCACAAACAAAGAGCTAGCACTTGTCCATCTAGGAAGCTTAAGGAGGATCCTAAACGCATCGTTATACGCTACCTGTAACTTTTTCAGTTTTGCTGTTCTATATTTACACCAGAGCTGAGCTGTGTAAAATGGATTACAGTAGGCTCTGAAGAGACTAACTTTAACATCATCCGTGCACATATGAAATTTGCGTGCCAACATATTGGCCTGAGCATAAAGCTTACAGCACTGGCACTGGACATCATCATCATCACATAGATCATCAGTGATGATGTGACCTAAATACCGTATCTTCCTAACCACCTCTAGAGTACGGTCAGATAGCAAAAATTAAGGAAACGTTTGCTTTTGATCCTCCTTAGTTTTAGCAATCATAATAACACTCTTCTTAGGATTGAACTTGATGTCATATTGAACTCCGTAGCTAGAGCACACTTTAAGCAGTTGCTGTAGGAGACATGATGACCAAATCATCAGCGTAAATGAGGTGGTTGATAAGACTGTCTCCCACCATACAACCGTCTTACATCCGTTAAGCTTCTTAGAAAGATCATCCATATACACATTGAAGAAGACAGGTGACAAGATGCCACCCTGTCTCACCCCATTGGTGACTTGAAAGGGTGCAGATAAACTACTGCCCCATCTAATTTGCATGGTTTGTTGTGTGTACCAGAACTGCAAAATCCTTATCAGGTAAGGTGGAACTCCTCGCTCTTGTAGTTTGGCAAACATCTTACCATGGTTAATCCTATCAAAGGCTTTTGATGCATCTAAGAAGCACATAAACATGGTAGAGTTCTGTCGTCTGTATTTACTTATGACTTCTTTAAGTGCATATATACAATGATCTGTTCCAAGTTTACTTTTAAAACCAAACTGGTTGTCAGTGTTTTCCATATACTCACTAATCCTATCCAAAATAATTATTTCTAAAACTTTAGATAGTATGCTAGCCAGAGCAATTGGCCTGTAGTTATCTACGCTGGAGATTTTCCCAGTTTTGACTTTAATCACTGGCACTAACAATACGGACAACATAGAGTCAGGTTACAGTTCCCTGTATGAAAAAGTCGGCTGGACATCCCTGTCATTGAGACGTGAGTTACATTGGTTTTTATTTATTTTTAAATCCTTAATTGGTAAACAGCCACCTTATTTATCAGCTATGCTCGACTGGAACTCTCAGTCTTTTAATACCCGATCCAGTGAGCTGCTGCTTTTAAAGGTTCCTAGAGCTCACTCTAAGCTGGGAACAACTGCTTTTAGCTATAGTGCCCCCACCTCTTGGAATGCCCTTCAGAGCAACTTCAATATGACCATTCTCCCCACTTTTTCTTCTTTTAAATCTATGATTTCTGATTTTCACCATCACCACTGCATTTGTTTTAACTGAATTAATTTTTTAAGCTCTTTTATTGTAATTTTTTTATTTCTTTTGATCTTTTTTATCTTGCTAGGATTTTGTGTTTCTCTGTTTTATTCTGTCACTCTGTTGTTATTGTTGTTGTTGTGTTGTTGCGCGCTCGTCGGCGTTGTAAATGAGGGGAACCTCAATGCCTTTCGAGTTTGAATAAATAAAGGTTTCAATCAATCAGGTAGTATGCCATGCATCAACAAACCAGTAAAACACATAGCAAGCAAGACAGGTATTCTACCACAAGCATGTTTTAGATGTTCTGCTGTTATCTGGTCCAGACCACATGCTTTGTTCATAGACAGCTTGTCAATGGCATAGCACACCTCATCAGGTCTGATAATCACCCCATCATTAAAAAGAACCTTTCCAGCATTAAATTCCTCACTCTTAACACAGTTAAAAATGTCACTATAATGTTTTCTCCAAAGCTCTGCAATATTTTCAGGTCCAGTGATTCCAGCAATACTAGACGGCAAGGGCACCTTACTGTTATTAATAACCTTTACTTCTTTCCAGAAATCATTGGAATTATTCTGCTGAAGCTTTTTAGCCATGGAGTTAGCCCTCATAGCCTGCTCGTTTCTTTTAATAAAGCGTACAGCATATTTGAATCTTGCATTTGCCTGTTTCTTGCGCTCACACTCAGGACCATGCTTCTTTGGCCTCTGCATGGAGTTCATACACATATTCATTCCATCCTGGTCTGACATTATGTTGTTTACCACTTTTATTGCAGAAAAGCTTACCACTACTAATAAGACAGTTCACAATCTTCTCATATATCATACACAGATCTTTCCCATGATTCTGGTCCTTACAGTTAATGTCATCACATAGGATAGCATCAGATGGGATATCAGCATTACTAAAAACATTTTCAGTCAATGACTTGTAATGCCAGAGGTCCTTTTCTGTCATCCATGCTATGGGGGCGGGACCTGATAAGCCTTTGGCTTCTTCCGTCTCCCTTCGGACAACACAAAGTATGATGTATGAATATTTGCAAGAGAAAATTGTGTATTGTGTGGAATTGTCCGAAAGAATAATAAATAAATAAATAAATAAAAATGCCCAATTTAGTTTTCCTATTGGTTCATGGTTATCATAGCTGGACAACTCAGGTACATTCTTAACATTTAACACCAATGATACAGGTATGTGATCCGTTGTAAGTTACAACGGATCACATTTACAACCATCCCATACATGATCTCAATTTTATCTAAACAGTCATGACCATCATCTGTACATACACAGTGATCCAGCCAGGATGTTGTATGCCATGCTTCACTTGTATGTGTAGCTATCTACAGGCAAAAGTACTTTGCTGGAGAGAACCAGCTTGCTGTCATCACAAAACTGCACTAAGTGTTGGCCAAACAGGGATTTCTTGTCAGAGATATCAGCATTCATGTCGCCCACAATAAATATACATGTACATTCATTTTCTTTAATAAAAGAGCTAATAAAACCAAGCCGGTTAATATATTCATCCTCATTTTTGTAACATTCATATGGAGTATAAACATTTAAAATAACAAAAGCTTTGTCATTATGAACAACTTTGATGGCAATACCCCAGTCAACCTCAAGCCAAATCACACTGATCAGTGGATCGTATTTCTTATGCCAAAGTATGGCCACTCCCCCAGGAATTCTTCCCCGCAGTATTCCAGTGCTTAGATCTGTTGTAGACTCCCCTGCCCCATAGAAGTCATTATTGACAGAGTTCAGCTGATCTAGGTCTTGTTTTGTGTATTGAGTTTATTTAAAAATATTTGAAAATGGGGCTGCCCTCAGTTGCCCATGCACTGTGTATAGACTATAGCCTATTTCAGCCTCGTCTGTGGAAAAAAAGATAACTGGACAACAGAGTTCTTCTGCTTCGTTCCTCTCACTGCATTTAAATGAATTCATTATACTACAGAAAAATATGTCCCGTAAAAGAAAAAGAGCACCAAGGACCCTGCATAATATTATATTTCAAATTTATATTTCTATGGAAAATCCATGTGTCTTTCTTCAATAGCTTCTAATTCATCCGACCCAGTGTCTCCAAATTATTTGTTCACACAAAATTCCTCAGATTTAGCCTCTTAAAGGAATACGGAACCATCGTTCTATCATTATAAAATAACTATTATAATATAATAAATTAGGTTTTTCTTCCCTCAGTCTTCCCTCAGTGTTCCCTTGGCCCAGCTGTCCTGTTAATCCTGACCCTTACTGTGATGTCACAAGAAGGAAACTGTAGGGTTTGACAGTGAGACCATAAAACACTCTTTCTGCCTTTTCTCTGGCTAAGATGATCCGATTTAATTTTTTTTGCACGTTTATACTAAATAGGATCTCCGAGTTCGATACACCTTCATATTCCAACCGGTGTGCACCAGATTCATGCAATTCACTTTAAAAAGGTAAAAAGAAATCTCCCGGGGGGAGCCAGCCAACGTCACGACCCCCCTAGCAGGGTCGTGACCTTGGCTGGCTACTATTTTCACCCAGCTGGACATCGGAGCCAATAGTGGAAAGACTATATATCTATAGTGTGTATAGTATAGCTCTGGACTACCACCGTCCAGGTTGCCCAGTCCCAAAGCTTTCTCTTCTATCAGCTCAGGCTGCCTACAGCTAATACTGCGATTAAAAAAATATATACATTATGTTGTATATAATGTATATTATATGTTATTCATAAACATTTTGGAAAAAAAACGTGCAAGAATCAAATCTCCCACACAGCAACACAGTTTATTTGCATATTGTGTTCTACACAATTCACAGTAAATGTGCCAAAAAGCAGATGCAGAGATCTTACAAGGGCAACAAAAATTCTTCGGTCTCTCTGTCCAGTGTGCCCACGTAAAATTTCTACAGGCCCACCCTAATCTAACTGTCTAGAACCGGGCCTGCTCTGACCCATGTTTTCTGACCGTGGCTATCTCTGTCTATAAGTAGGCCTAGGCTAAAGCCTCTTGTCGGTAGTGGAAAGGCATGGCAGATCTAGTTGGGTAACCCTGCCGAACCGTGCCGAACCGAACTGTGCTGCTCAGAGGAAACGAGGCATGATCTAAACAGCGACAGACAAACAGCTGTTGATCCAGATCAAAACGGGACAAACAACCACCAAATGTTTAATCTTTATTGAGAGGGGAAACATATTTTGGCTGGCTGCCAAAGGCTGCTATGTCACTGTCTGTCATAGCATATGCTACCATCAAGAGCCTTATTTTACAAAAGCTCAATTCAGATAATTAATGAACGTGGACATAATATAGCCTTGACAAGTTTCTTCTTTCCTCGACACACACACTCACGCAAACACTCAAAAGGGGCTTTTTAAAGCTCACAAATTATACACTTTTCCGTCAATATTATATGGTCTTAGAGGTAATAATAAGTTTTTCTTTAGTTGTTTGCTGAAAAAAACGTTCAGATCATTTATTGTAGTATGCCTCTATCCTGATGTTCAGCTAATCTCACGATGGCCTATTTTTTAAACCGAGCTGCAGCTCCCCTCGTAAATATACAATCTTTGAGCAGCCCCCGCCCCTCTCTGGAAGCGACGGGTCCATAGCCTGTAGTAGTAGCCTGTCCACAGTGCCTGTACTGAATGTTAGCACGGAAGCTAACGGCTAAAAATATCACGAAAATCAGTGAAAAAATTAGCTTCAAAGTTAAACTTAAACTCTATTGCCTTCCTATGCTTTGTCTGGCTAAAAACGAGGCATTTTCAGACTGCTGTGGAGAATATAAAGAGCTTGTTATGGGCAAAATATCAATGCTTTTCCCGAAGCTAGCTCGGAAGCTAACGGCTAAAAATATCACGAAAATCAGTGAAAAAATTAGCTTCAAAGCAAGACTTCGACTCTATTACCTTCCAATGCTTTGTCTTGCTAAAAACGAGGCTTTGTCAGACTGCTGTGGGGAATATAAACAGCGTGTTATGAGCAAAAGCTGGTTGCTTGTCCCAAAGCTAATAGCTATACACCAGGCAGTCAAAAATACCAATAAAAACAATTATTTTAGTTTCACCGTTTAAAAAAAAGCACAAGTAGCTTCCTATCCGTTGTGTTATTAAAAACGAGGCATTAATAGACTGCTGTGGTTAAGATAAATTAGTGGAGTATGAGCAAAAGCATTCTGTGTTGGTGTATGTAACATTCAGGCTGTACTATGGGCATCTTGTCGCTTAGCGGGGAAAGCAACATGGCTGTCGCTCGGAAAATTTTCTAGAGGATCTCGGGGCCGTGGACCAATAAGAAATGGGGGGGGGTGGGGTTATCATAGACTAGGTGGAAGTTTCTGGTTACTAATGTGGGGGGGGGGGGGGAGCATGGACATCATGGACATATAAAGAAAATATGGGGATGTGGCTGTGCAGTTTATGACGTCATAAACCACGAGAATTCTGAACGGAGTATATTGGGGGGGAGGGGTGGGGGTTTCAGAAAGGGGGAGAGTGAGAAAGGGAGAGATTCTTATTTTTTTTTATATTTTGGCAGTCTCTAGGCACACCGTGGACCCATGGATATGTTGGAACACATTTAAAAAGTGCATTTAGCATAATATGTGACCTTTAAAGCGGGTCGCATGCCCCCCAAATGGGGGATTGCCCACTTTGACTCAGCAAGTGAAGTGAAGACAGGGAAAAAAGGGAAAGACAGAGACAACGATAGCTTCAAACGCAATTTTCACTCGTGGACCTAACCAATAAAAATGCTTTCACATGCAGCTGTCTGCACTGGGGCTCATGCCTCAGCTGATCACGAGTATCAATAACATTATCAATAATGTAGGATGTGTCCCTCAGTTCCCAGTGCGATGCTGACGTCTGCACGTAATCGGTGATTAATGAATGAAGAGTAAAACAAACATTTATTAGATGACCATGAGACCCAAGGCAATTGCCTACCTTTGCGTAATGGCTAAAGCCCAGTTCAGACCAAAGATTCGCCTTGCAACTGCTTGAAACCATAGATAGTAAATAATATGGATGTAGCATCCGGGCTGACCTCAGTTATTCACACGGCATCCAATAATCCTGGTTTGTGCGCGTCGCCATCTTGTGAGATTTTTACTCCGCCTCACTCCTCTTGCCGAAAAGGGGAATCGACGTCACATCGGGGGGAGGGAGATAGCTGACGTATACCTCCGAGGCAAAGTGAGGGACAACGGGCGGAGAGCTGTCACTCAAGAGATCGCGCCAATACATTTTAACCTCCAAAAGAATAAAAACTAGCGTGGGCCAAAAATATTCACCCCCCTCAGTGTTGTCATGGAGATATGACCTAAACATACAGACTAAAATGGTTTTGTGGCCCAGGCTGTAAATAGGTTTAATAAGACTTTGAAAACGGCCTATCTAACAAGTGAGTCAAAGAAAAACTGCTCGTCTTGGCGCCACCCCCAGTGTCACTTTCTGGTTACTACAGTTGTAGGTCACTTCCTTATTGGATGCCGGTAAAAATCGCTGAGGTTGGGGCTTGCTTGAAACGAGAAGGTTTTAGAACGTTGCGGGGGATAAAAATCCGTGTATCTTCCGTTCAATCCATATCCGTTTGGAAATCAAAAGACGAAAAACGAAAAGTGACCTGTTTTTTTAATAATCAGCCTCTCATCTACATTATATATTATACTAAAACACGTTTTTATATATTTTTAATCACAATTCATGACCAGGATATCAAATATGAGAATAATGGCCTAGATGTTGATTTTGAAAAATACATGTTTCAATTTAGTGGTTGAGGTTCCGGTTTCGTGCGAAAGTTACCTCCGATAAGAAGTGCGTGCGTGCGCCAAGAGGCGAACTTAACCATTACGCAAAGGTGGCAATTGCCTTGGGTCTCATAATCATCTAGTAAATGTTTGTTTCACTCTTCATTAATTAATCACAGATAACGTGCGGACGTCAGCATCGCACTTTAAAAAGCCCCTTTTGAGTGTTTGTGTGTGTGTGTGTGTGTGTGTGTGCGTGCGTGCGTGCGTGCGTGCGTGCGTGCGTGCGTGTGCGTGCGTGCGTGTGTGTGTGTGTGTCGAGGAAAGAAGAAACTTGTCAAGGCTATATTATGTCCACATTCATTAATTATCTGAATTGAGCTTTTTGTAAAATAAGGCTCTTGATGGTAGCCTATGACAGACAATGACATAGCAGCCTTTGGCAGCCAGCCAAAATATGTTTCCCCTCTCAATAAAGATTAAACATTTGGTGGTTTGTCCCGTTTTGATCTGGATCAACAGCTGTTTGTCTGTCGCTGTTTAGATCATGCCTCGTTTCCTCTGAGCAGCACAGTTCGGTTCGGCACGGTTCGGCAGGGTTACCCTACTAGATCTGCCATGCGTTTCCACTACCGACAAGAGGCTTTACCTACTTAAAAGACGGAGATAGCCACGGTCAGAAAACAGTCTATGGGTCAGAGCCATCACGGCACTGGCCGCATATAGCTCGTGGCATTGTGGCAGTGGGACACAGTTTAACCCGCTGATATAAATTATTATTTGGAACTTAAAAAATGAAAATGAAATTTTTTTACATTTTCTGTTTGTCTCCTTTCCCATTTTCTTATGTAAAGGGCGACATGGAAAATAAAAATAAGAAATGGCAATCAATTCATGTTTTACCGGCATATTTTGAATAAAACAGTCAGTTTTTTTTTTTAAATGAAAATAAAATAATTAAAACATGAAATCAAACTGTTTTCGTTTTCCGTGTTTTGATTCCAAACGGATATGAATTGAACGGAAGATACACGGATTGAATCGCTCACACCTACTCAGTGCAGCGTTCTTGGGCTCAGAGCTTTGTGAAGCACAATGGATAGTCAGTTAATAATCCTGCTAGAAAAAAGAGTTCAACATTTACAATACAATAACATTTTCAGCTTAGATGTTGCACTTGGTAAAATTGCAGTGCTCCTTAGTGCAGGTTGTGCATTTTGGAATGTTTTCGTACAGATTGCAGTAAATTAAATTTCTCTTATTTTATTTTTTTAAGATTTTATTTTTTTGTTATTTTTATGCTTCATTGATAGTGTAGAGACAGAGGTGAAATGGGGCAGAGAGGGGAGTGACATGCAGAGAACGACCGCGGGCTGGAATCGAACCCGGGTCCGCTGCTGACCGAGGCCCATGGGGGGACGCCTTACCAACTGAGCTAAGGGCGCCCAGTAGCCTAAGTTAAAATTTAAACGTGAGCGTCAGAGCGTTTGTCTTCAGCTTGGGGCGACTGGTGGCTCAGGTGGTAGAGCGGGTCGGCCAATGATCGAACCACCCGACCTGCAGTGCCGCTGCTAAGCTTTTGGGTGCCCTAAGCTTAAATTGTCAGTGACAATTTCACCTTATCAGAAGCTAGGAATAGTCCTGTTATAGTAAATAGACATATTTTAATTGGCTGAAAAAGTAAAAAAAATATTTTCTTCACTTTTGATTTGGTGGGCAGGGCACACATTTGGGTGGGCAGGCCCACCCTTGCCAATCGGCTGCCGCCGGCCCCGCTTACCATTATGAATCGCCATTCAAAAACAGCTTGATAAAGATAGTCTATAGTTGGGGGAAACATCTAATTTGCCCGAATTGAGTGATAGGTTACACAATTAAGAAAAAACAACGATGGGCCTGTTCATAACTAATTGATATATTTTTTGGGTAACACTTTATAATAACTATCCGTTGTAACTCGTTAATAGATCATTAGTAAACTCTTAATTAATGATTATTAATGATTTGTTAAGTGTTTGTTAGCAGTTTGTTAAGGATTTATAACAATGGTAGATAGTTAATATCTTAATAATTGAATCAGTTCATCTGGGAGGTAATCCGAGATTAACTGATCACGTCACGTTCAAGTCCATGGCATGCACAGTGTGTATTGAGTTTATTTAAAAATATTTGAAAATGGGGCTGCCCTCAGTTGCCCATGCACTGTGTATAGTCTATAGCCTATTTCAGCCTCGTCGGTATCTCGGATTACCTCCCAGATGAACTGATTCAATTATTAAGATATTAACTATCTACCACTGTTATAAATCCTTAACAAACTGCTAACAAACACTTAACAAATCATTAATAATCATTCATTAAGATTGATTGATTGATTGATTGATTTAATTTTATTCCAGACACAGAGACACAGTTTACTAATGATCTATTAACGAGTTACAATGGATAGTTATTATAAAGTGTTACCATTTTTTGTAATGTAATGATTATCGTGCATTTTTTTTTAAGAAACCTCAATTTTGGGGGTCCCCGGATCATCTCTTTTTCCTTTGTAATTAAAAAAATAAAAATAAAAAAATTATTTAAATTTTTTTTTGCGTACCTTGCGTATAGGGAGCGGCGGCCCTGCCGACCTGCCACCTGTGTCATGGTTGTTGTGTCCTTGGGCAAGACCCTTCACCCACCTTGCCTCGTGTGAATGTCAATAGTTAGCCTGCTATCGGTGTGTAAATGGGAACAGGTCTCCCTTGCAAAAGAGTCTCTGGTCTCAATGGGATTTACCTCTATAAATAAAGGTTAAAAAAAAATGCTAACCAGGCTTACTCTGCCCTTTCTTGTTTCCTTTTTCTGCAGATCATGTGGTGTGTGAAGAAGAGTTTAAGTATGCCATGCTGGCTTTAAACTGTGTGTGTCCTGGTACCTCTACCCTTATCACTCTGTTGATCCACTCCTCCAGAGGACAGTGAGTTCACTATCTACTTTACTCTCTCTACCTCTTAATTGTTCTCAGCGAAGTCATTACAGTATTAAATATAGTTAGGTGTGGTGAATTTTGATTATTTTTTTATTTTTTTATTTTGTTTTGTTTAGAACAGCGCCCCAAGAGGCCTTTAAGCATCGTCTAGGAGCCTTTCAAGCACTCAACAGGTATGGTGCATCTGACCTGTATTCACACCAGACATTCTGTGGGATCTTTGTGCTCAATCTTGACCCAAATCTTTTGTCAACCGCATTTTATTTGCACACTGTGCTGTGTGATTCTCTGAGGAGATTGTGTAAGAGAAAATAAATATTAGAAAATTGTGATTGGAAGATAAATTTTAAGTTAACGATTGCTTGTTCAAGATGGCAGTGTGTCGAATGAGTTTGGAATATCTGATTTCAACTACCTAGAAATTGGACATCAGAAAACCAAAGACAGCATGTCATGTTTGTGAAGGTGTACACAAATCTATTAAAGAGTTGAAAAAAAACAATGGAATAGGAATGATATTTTGAATTGGTGGTTAAAACTTTCTGGTTAAAGTGAATATTTGGTATTTTGCATAGGTTTCTTTCTAGGCAAAGTCAGCTGTATTTGTGATGTTGGACTATACAGTATAAACAAAATTGAATTGACTTCAGTTGAGGTGACAGTAGAGGTAGATTTAATTTGCTACTTTTCTTCTGTATTACAACTTGCTATGTGACAAGAATAAGAAAGCTATTGTTTGAATTATGAAAATATATGTGTTCATATGTGTCATGATTTTAGTGTGTGTATGCTGAGTTCAACATTAAAAAGCAGGCTGTTTTAAGTCCTATATCACAACTGTAACAATGCTACATGACTAGAATTTGTGACTTCTCCCCTACCCTTAGTTCTTGTAAAATACAAATTCGTTCAAACACTGAATAATAAATATGCAGTCTTTGTCGCGAGCCACCCACATTCACAAGTCTCCCACGCCCTTACTTCCTGTCATCACCTCTTTAGCCTCCACATCTAAAGCCAAATCTGTATATATATATATATATATATATATATATATATATATATATATATATATATATATATATATACTGTAGAAAAATGTAGTCCACTTAACTGAATGTGTTCATCTTGGACCCATTGTTATTGACAGGCTGGGTGTCCTTGTGTAAATCTGTGGGCTGATTGAAGAATTGATCAGCAGATGACAAAGATGGAAGATGTTATCTCTGCAACCTTGAGTAGAGAATCTTCTGATGTGGCCCTGCTTGTGTTGTGTTTTTTAAAAGGTCAATCTTAACCCACATGGCTAATCAATCCTGTATTTCTTTCTCAGGGAGGGCGGGGCATGTTCAGCGGACCAATGGCACAGAACCTACCGACGCTGCTCAGCCAATGAGGTGCATCACATCCGCCTCGAGGAAAGTAAATTCTTCGGGGAATACCAGGGCAAGAGTTTCACCTTTGCATCCTTTCATGCTCACAAAAAGTAAGTCGTAAAGTGAACAGGCCAAGAAGTGAGAAGAACACACACTAGCCGGCAGGATTCAGAGCTGACCTTGTTGTCTGCGGTTGCAGGTATGGAGTGTGTTTGATCGGAGTGCGCAGATTGGAAACCACAAACATCTTGCTGAACCCTGGGCCCTGCCACATCATGGGGGCCTCTGACACATGCTTTTACATCAATATCTCCAAAGAGGAGAACTCTGCGTTTGTCAGGGGCCAGAGGGAGCCATCGTGGGGTGGAACAGGTGGAAACGCCAGAGGAGTGCAACAAACCATCTACCATGGACTCACCCGCCTGCCAGTCCACAGTATCATCGCCAGCATGGGTCAGTCAGATGGGCATGGCACAAAGACATTCACATTCACACATTGACCTTCTATTTGCAGTTTCTCCATTGGTCGAACATGCAAACCTGTAATTAAACAGTTTTAGACGGCATCACAATCACAACTGTCAGAATGATGCAGTTCTCACCTTTGAAACCTGAAAAAATATTCATAGTTTTTCCTAGGAATTATCGCACCATCAAGACGCACACACTTGATAAAATAAACTGCCAAATCAAGTGAAATGTCAGGTACTGTGGTTTTACAAACACACCCCCTGGTGGACAAGATTGAAGTGTACAGCTCACTGGTCTCCACTGCTCTCACTATAGAATATGCATTATCAGGTATCTGTGTAAACACATCATGTACTGTATTAGTGTTGGGACCTTTACCTTGATCTCTGCCTTGATAGTCGCTGTTGCTGTGTGTCTATGTTTCAGGAACAGTGGCCATCGACCTGCAGGAGTCCAGTGACAGCAGTCCTGAAGGCCAGGACCAGGGGAGCACAGGGCTGGGCAGTGGAAGAGGAAGCAGGAGCAGCTCCAGGACGGAGATGGGCGCTAACACCTTGGCCCTGCCCAACATGGGAGAGTCGGCCGAGGAGAGGAGGCACAGCATAGCCCCTGTTCTGGAGCTAGTGGACGGTGTCAACAACCCCACCTTCGACCTGCTGGGAGACCAGTCAGAGGACGAGGCAGGGGAAGAGTGCAAGGAGGACACCGACAGAGATGAAAGTGCCCACTGGTGGGGTCGACACAGCGAGTAAGCAATTAGAGGATGCTCTTTGACTTTTCATTCAAGGATACTGTACATACCTTGCAAATTTTTTAGGTTTGAAATTGTAAGTTTGGTTGCTACTGGAAACTGTTTTCATGGTGTACTGTTAAAAGAAACACAAATCTCCCCTTTTCAGCCTCTGTCTGAAACGCTAGAGCCTGTCTCTTTAAGCCCTGCTTTCCAAAAAGCCCAGCTGCCCTGATTGGCCCTGAAACTACTTGCTGGATTGAATGTAAAGCCCAGTTAGATTCAGGGGTATCAGGGGGTGTGGCTTATCACAGGTGGAGGTCGTGCTAAGTTAAGTTGGTAATGAGGGGACGTGGCTTATGGCGTCATAAGGGGAGAGAAATCTGACTGGGGTTTTGGAACACAGGTTTTCATATAGGTGGAGAAAAATAGGAAGGGTTATTTTTTCTCTCATTTGGGAGTCTCTAGTCACACGTACATTTTGCTTAATAGGTGACCTTTAATGTATGTGTTGAAGTGTAAGCTTGTTCAGAGGTAACTGTGGGCTTGTGTTACAGGTGGGTGAAGGGATACCCACTGAACTCTCCGTATATTGGCAGCTCACCCACACTGTGCCACCTTCTTCAAGAGAAGATGCCTTTCTGCTGCCTCCGCATGGATAAGGTATGGGATTGAATGGCCTGCTATTTCTATTTATTAAGTTCACTTTGCCGTCATCTTCAATGGCCACTGTGCTTCTCTCCTAGGCTTGTCACCACACCCTGTTTGAGGATGCTCGCTCTTACGGCTTCAAAAACAAATCAATTATTGTGTCAGCCGAGAGTGCAGGGAACGGCCTGTACAACTTCATTGTGCCTTTACGGGCCTACTACCGACCCAGGAAGGAGCTCAACCCCATTGTGCTGCTGTTGGAGAGCATGTAAGGAAGGACACATCTACTGTATGTTACCAAGTGTGATGCTGTGGACATGCTTGCAAACACAGCTTCTTCTTTTTTCAAACTGAAAGTGGGTCATATGTTGGTGTTGCTGTGAGCATGACAAGCTTGGCTACAAATCTAGGTTGCACAGGATAACAAGTAATAGGTTATTTCATGTATAGCCGGCTGAAGAGAAACCTGTGCTATTTAAGGTCAAAAGCTGAATGCTTTCAGGACAATGCGCTCAGCCACCATGTGTCGTGTTTTATGGCTAATACACAAGCGCAGTTTGCCAAATAAGAGTGGAATCCAATAAAAAGGCAATAAAATGCTGAGTCACTCCGGCGTAGCACGGTTATTTTCAGCTTTCTCCGCAGGCAGTTGTGGCTGTGTTGTATTTCTGGGCCTTGAGTGAGGGGCCTCTGTCTCTGTGGGGACGTAAGCAAGGCATGTATACATCTCTTTTCTGCTGGGAATCTCATGTCTATTTGTGATTTGATTGGTTCAGACCAGAAGCCGACTTCCTGGAGGCAATCTGTTGGTTCCCCATGGTGTTCTACACAGTGGGCTCCATTGACAAGTAAGAAGGAAGCTCCCTGCCTGTTTCCATTATCCATGTTCCATCTTTTGTTCTCTCTTTATTTACTGTTTTCTTAATCGTTTTTCATGTGTGTGCTGTTTCACCCTGGAAATTATTGAGTTAACCCACAGATGTATTCTTACTTTTTCTTCAACATTGATCTTTTCCCACCCCATGCATCCTACAGTCTGGACAGCTTGCTGCGATGTGGAGTAACGTTCGCCAACACTATGGTGGTGGTGGACAAGGAGAGCTCCATGATTGCAGAGGAGGACTACATGGCTGATGCAAAGACCATCGTCAATGTCCAGACCCTTTTCAGGTCTGCTTTGCCCAAACCTCCTCAACCATCATGTCACTCTAGCTTTAAGTCAGTGGAGATTGACCCAGAGTCTCTCTGCTGTTGTGTTTCTTCCTCCCAGACTGTTCCCAGCTCTCAGTATCATCACAGAGCTAACCCACCCAGCCAACATGCGTTTTATGCAGTTCAAAGTCAAGGACCACTACTCGCTTGCTCTGTCCAAACTGGAAAAGGTAAAAGCTTCATACCGTCTTTCTCCCTCATTTCTCTCAACGAATTTTTTTTTTTTAGAAAACACATCCATTGCGTCACATTATGCCTTATTACAGTTTATGTTAAAGTGTGTTCTCTGAGTGTCAGATAATGAATTTCCCCTTAGACATCCATGATATTTATCAACAACAAGGTATCATTGGTGCATGTCTGATGATGATGCTAACAAACTGTCTGGCTTTCAGAAATGTACATGGCATCATTTAGTCTCTAGTGTAATCTCCAGTGTAATTTTGTTTGTTTGTGTGTGTGTGTGTGTGTGTGTGTGTGTGTGTGTGTTGCGTGTGTTGCGTGTGTGTGTGTGTGCGTGTGTGTGCGTGTGTTTTTATCTGCAGAAGGAAAGGGAGAAGGGGTCCAACCTGGTGTTCATGTTCCGCCTGCCCTTTGCTGCGGGGAAGGTGTTCAGTGTTAGCATGCTAGACACTCTCCTCTACCAGGTTATCTCAAACACAAACACTCTTCAATGAATGAACAGCAACAATTCTGTTTTCTCAATATGGCAAAATGCCAAATATGATGTTTGCTTGTTTGCCCTGTTCACCTGCCAGTCGTTTGTGAAGGACTACATGATCTCCATCACCAGGCTGCTGCTGGGTTTAGACTCTATGCCTGGCTCAGGCTTCCTCTGTGCAGTAAGTAGCCTAACACAAACAGCTTGAATTATGTGTGTTTGCACTGTGAAGGTCCTCAAATCAAATCAAATCAGTTTTATTTGTATAGCCCAATATTTTGCCTCAGTGGGCTTTACAGTACGACACCCTGCCCTTAGACCCTTAGCTCGGCTGAGAAAAAACTCCCAGTAAAAAAAACTTTATCGGGATTAAAAAATTGAGAAACCTCAGGGAGAGTTACAGAGTAAGGGATCCCTCTCCCAGGACGGACATGCTGCAATAGATGTCATGAGTAGAGAAAATCATAAAGGAGTCAATCATAGACCAGATGTTTACATGGTAATACTACATTAATTCCTCAGAGGTTGATTATTGTGTTGTTTGCTTACTAGATGAAAATCACTGAGGATGACCTGTGGATCCGCACCTACGGCAGGCTCTACCAGAAGCTCTGCTCCTCCAGCGGAGACATTCCCATTGGCATCTATCGCACAGAGGCACAGAAGCTTCCAGTCTCTGAGGTCAGCTGCTGCTGTTTGTAGTTTTGAGTTCTTTAAAGTCCCCGATGCCACAATGTTCATCGTATCCATGTACATCCATCCATATACATGGGGGGATGTAGCTCAGTGGGTTGGGTGGTGGACTCACAACTATTTGGGTGGTTTGATCCCCGTCTCCCCGCCACATGCCAAAGTGTCCCTGGGCAAGACACTGAATCCTAAATTGCTCCCGACAGTTAGCTTGCACCCTGCGTGGTAGTTGCTGCTATCGGTGTATTAATATGTGCTCCAGTTGTAAGTTGCTTTGGATGAAAGCGTCTGCTAAATGACATGTAATGTAATGTAATATCCCACAATACAAACCAATAGGAGAAACTAAAGAGATACTTGTGATTTTGGTATTGTTAAAACCTAACTGTTACAGATCTTAAAGTAAAGGTGAAGCTTGTGACCTTTCTACAGTTTCCACTCTATGAAATCTATGAAATAGTCAGCTGTTATTCATCAAACTCTTTTTGTCTGATTATCTCAGATAGCTAGATGTTAGTTTTGAAATGTGTAAATATTATGTGAGAGAGACTAAAAATAAACAAAAAAGTATCTTGCATAGTCAGAAAGAATTCTACGTATTAAACATTATTCAGTGACAATTTACAATTTTCTCATGTGGTACTATTGATCTCCTTTTTAAACAAAAATTGGGGCATTCTTATTAGATGCAAAAGACTGTACATGGTCCATCATTAATAATGTGTGTGTGTGTGTGTGTGTGTGTGTGTGTGTGTGTGTGTGTGTGTGTGTGTGTGTGTGTGTGTGTGTGTGTGTGTGTGTGTGTGTGTGTGTGTGTGTGTGTGTGTGTGTGTGTGCGCGCGTGTGTGTGTGCGTGCTTGCGTGTGTGTGACCCAGTCCCAGGTGTCCATCACAGTGGAGGACTACGAGGACACCAGAGAACCCAGAGAGCCTCTGTTGTCCCGGTCCGGGGCTCATCGTAACTCCACTTCGTCCGAGCCGGTGTCCACCACCTCCTCCCACTCCTCAGACCACCCTCTGCTCCGGAGGAAGAGCATGCAGTGGGCCAGGAGGCTGAGCAGGAAGGGAGGCCGCGGCTCCAGCTCCAAGGGGGGACCAGGCAGCGCCGCACAGAGAATCAGCCAGCAGAGACTCACCCTGTTCCGCCGCTCCGAGAGGCAAGAACTCAACGCCCTGGTGCGAACCAGGATGAAACACCTGGGCCTTTCTCCAACCGGATGCAGTAAGTCTGAAGATCAATGTGTGTATGAAAGTATTATGGGCTGTGTAGGTATAGGTCTATTGTAGAGATTTAATGTAAATAACTGCATTTACCTGTAACGTTTGTACATTAGTATTTCCATTTTATGATTATTTATAGTTATTCAGAGGTAAATATTGTGACTTTATACTTTTATTTGACAGCGAATGTTACTTTACTAATTAAAATTTACATAACATTAACATTTGACAAGATCATGAAATAAAAGGGATTGTTATGAAGATTAAACCACTGCTTATGTTTGGCTTGTGACCACTTACTCTTCTCGGGCCCCTTGGTATTTGTTTAAAATCTCTACAAGATAAAATTGTTCATTATTTAACAAAAAAAGATCAGGTACATTTTAAATGTCTGTAACACAAGGGTTAAGACAGATGCCTGAAACTCCAGCTCCGGGTGACTGGCATTATTATTATTATTCTATACTTAAATTTCAAATGATAAAAAAGGTTGAATAACAGCTTAAACGTAATAGATGACAGAGGTTGAGGGGAGATTGGTCATTCCGGAAAGATGCTTATATGAAAGCTCAAGCCAAGGTAAAGAAAAATCCTCCCACCCCAAAATCTGAGATGGCTTTGCTGTAGGGCTGATCTTCTCTTCTTTTTTTAAGATCTTATTTTAATGTGATACAATACAAGGAACGACAAAGTATTACAAGACATACTCAAGACCACAATACATTAACAGACAGTCACATAAAAATAAAAGAGTAAAGTAAAATAAAACTAGCAGTAGTAGCAGTAGTCACAGACAGCCGTTCCTGTGCTTACTCAGTCAATTTTCAAATGCATACCCCTTTACATATAACTCTAGAACATTCTTTCAGGTATATTTCTAATGGGGACCGTTCCCTTACAAAAACCTCAAGCGTATCTCTTAGTACATCTGATAATCTCTCCGATGCAAGATGGACGTACCAGGAGGGTATACAATATCAGGAGAATCTTCGTCTATCCATTTCTGTAGTATTGTGAGGCGTGCAGCATAAATCAACTCAACAAAAATAATGTACCTGTACCTATACCATCACATAGGCAATCAGGCATCCAGTCCCACTGCAAAATGGTATGGATTTAAAGGAATATCAAACCTAAATATTTTCTTAATGTCAGTTTGGACTGATAGCCAGAAACTTTATTTTTTTCTGATAATATTTTTTTGGCATTTTCAAGCTTTATTAGACAGTACATAGTTGAAATAGGGAGACAGAGAGAGAGAGGGGGGATGACCTGCAGTAAAGGTCCATGGGTCGGTTGAACCCGCGACCACTGCAACGAAGGCCGGAGCCAATATGGTACGCACTCTATCCACTACACCACCGGAGCGCCCCGATGAAATGAATCCTCCAAGGAGGCAGGTTTAACTTCAGTTTAGTGGTGTTTGTGAGAGAGCATGGACTATTTGGAATATCTAAATGAAGACCAACTCCCACTACAGAGGCCAGCCAGGAGAGTACTTGTGGATAGGTCTTATCCAAAACATTTATTTGATGAATTTACATTTCGAGACCGCTTTCAATATGGAAAATGCACTGGAAATAACAACTTTGCTTGAGCTTATTAGATGGATGCATTTAAATTGAAGATGTATTCAGCATAATACAATGAGTGTCTAAAACAATTCTGTTTTCAAATGTGGTTGTTGTGATTTAAAATACTGACACACGTGTGTGTGTGTGTGTGTGTGTGTGTGTGTGTGTGTGTGTGTGTGTGTGTGTGTGTGTGTGTGTGTGTGTGTGTGTGTGTGTGTGTGTGTGTGTGTGTGTGTGTGTGTGTGTGTGTGTGTGTGTGTGTGTGTGTGTGTGTGTGTGTGTGTGCAAGTGTTGGCGCTTGATAGCTTGATAAAACTAAACTCATCTGTGATATCAAAATTTGATTCTATTTTATTTCACTTTTCTTTCTTTTTATTTTAAATGCCACTGGCCGTTTGGAAAGTGAACAAGCTAACTAGGTCAATATATTTCTAGGTTGTTATTGCCCATAATTGTCTAGAGGCTAAGAAGAATGGGTTATCATCTGTGTGGGGATTGGGTGGATCAGGGCTGGATCTGCTAGCTATTTTAATCATCAAGCATGTGCAATTTAAATGTCATGAAAAATCTGGTGGAAAAGGTAGGATTATTTTATTTTTGGCAGAGATTCAAGGATAGTCAGTGACACTGGCCAATATGTATGCTCCATATGGCGATAACTGGGCTTTCTTTGTAGACCTTGAGACCAAATAACTTGAGAGTGTGGATATTTTAAAATCTTTGGACCAGACTTTAGATCAGAATAGAACTCAATGCATTCCAAAGAGATTTGGAGGATGTTGAATCCTGCAGTCACCTTCTACAACTTCTCCTCTAATGCTGTTCTCAGGAATTGATTTATTTCTGATTGCCACTATATTTCCTGCTGTGTTATTCAGTGGCGAAGTGGGTAGGGAGGTCGCCTCTGGAGTGCAGGGTCGGAGGTTCGATCTCCCGCCTACCCGCCACATGTCGAAGTGTCCCTGGGCAAGACACTGAACCCCAAATTGCTCCCGATGGTTCAGAGGGCGCCTTGCATGGCAGCTACTGCCATCTGTGGATGAGTGTGTGTATGAATGGGTGAATGTGGTAAGAAATGTAAAGCGCTTTGGGGCTGAGAAAATCGTCTAAAAAGCGCTATATAAGTCAAGTCCATTTACCAATTTGATCATGGTAATGTTGTGTTCGACTTAACAACCTAATACAAAAGATGCAACTCCTCTCTCTAACAGAACAGTTTTCAAAGAAGAACTAAGGAAACAAATTAAAAACTACATGCAAATCAACTACCGACGCATCCCTCTACTGGTATTGCCTGCGAGGCCACAATGGCTTATAGTTCATTCAACATGCGTCACCAGTCTAGAGAGGAAGACACAAGTAGCTTTGACTAATCTAAAGTCAAATATGTCTCCTTTTAGTTTTGTGAATTTAACATAACTCAAAGCAGTTGAGTAAAACAGTTTATTCTACAGTTTGTCTTTTTTTTACCTTCATTTCTACAGGTAAATCCTATTGAGTCCGGAGACTCTTTTTGCAAGGGAGACCTGTTCCCATTTACACGTTACCATTCACTCACACTTTCCTACACCGATAGCAGGCTAACTATCGACATTCACACAAGGCAAGGTGGGTGAAGTGTCTTGCCCAAGGACACAACAACCATGACACAAGTGGCAGGGCGGGGATCGAACCTCCAACCCTTCCATCATTGGCCGACCCGCTCTACCACCTGAGACACAGCAGGAGTATCTTTTTTAAATTTTTTTATGGGGGCATTTTATGCTTCATTAGACAGTTTGGAGAGACAGAGAGATGAAATGGGGCAGAGAGGGGGATGAAATGCAGAGAACGACCACGGGCCGGATTCGAACCTGTGTTCTGCTGCTTCTGAGGACTGAGCCTTCAAGGGGTGGGGGGGGGGGGAAGAGTGCTCTAACCAATACACCACAAGCTCCCCCCAGCAGCAGCAGCAGCAGCAGCAAGAGTATCTTGATGGTCCAATTAAAAAGGCAGATTTTTCAAATGTAATAAAGGCACAACCTTCTTACAACGTATGATGCCATCCCCTACCGCCATAATAACTTCAATGCAATATGGCAACAATGATGGAAGCATCGGAACTGTGTGGATTGGACACCAGTCTTCCAATTGAGAATCCCTCGTTTGGTGTTTTGAAGATGTGCCTGTTCAGTTCTCTTGGTGTATGCTACACATGACCTTGTCCACTTAGAATATGGCCAAGGAATGAGTCGTCTTACCGTTGTATTTTTTTCCACATCGATGCTGCATGACTGTACTCTCCAATATGCAGTCATCCTTGTAATGAGGGGTGATCACTGACATTCTTGGTCAGCTCAGGAAGAGTTGCTCTTCTGTTTTTCCTTAGGCTTTGCACTAATGCACAAGCATAACGCTCATCAAATGTGCACTGTAAGCCACATTTTCTGACCCGATTTACTGATGTCTTTCCCATAGATCTCAATGAAGCCTGTTGAGCGGTCATTTTGGCTGAAGCTCCTGTCCTCAGTGCCCCAACAATGAACCCTCTTTTAAAGTCATCAACATCTTTTCCTGATGTGTCGTGTATATACAGTATCTGCGTGGGTACATAATAATGTATGAGACCAGTCTTTATTCCTTGTTATTTTGTTTTAAAATGTTTCTTCTGTACTTGACCTGTTATATATGTGTTGTTATGTTTCTGTAAAGCAGCCTTCCCCTGAGCATATGTTCATAGCATATAATGCTGTTGTAGTGGATAATAGCAATTGCAGTGTTCCGACTCACAGTATAGAAGCCTCTAGTCTGTCCGTACGGATGTTGCACAGCCGGCTGAACATCCTGTGCCTACTTTATTTCCTGCCTCACGTAGCTCTCTTCTCTCTGTGTCAGATGGGATGACAGACCAAGGGAACAGACTGTCTTATATCCTCATCAACCCTTCTCCAGACACCAGGCTGGAGCTGCATGATGTTGTGTGAGTACACAAGGCCAAAATATAATCGATAGCACTGTAAAACAAAAACTACTTCTTTTGTTCTACTGATTTGTCAAACCTGTCTGTGGCCCATCTGCAGGTACCTGATCAGACCAGACCCCCTCTCTCTGGTTCCCAATCAGGGCAGCGGGAGGAAGTGTAGCGCTGGGTTGTCGGAGAGCCACAGGTTCGATACGCCGGACAGCACCCATCTGTGAGAAACAAACAAAAAGAGACTAATATACTGTTTAAACACTGCCAGACAGACTAGGAACCACAACAAGACATTTGAGAGAGGGCGAAGTTAAAAGAGATGCCAAGATGCAAAGGGATGCAGCCAGATGGGTCTCGTATTATCTCCACATCAAGTCTCGGGAACTCAGAGGTGCCAGAAAAATGCATGGACCTTTTGTATAACGATGGGAATGTTTTGTTTATGCACCTTCCTATTTTCAGAAGCGGAGAGCTGCGGACACAGAAGTGCATTTAATTGAAAAAACCTTATGTATTTATATCCATGTATGTGCATGTTATGTACTGCATCATGTATTTGCAGTGTGTATGTGTGTTTGTGTACTGTATGTGTGAATGAGTGTGTATGAATCAGTGCACATGGATCAAGAGCATGACACTGCCAATGCTATCTGGACAGCAGACGGAATCTGCTGCCAAACGAAAGTCAAGAGATGTTTCATTGTGTCCCTTTCTGTGTTGTAGGTGTGTTCTGTCACACTTAATGTTGTTTGACGTATTTGACAGTGGCACAACACACCTTGTGAGGTTCTATTTATTTTATTTCTTTATTTATCAGTCTCCATACAAAGCCTTTACGAAACTTTTTACCTGTTGCCAACATGACACCCTCTCCTAATCCAGCATATTTTAACTGACACATTTAAATCTATTGAGTGATCGAGCCTGACTTGTCACGGTGACTTGCTGAAATGTTGAGTTAAAGCGGAGGCTGACACACACAGTGGCACTACAGTGCTTTGTGAGGTTCTATTTCTTTTATTTACTTGTTTTCTTTATTAATTGGTCTTCATGTAAAGCCTTGACCAAACGTTTTACCTGTTGCTTAAACAGTCAAATACACACCTTTCACATTGTGTTTACATCCACCAGCAGCAGAGGAGTCAAAAGAGCACCTGTCTCCATAGTTGACACAAGCAGACAGCCAGCAATGTATCATCAGTGCAGGGCATTCAGTTACATTGCTGTCTTCAGTAATGTGAGTTGTCATAGAACAAAAAAATATCCATATGTTTTTTGTTTGCCTGTTTCTTCCTTAAGATGTTCTCTCTGCTTCTGTCAGTCAGTGTGATGAGATGTCCAGCCACCAGCTTGCGTTTGCTGACATGCATGTTAAGAGATGCATGGGTTGGACAAAATAACAGGAACATACTGTATACCAAACTATAATGACATTTACTACAATTGCCCTGCAATCCCATAAAGGCTTGTAAATGAACATCTTGGAGACATTGTCAGAGGTGTTAATTCAGCTCCAGTTATAAGATACACAATGAAATATTAGATGTATTTATTGCACGCTGCAACAAATATCAAATTTTTCCAAGTAATTAGTTTAAGTCTCATTTCTCAGACAGCAGATCATTCTGCTCGTTTACCAGATTCTGTAGATTTTAGGTGATTGAAACAAATGAGGTTTTAATCAAAGTAAAAAACGTGTTAGGCTGGAAATGTGTGCCATTTGTTTACCAAGGATTCCCAAGCCTCTGTAAATCTTTTGTCAGAAATTCTGATTGTGCCAATTCACCAAGACATGGTGCAGCCATGTAATGGGAAAGCTAAACAGCATCCCTGCCAACACCACTGGTGTAGCTCTAGTCTAGTGCCATTATAACAGATGAAGAGATGTATATATTAAAGTCCAACCTTATAGATTGTCCTTGCATTATTGCTGTTTTGGTGTCTATTTGTGCAGCCTTAACCCAACATTACACCCTCTCCTAATCCAGCATATTTTAACTGACACATTTAAATCTATTGAGTGATGGAGCCTGACTTGTCACGGTGACTTGCTGAAATGTTGAGTTAAAGCGGAGGCTGACACACACAGTGGCACTGCAGTGCTTTGTGAGGTTCTATTTCTTTTATTTACTTTTTTTCTTTATTAATTGGTCATGTAAAGCCTTGACCAAACGTTTTACCTGTTGCTTAAACAGTCAAATGCACACCTTTCACATTGTGTTTACATCCACCAGCAGTGGAGGAGTCAAAAGTTGACAACACACGGTGACTTGCTGAAATGTTGAGCGGAAGCGGGGGCTGGCCTTTACTCACACTGGGCTTTGAGACTGTGGGTGTGGTCAAAATACAAACCAAACATTCAACAGGGGCATTATATAAGAGCTCTGAGTCGGAGAACTGTGCAAACTGAAACAGAGGAAATGGCAGCTAAACCAGTCAGCGTGCTTATCACAGGAGCCAACAGAGGCCTAGGCCTGGAGATGGTTAGGCAGATGCTTGCAGGCCCCTTTCCGCTGGGAAAGCTGTTCGCCTGCTGCAGGGACCCAGACGGACCCAGGGCTGAGGTGAGGGACTTTACTTTCACTGTGTCTCGTTGAGCTCTTCATCAAATAGCTGTATTTGTATTCCCCAAAACAATGTTTAAAGATCTTGCAAACCACAAGTTACCCAGGGGGCAAAATTATTTTATGGACATGGAGCGTTGTAAAAGGTTGTTCACCAAAAATGACATCTAGGACCTTCCACGATCACAACCTGGGTGGACAACCTGGTCAACAAGCTGCTGGAAAGCTACAGCGTGCCGACATAGCAAATCAGAACCACTGTTTAAGTGAATGGGGGTGAATGGGGATGGGCTAATGGGGAATTTTTTGAACTTATAATATCATTATGAAACTTTGCCAGTTGATTACTGACTTTAAAACAAAAACTTTTTGTATTTCAGTATTTTCCAAAATGTTTAAATAAATATAAAAAATCATCAATATCTTACTAATGATGTGTACATTTGCATATCTGCAAAGCCCCAAAATCTAGATGTTGGAAGAAAACAAAGTCAATTTGTTTTTAAATTTTGAAAACAAAACAAGTGTCCAACTGCCTGAAGCCTTTCCTAATCACAGTTCAAATTTGATCAATAACCCATAGAAAATAAAAAATTTTACACAGTTACATTTCATGTGCCATGGACCAAAAGTGTCCTTTTGGAGTCTCCAGCTGGTATTTTAGGAAACGGCTAGACATTCCCTTGGAAAAAACAGTGCAAAAAATTCATTTTCTATGGGTTATTGATCAAATTTTAACTGTGATTAGGAAAAGCTTCAGGCAGTTGGACACTTGTTTTGTTTTCAAAATTTAAAAACAAATTGACTCAGCTTTTGTCCAACATCTAGATTTTGGGGCTTTGCAGATATGCAAATGTACACATCATTAGTAAGATATTGATGATTTTTCATATTTATTCAAACTTTTTGGAAAATACTGTAATACAAAAAGTTGTTGTTTTAATGTCAGTAATCAACTTGCAAAGTTTCATAATGATATCTATAAGTTTAAAAAATTCCCTATTAGCCCACCCCCATTCGCTTAAACAGTGGTTCTGATTTGCTCTATGTCGGCCCGCTGTAGCTTTCCAGCAGCTAGTTGACCAGGTTGTCCACCCAGGTTGGGATTCTGGAAGGTCCTGGATATCATTTCTGGTGAACAACCTTTTACCATGTCTGTTTTTTTTTTAAAGGGGGTTTGCCCCCTAGGTAAGTTGCAGTTGTGGTGGACTAAGAGGAAAAAAGATTTCTGTATAAATAAATGTGAAATCAATGGTGTTGGTGTGTTGGTGTCATTGCTTTATTTTATAACAAACATGTGTCCTCTGTGTCTTTACAGGCCTTGAGAACATTGGCAAAGAAGCATCCTAACATCATCTCCATCATCTGTCTGGGTACAAGGTCTTTCTAATATTCTGTTGAACTCTTTATCCTACTCCTATGTCCAGTTATGCACCTGCCTCAACTCTATCAATTCAGTGCTGTGATTTATCTGCCTGTCTGCTATTGACTGCCGCTGATGCTCCACTTTATTTCTCTGTCAGATGCCGCTGACCTTTGTAGCATCAAACAGTGTGCCAAGCAGGTGGGCTCTCTGGTGGGGACGGGAGGTCTCAACCTGCTGATCAACAACGCGGGGTTCCTGGCCAAAGGCATCCTGCAGGAGACCAATGCAGAGGACATGCAGAAGTCCTTCAACACCAATGTCATGGGCCCTATGAACATGATTAAAGTAAGCAAGAGGAAAATCTTTTGTTTGTTTAATACGCGGAACTCCAATACTGCATTTTGCTGACTGTCTTGCTGTTGGTCATCGTTAGGAGTTTCTGCCTCACCTTCGCACAGCAGCGAAGGCCAGCACCATGCAGGGGATGTCCAGCTGTAAATCAGCCGTGGTCACCATCTCCTCACAAATGGGTTCAATGGAATCTGTGAAATGGTCATATTCCTTTTTCCCTGCCGTCTCCTACCGCATCAGCAAGGTAAGTGACCATCTGCTAATGCTGTGACCTGCTACTCCAGAGCTTCACCTGGCAGTCATCACCTCTGTTGTTCTGCCCCCTCTTCCTCTCAGGCCGGGGTGAACATTCTGACACTGTGCGCTGCAGAGGAGCTGAAGAAGGATGAGATCCTGTTTTCCCTGCTGCACCCTGGATGGGTGCGCACTGACATGGGTGGGGAGGAGGTGAGTCAGCAGTTTTCACTGAACCACAGCAGTGGTATAGCCATAAAGGCTACAATGAATAATGCTGCTCTCAATTGTAGTTTACTCTATTAAATATGAAGCACAATATGATCATCACGTTGTATGATCATATGTCACACACAATGGTTTGGAGTGTTAATGTACTTTTTTTTTTTAAGATATTTTTTTTGGCATTTTCATGCTTTATTGATAGTGTAGAGACAGAGTTGAAATGGGGCAGAGGGGAGTGACATGCAGAGAACGACCGCGTGGAATCGAACCCGGGTCTGCTGCTGGCCGAGGCCCATGGGGGGGACGCTCTACCAACTGAACTAAGGGCGCCCCCGTGTTAATGTACTTAATGGAATGGAAAAGATAACTACAGTTGTTATTGTTGAATTAATAAAATCAACAGACCAAATCTAAGAAATCTGAGCAGTTCTCATGGTGATAGATCTATTTGATGGAATGTAAAGCCCACTGAGGCAAATGTCTATGTGATATTGGGCTATACAAATAAAACTGATTTGATTTACAAAGAAGAATGTATTCACATTACAGTAGTTGGTACTCAGTTGCTTGTGCTGTATGTTTTTCTCAGAGCAGATTTTTTTTTAGGTTAATACAAAACCAAAGACGTCACATAAAGCAGCTTTGTAAAGTTAGTATTTCATCATACCTGTATAATTAAATACTTGGTGAAATGTTGCCAATTATTTGCATATTATCATTAGGCCTATATGCATAACAATCACATTCATAAAACTTTATATTAACATTTTATTTTACATTTTCAAATCCATTTTACTTTCACAACTATTGACACACATGTATGTTCCTATCATACTTATTCTGTGACGTTACTTTGCGGTATGCTGATGCAGCGGTATATAACCCCAATTCTGAAAAAGTTGGGACGTTATGTAAAAACAGAATGTGATAATTTCATAATCCTTTTTGACAATTATTCAATAAATAGCAGTACTATTACATCATATGTATTTGTTTTAAATGATAAACTTTATAGTTTTTTGTAAATATACCCAAATATAAACATTTTTATTGCAACAGGTTTCAAAAAAGTTGGGACAGGGGCATGTTTACCGCTGTTACAGCACCTTTCTTTTAACAACACTGAGTAAGCATTACAGAACTGAGGACATTAATTATTGACATTTTGAAAGTTCAATGATTTCCCATTCTTGCTTGAAATACAACTTCAGATGCTCAACATTCTCCATTGTGATATTTTGTGCTTCATAATGGACCACATTTTTTCAATGGGAGGCAGGCATGGACTGCAGACAGACCAGTCTAGTACCCTCACTCTGCACTTTGATTGAACACACAACCTCCAGTGTTTCATGGGGGAATTGCAGCTTATTCTATTCATTTGGCTCCTTTGAAGTTAGTCTTAAGCCTTTAAATTCCTCAACGCTTCCCCTTGCCAACATAAATTGACATAAAAATCACATAGTTTCTGACGACTAGTCAGACTGAGGTCCTATTGCCGCATATTAGAAAGATTGACTGAAAAAATTGTTTGTTTGACATTGGAAAAACAGCTCTGTCACATTGGAGGAGCAGGGGAAAAAGAAAGTTATGAATTACTTTTATATTGTCAATGCAGCAGTGTATAACTGGTCTGTGGGTAGATGGCCTGTCATTTTCTCAAGTAAGAGAGATTTGACCTCCTGTGTGAGCCTTCATGTTAACTGAGTTTTTCCTACCACCAGGGGGACATCGATGCCCCGGAGAGTGTGCAGGGGATGCTGGGCGTAATGGCTTCCCTGACTGAGAAGCAGAATGGAGCCTTTCTGAATTATAAGGGCGAGACCATCCCCTGGTAGCTCCAAACAACCAATGTGTGCTTCATAAACTGCTGCAATCACTAAATGAACTAAAGGGAAATAAACCCATACTTGTTATAACTATCTTGCTTGTATTGTGCTCGTTTTTACACACAAACATACACTAACATCCTCTGCTTACATAATTAGATCCAAACTTGTTGAAGGCAATGTGCTCCATAAGGTGTTCTCATTTCACCATGTGGCACTGTTCCACACAGCCACCTTGACGGGGCAGATCTTAAGTGGCTTGGGGTTATTCCCATTGATGTTAGGTCCGGGGCAGAAGAAGGGGTACATCTTGTCAGAGAAGAAGTCGTTGAAGGTGTAGATGGGCGTCATGTTGACGGGGTTGGAGAAGGCCACCTCTCCAGACTCATAGTCCAGCTGCACCCTGACCCGGGTCAGCTCTCCCTGCGGATGCAGCGCGGTGCTGGGCCTGGTCATGGCCGAGTATTGGCCCTCGAAGTGTGAGATCATCCAGAAGCCACCCTCGGGACAGCCAGAGATGCGGCCTTTCCTGTCGATGCCGTCCTTGACCACCCCGAGCATCCAGTCCGACTTGTCGCCCACCTCCACCTCCCAGGCGTGGCGGCCCGACGTGAAGCCCTCCGAGCCCAGCACGAACACAAAGTGGCCGAAACGTTCAGGGTTGTCCGGGAGCTTCTGCAGGGAGCCGCCATTAGTGACACTGGTCAGGTCTTTAGAGAGGGACAACCAGGAGTAGGCAGTGTTGGGATCCAGGGTGATGGGTGCTGAAAGGAAAAGAGGAAAAAACAGACACACCACTTTGTTTAAAGGTAACATATTGTGCTAATGTTCAGGTTCAAAATGGTCATTTAGGTTTCTATTACAAACTGTTTTTAAGGTTGTGTTTAAAAAAATATTTCTCACAGTTCCATTGCTGAAAGGTGGAGAGAAAGAGAGAGGGTTGTTTGTGCCCATACATTGGGAGTCTCTAGTCACCCCGGGGGCCGGTGTAAATGTTGAAATGCCATGAAAAAGTGCTTTTTTCCATTTTTCAGTACAAACACTCAGCCTCCAACAACATGCCTGCATGGTTCAAAAGATATCCAGTCCATATTGACCCTATACTTGTCTTTTTCGGGTTCAAACTATTGATTGAGTAATAGCTGCTCCAAACATCCCACACACAGAGTCAAGTGAGTGCTTACTGTAGTGAACCAGCTCCACCAGCTTCTCCCAGACATGGTACTTGAGGGCGCTGACATGCTTGGCCACATTTATAAGAGGACCTGACACTTTTTCGGGATCCTTCTGTGTGATCTGTGCTCTGTGAGAAGAAAAATTGAAAACAATACTTTACAACCAGTGAGCTGGACCTTATATATAGGGGAGAGTGGAGTTAGTTGTGCCAGGGGGAAGTAGTGCCACCCCTTGTTTCTAGAAAACCATAGAAAGAATTATCATGTGACCACATATTTTTGAAGAGCCATCCATTTGACTCATCCTGTAAAGAAGGGAGACACATGGAATGAGAGGTAAGCACATTTAAGCTAAAAAAACAGGTTTTTGACTCTTAAAGTAACATTTCTATGATCAAGGTTTTTTGATTATTGTGTCTGAACAATTGTAGACTAGTTGAAAACATTTTACACATGTTTTAGTGCTTTAGTATGCAACTCTATGACTCTTTACAGTTAGCACGATGTTAGCCCTAAACTACTGCATCATGCTTGTTTTTCCAAAATGCTGCGGTTGGAGTGATTTGTGCCAAAGGGTTGGTTCAATCTTTGAAAAATATTATCTTTAAACACACCTTAAATGAGTAATTTTCTAATGGATTTGTCTTGCTTTTATATAGCATTACAGTTTATGGCCCAATTTACCCCAACATATTCTCTCCAAAGGCACAACTTTCCCCGCACCAGGGTTAAGTTGTGCCACGAGACCACTTTTTTCCGAAAGCTATATTTCTTAAACTGTTTATTTCAGATCCAAAGTTATTGTTGCCGGGGATGCACCACATCCTGAAATATACGTACATATTTTAGTTAGAGACATTACTGTCAAGGCCTCACTTTAATGTCACTTTGAGTAAAAGTGGCACAACTCACCCCACTCTCCCCTAAAGATGCAGAAGGTTGGAAAATGCTTACCTTTTCTTTGTGTTGGCATAAGTCTGAAATAAAATTAAAAAAAGATTATTAGAAACTGTTTTTTAGAAATTCAGGGAGAAACATATAGGAAACACTCTCTTACCTTAAGGAAGAGGGCGTCACTGGTAGCAAGCTCGTTCTCAATGGCAATGACAGCATGAGAGAAGGTCAGGATACCACTGGTGATCATGTCTGACTTCCTCTTCACCAGCTCTCTCTTCTCCTGGCTCTCCTGCTGCAGGGCGGCCAGTCGAGCCGTCTCTTCTTTCTGCAGAAACTCCCTGAGCTGCTCAAACTCCTCTCTGATCTGCTTCTCTGTGTCCGCAGTCTGGCCCTACCACAGGTCAACAGTGAGGGCTCAACAAGGAAATACAGCAGCTGTACAATAACATGGCGTCTACTCATCCATACAATGTTCAGCTACATCTCCTCCTGAATCTTTAGTTTGATTAAGTTTGGCCTCTGGAAAAGTGTTGTTTTGTATATGTTGTACATACAGTAAATGCAGCCCCTCGCAATAAAACTAAACTAAAATGGACATAACATCCAATCAGACCCACTATTGAGTATCTTTAAAGGCATTATCAACTGTTGGAATTAACATCCTAGTTTTGCAACACTATGACCCTAATACCCTTTTGAAATACTATATTAAATATAGTATATATATATATTGCTCTTGTTCTGAGTTTAGCAAACTATCCAAATTTAAAAAATGTTTTCTAAAAGTGTCAAAATTGCTAACTTTTTGTTCTTATGTCTGAAGCAAACAGTAAAAAAGACCAGGAGTTTGTACCTTAAACTATGTAGGACATCTGACCCTTGGCTGAAATGTTTACACACACACACATATACACACACAGTCATCAGTCATTGTAATGTCAGCAGCTATGCTGGTGTCCTTGTGTTTCGCGGAACTCTGTGTTTATTGATACCTTGATGTGCACCGTTGTGTCATCACACTCCTGCTTGGCTTCATACAGGCAACGCAGGCTCTTCTTCAGGGGAATCAGCTCTTTCTTAATCTCCTCCTGAAGGTTGAGGGTAGAGAAAGCATCAAAATGTCAGACAACAGTCATCCTAATATCATTCCAACAATTAGCTTAAAATGGGAAATGTTTCTGATGTTCCTGACTTTGCACTGCTACTAGGAGGGACATCAGCAATAACCACTTCTATACGTTTCATTGCAGTGCTGTGTTTTATTTAAAGTTGGTTACAATGCTAAACAGTTCAGAGTATTTCCACTAATGACTGAAAACATTGAATCCGTTTCAAACCCATAACAAACTGCAGCTTAACAAGAAGACTTTACCTTGAGGTCCTGCGCTCCTTCTTCCAGGGGACACACTCTGTGTCCCTGGTGCTTCTTGGAGGTGTGACACACGCAGCAGAGGGCTTCCAAGTCATCCAGACAGAAGAGCTTGAGAACTTCCCCGTGTGTGATGCATTTGACCTCCACCTCCTGCTCCCCTGCCCAGCCGGACCCTGTCCCCTGTGAGTGGGCCTGGCGCTCCTGCTCCCTCAGGAAGGAGTCGGCCACGTTCTTCAGAGCCAGGCTGACAGTGGGCTCCACCAGGGAGACTTTCATCCTGCACACGGGACACTCCCGCCTGGCCTTCTTCTGGTTCCAGAACTGCTGCAGACAGGCCCGGCAGAAGCTGTGGCTGCACTTGAGCACCACAGGTTCCTTGAAGATCTCACAGCACACTGGACAAGTCAGCTCCTCTTCCAGCATGGAGCCAGACCGTGAGGAGACCGCCCGCGGCCGGAGGGCTAAAGCTACTTTGGGACTGTGGAAGAAGGAAAGCTTCCCAGGCTGAGAGGAAGCACGTGGACGCGCCATGGCAGGTTCCTGTTGCTTTTATAGCTGGGGTTGTTTGTTGCACCAAGCGCACTGCTAGGACAAAGTGCTCCTCTGCAGTGTGAGGCAGGAGTAATCTGGACCCAGTTATGTACCACCAGGGTTATACAGCAGGGACTTGAAGAACAGGTTCCCTTCACCTGTGGTAAATACAGGTCATGTCACCACCCCCTCATCTGACAGCCACTGCAGCAGCGCACTCCAGCCGAGCCAAAAGGCATGCTTTTCTACTTTTGAGGTTAGACAAGATGTGCTCTGACATTCTCTTATCTGAGCAAAAATGACAGAAAAGGCAGAAGGTATGATAGTAGGTAACTGGCGGTTAGAAAAAAACAAAGTCAAAATGGCTGCATACACCTATCTTATGAAGGTATTTAGTGTTGTACTGGGGCAAACCTTCCTTGATTTAGACGCTAGGCCTGGTGGTGAGCTTCACCAGCACTATCAAGTTTACCAAAGTGTATCATATTACATTTTCTCTGCTGACACTCAAAGGGATTTCATTGTCAAGTTAAATTTCATGCATATTTCAGGACAAATACACACACACTCACTGACACACACTGATACACACACACACACCTGAATATACTTCCAGCTTAAATTGGGTTATGTGTGTTTAGGATAGACAAAAAAGGAGGAAGACTGCCATGTTAATATTATTATTGCATTATAATTGGACATTGACAACAGTGTAATACAAAGCCATCAAAATAATGTGTTCTTCTCCGTGTTACAGTGTTTCTAGCATCAGTTTCATTACACAACCCATTGAGATATTCACCAACTGTGAAGGATGAAACAAAACTACAAAATAGCTTCATACATTTATACTGAAAAGGTTAACACCAAAAATTGTTTTTCTTTTTTAGGGAAGCGTAATTGGTGCAGCGTTGCCTGATTTTTCTCTCTAAAGAACATCACAAGTGGAATGGAAGTAGTTTTGTATCGTTCTTCTCCAAAGATAGGCCCTGCGTTCCAATCTCCATACTTCCCTACTATTTAGTAGGACTCGACCCATATGGATTTTTGAGTGCCGATGCCGATTATTTTCAGAGAAAAATTACGATAACGATTAAATCGGCCGATTATTATATTTTTAAATCCCCAAAATATATATATTGAAAGAATTTATTTTTGGAACCCTTAAATATATTTAAATACGTGTTAATGTCGATAGGTGTACAGGAACTTTTTATTTATTGAAATATGCATTATCTTACAAATATGTCTAAAGTGACATGACGCATTTTAAACTCAGACATTAAGCAATTTTCTCTCCCGTGGCCCTAAAACTCTTCTGTACTTTAGTATGTAGTGTAGTAAAAAGAAAGAGTATGTGAATTGGAACGCAGAGAGGATCATAGATTTTTCAGCACCAATGCACCAGGATGCACACACTTCTTCTTCAAAAAAAAAAAAAATGCATGCCTTGAGAAGAGATGCAAGCAGTTTGTTCTCAACGGACTGCTTTTCCTTATTTTGTTTTTGTACAGAGCTTCTCCATCTCATGCTTTCTATTCTTTAATACTGCCTTGGATAATGCTTGGTTTCACCACATGATCAAATTCTTCATTTGTTACACAAACCATGTTCTAAAATAGACATCACATCACTTTATATAAAAACACAAGCTATTAAAAAAAAAAAAAAAAAAAATCCACCACAATCCACAAACCTGGACACCAATCTGCTGCTCATTCTCATACAACGACCTTCAATAAAAATGTATCTCTGTAACAAATGTGCTGCGGTTAATGTCATTACAGCATGAGTTAACGGCCAACACAGACCGCTGATCTGCAATCAGCGAGCTAGACTTTAAAGTATGACCCTTTTGCAGTTATTTTTTCAAACAAACATAAAAACCAGCAGAATTCATTATGAAGATAAAAATATAACAGCACATGCTTGTGAAACTGATCCACAACAGTAACATTGGTGGTTGAGAACAACACTAACTCAGGGAGTCCCCATGCTTTATACTGTGGAATAGCTATGCAGCTCACCAATGCAAATCTCTGGTCACGTCTGTTGTTGGTTTACAGCGCAACGCAGTGCAACACAGTGGAAAAAAATTATCTTAATTTTTTCAAAGTATGACTTTGCGTTACGGCCTCCACACACATCCTGCGTCTACCTCTGGAGCGCTCTCAGCAGAGTATTTCTCTATCAGTTAAAGCAGAGAGAGACGCACGGCTCTCAGAAAGAAATAGGCTCCTCCTCCTGAGGTAAAGTGGAGCGGCGGTGCAGACTCGCCTCTGACGTACGTCTGCAGCGCGGCACAGGTTGGATGTGTGGCCGCTCTAGGTTGATTACACGGTCAGTGACAAAAAGTCAGACGCGCAGTAGATGCTCAGTAGAGGTAGGATGTGTGTGGAGGCCGTTAGCCATCCTCTTTCCTTTCTCCCATATTAGAGATGTGTGCTGTACTTGTCCCACTGCCAGCAACTACAACATTGACATGCAAGGGTCATGTGATGTGGTCAAAAGGGAATGCTCATCTGCGTGCTCGTAGTTTCTGGAAAAAAAGCCGGAAGACGAATAAAAGCACTTGGGAAGTCATCGCGGTCCCCCTCTTCTCCCATTCACTGGCATTATCCTCTTTGCCGAGGCGGAGTCTCCCAAAAGGGTTAACTCCAAATTAAAAATATAGTACACTGGAATAAAACCAAACTCATGACGGTAGTGTTGTGTTTCCTAGTAGTGCTGAATGTTGTGGGTGTCTCACACACACACACACAGGTTGTTCCGCTCCATTAGTGTCTGTGGTTAAACCCGCCCGACCTTAGCGTCGCCGATGGCGCCCCACACGTCAAAGACAAATTCGTCCGGGAAGGCGAAGTCTCCCAGGGTTTCATCTAAAGCCTCTGCAAACTCATCTGGGTTCTTTTTGTCCTTTCCCAACTCCACCATGGTGGCCGCTGAGGAGAGAGAGAGAGAGAGAGAGGTAGGAGAACATTTAGTCACCACTAAACAGCTAGTGACACAAGCTTATTCTGACTCACGTAGATATACAGTACATAGAAAATATGCATCAACATACCCAGCTCGCTGTCTCTGATGCCCATGTAGCTCTCCAGCAGATCGTCCACCTTCTCAATGGCCTTTTCCTCAAATGCAGAGGGCTGGAGGGGAAAATAAAAACAGAAAAAATAAACTCAACCACAAGAGAGAGAGAGAGAGAGAGAGAAAGAGAGAGAGAGAGAGAGAGAGAGAAGGAGACCGGGCACATCTTGCTGCCCAGTATGTATTTACATGCCACAACTTGAGGGACAGTGAATGATTGAGGCAGGCGCGCACACACACACACACACACACACACACACACACACACACACACACACACACACACACACACACACACACACACACACACACACACACACACACACACACACACACACACACACACACACACACACACACACACACACACACACACACACACACACACACACACACACACACACACAATATAATATTCATACAGATGTATATATCGTTCATATTGTATATTGTTTTATTTTGACACATTGTGTATTGTCTGAATATTTGTTTGAACTATTTGAATTATTTGATGTTTGCTTTGGCAATATTGCTTATAATGCCAATAAAGCCAATTTTGAATTTGAATTTGAGAGAGAGAGAGAGAGAGAGAGAGAGAGAGAGAGAGAGAGAGAGAGAGAGCCAGAGAGAGAGACAGAGAGAGAACTGTTCAGTAAGCAGGGCTTGGGAACACACTCACCAGTTCCTCCACAGTAGCCGGACCTTTAGAGCGTAGCCGCAGTGTCCCTCTACCGGTGCCCAGCTGAACCCCTGATGCTGAGCGGGAGCCTCCAGACCGCTGGCTGATCATATCTAAACACATTCAAACCAACAACAGTCCTTAAACCTCCTACCACAGACTATTACATGGAAATTAAACACTCTCATTTTCCCCATGATGATCATAAATGACATGTAACAGAAAAATTAGACCAATAGCGAAAACAACGATATGTGTATTAATGACTTAGCTTGAGTCTGACTTTTCCGGTGGAATTTAGACCAAACGATTAACAGCAGGCAGACCGGTAACCTGTGTTTCCTGAACGGTACTAAATCAAAGTTTAGGTCACCACGACCATGGTCATATTAACATTATTAATCTGACAGTCAAATATAAATATATTACTTCATCCTGACTGAAAGCATCTGTAGCTACTTCACACAAATCTAAAGAACCCTTTTCCTCCTCTTATCCTCCAGCTTTTACAGTGCTGTGCAGCCCTGCCACGCTCACCTCCCCTTTAAATGAACTCTCAGCGAAGAGCCAGGGAATTCAGTTTGTTTGGGCCTGTGTGATTCCTTTGTGGTTGTTTAGTTTCTAACTGAAGACAATGGCTTAATATCCTTACACACTACACTTTATACAGTATTTGCAGCAAAGGGCACTGATTTCATTACTGAGGCTTGTGTCTATTCATTTTTAAGAAATACGATTTTAGTTTATCAATCAGAAATCTGGGAGCAGCACTGAAAAGCAAAATAAAGAGGTAAAGAGCATGAAGCATGGGCGACTATAACAGATTTCACAGCCACGTGACAGCAGCATTGGCCTTTAGTGACTGTAGACTACAGCAGCAAGTCAGTGTGCAGATGAGATTGGGACAAATGTGGCTGCTCCACCACAGCTGAGATCATGGGGCTGAACTAACCCATATCACAGGGTAAGTCTAACACCCACCGAAGGCCTTGAGAGGCTCCACCAGCTTGATGGTGAACTCCTTCCCTTTGGGCAGCTCCTTCAGCATCTTGGCCACCTCGTAGTGTCTGCAGCCAATCAGCCGATGGCCGTTGATGGACTCGATCATATCACCCACGCTGATGACCTGGATCTGGTGGATGACGCTCCCCTCACGGATTCTCTGCAAAACACCATGACTCAAATGAATGACACAACACACTACCCATCAAACCACTCACTTTATTCACATTTCGTATTCTGTCTTATCCGTTCTTGGTTTGTTTTAACATCTCTCACCTTGATGAAAGCGTAGCCCGCTCCATTGTCAGTGATAGTCAACCCTAGTGCATCCTCTCCTTTGTAGATCTCGATTTCTTTTTTCTGTCCTTTGATGTGGGCAAAAATAAAGTCCTCCAGCCCAATCTGACCTCCCAACAGTTTGTCCATGTCCACCTTGTGAGTGTTCAGTGTGCAAAACATAACCTGCGGAGGGACACAACAAACAAGTATGATTTACTACAATGCTTTCTCCCCTGGTCAACTTGAACTGAAGCCGATCTATTTATTCTCCCTCTAAGGTTGTGAGGGAACGCATTAGGGTTGCAAAGGGGTGGAAAGTTTCCGGTATATTTGGGGAAACTTTCCAAGGGAAGTTAGGCTGGGGAATTTGGGGAATATTCAATATTTGTAAATGTGAAAATGATCTAGAAATGGGGGTAATATTAATGATCTGTATCATATCCCAACATAAAAATAAACATTATTTTGTCATAGGCAGACATCCATGCACAATAATACAATTAAAAAACATTACATTTCAACAGATTAATTTGTAAGTAGAGCTTTATCAAGTTTGGATTATTTTATTGAAGAATCAATTATTTCACTGAACATCAAACACATGAATGTTGAGCAAAATATTACTCATCCCCCGACTCCACCCATTCAATAAATTAAAGACCTACTTCAGCTGTGGAAATATGAAGGTGTATTGAACTCTGAGATCCTATGTAGTATAAATGTGCAAATATTTTTTAAATCGGTTCATCCTAGCCTGAGAAAAGGCAGAAAGAGTGTTTTATGGTCTCACTGTCTAACCCTAAATTTTTTCATGACATCACATGGGAAAATATACGGTTAGGCAAAGGTAACTTCATCGTGATGAGTTCAATGTAATCATGTTAATTGTAGTGTTGGGCGAAACACATACGTTTTCGTAGAAACAGGTATTAACCGACATATGATGGAGGTTTAAAAGGTACTCACCTCAGATGGAGGTATCCCAAAGGCCTCACCAATCTTGGCATAAAGCTCCCGCACGTTGCTGAAGCCCTCAATGCGTCCCGTGGGGCTGCCATGAGCGAGCTGGGTGTGGAAGATGAGGCGAGGGCGCATGCTACTGTGTGGCGGAGGTAGACCTTCGGAGGTGGCGCCTTCTCCCAGCCCGAGGACACCGCTGTCCAGGCCGTCCGTACCTGGCACATTTAGACCGGCACGGATAGGCTCTGCTTCCTCGTTCTCCACTAACGGGGAAGCCTTCTTCCTTCTACCCAAACCCAGAGGCATAGTAATGGTGCAGAGGGGGGCGTTATGCTATGATCCAGGTCAACATACACCACCTGTCCAGCCAAAGCAGCTGCAGGTCCGTCGGATGTTTACGTCACAGTAATGGTACTCCAGACCAGCTTGAAAGTGTCTGTCTTATCCAGACGCTGTATGGAGTAACATATCCACACATCAGAGCAGGTCACATAGCTGGATCTGTCAGGGCTGGCAGTCTACAGACAGTGGGGTGTGTTCAGCTGCAAAAACACAAGACAGAAACTATTTCTGTTTCATTCAGGTTACACCAGCAGTTTAATTCGTTGTCATTACTTCTCCTCACATTATTGTAGTATTAGTATATGCTATACGGTTGTTATCAGTAAATGAGAATTATATTTATAAATGCCAAAATAGCCATTACTTTGTACCTTAACTTGAATAGTCAGGACATCAGAAAGAGCTAATTTTAGCTGCTAGCTGTGAGGCACACATCTTTCACTTTGGGAAATACAAACACTTACAACTCTCAGTCAATAGCATCTTAGCACACAGCTTTTACTGTAGCTCGTTAAATGAGTGACTGTTTGTCCCTCTCGGTAGTAAATTACAGCGTCACTATTCTCTAAGTGGCTTGAACATCTGAGGAATGTTAGCTAGCTTAAGCATGAATGTGAGCAGACGCGAGTAAACATGGCAGGCCACTCATTCTTACCGGGGCAGGACCTTTTAGCTCTTCCTGTTAGCTTAGCCCGCTAACGGTTCTGCTATGAGTTCACCAAAAAAATTATAATAATGTTTCGCTTGTAGACAAAGTCCCATGTGATTTGCTTTGGCGTCTCCTGAGCAGATAGTGAGGGAAGTACAGTAGCTGTGTGTCGCTATGCCGCTGTAGATTCAGCATCCTGCCATGCCAGCCCAGCAGGGGTGGAACTATGACGCCTTCAAATGTCCTCGTAAACCGCAGCTTCCCAGTAAAACGAATGTTCTCAAGTTTTTACCATAGATAGATAGGCTATACATACACGTTTTTACAGGTTTTTACCAAAGATAGTATATAAAATACACGTCGTGCTTCAGCGAAATAATAAAGGGAAATGTGAGACATGAGTTTGCTGTTTAAAGCGTCAAGTACGCGCACGGGTTGTGTCTTATAGCCTAATAATAATATTAATGTTATCGTCAAATTAAGATGAGTAAATGGGTAATCGGCTTTCCTATTTAGTTTGAAAATATTTTTCAGAGTTGTTAATAAACAATGCTGGTTGGTGTTGATCTCATAAAAGCGGTGATGATCTAATCGTGATTTGCACTGCCTTCCGGTAGTCTCATTTAAAAAGGTAGTTTCGGTGCATCGCTACACTTCTAGCTGCCAAAAAGGCTTTTTTTTAACGTTAAAGGAGGAAGTATTGTTATGCTATTATCTGACTTTAAAGTTATGTCCTCGTGGCTATGGCCACTATAGGTTGTAGAAATAATTCCTGTTCACAGTTTGCACTGTAGCCTACATCACAACTGCCTTTACAAGCTACTTCGTTAACTAAATCGGAAAACGATGCGAGGTTTGACACAATAGCCTGTTTTTTCTCTTCTGGCCTTTATTTCGTTTTTGACAGTCGTAGGTGTATGATACTATCATGAGTTTTCCTGCCCTCTTGCGGTCAAATAGAGTAACTGCAGTGGCACTGGCGTAAGGCAGACAAAATAGCAAAGCAATATTCCGGTTTAAACCTTCAAAATAAAAATACCCAATAGTAGGCTATACGCACCATTTCCATGTAGCTTATTTGTATGTAAAGGGATGAAATTGCATTTACCCCGTATAGTAGTTATACTGAAGTTAGTGCGGGTTTAGTATAGCGCTGCAGTTCCTCATCGTGAGCACTTTGAGTGCAGGGAAAACGTATGTTACTAAATATCAGGTCAACCGATCAGTCTAACCTTGTAAGTCAGACACGACACTATCTGCATTATTGCATTAATACTTCCGGTAAGTGCTTTCGAAATAAAACCATAAAAGCAGCGTTTTGAATACTGTCAACTACCAAACGGGTAAATGGAAGTGAACAACAACAGAATCATTCAAATTCAGCTTATTGGGGTTCAAAACGTGCTGAAATAATGTATATAGTTTGATGTAAAGACTGCATTAGTAGTTTACTAATTCTAATTATTACTTACACAGACCTTCATTAACTTGACATTTTTTAACTACATGAAGAAAAATTGTCAACTTCTGCTTACATTTCCTATTGTCTGGTCACAATATATTGGAGTTTAATTAATCTACTAACATCAAATTTGCTTTAAGAAATAAAAGTCTGTAATGACCACTTCAGCCTTCAGGTGCATATTGGGATGTCAAACTTTTACATGTTTATTATGGTGTACAATGGAGATAAATAATAATGATTATTAATTGATAAAACATACACTGAATTCTCATTTAAATTAAAGACATCAATCAAAAAAATGTGTTTTGAGTTTATTGCTAAAATGCCCTTTATAACTGAAACATGTAGGCCATAATGGATTAGTTAGCCAGTCTCTTTAATATGGAAATGCAAATCATCACAGCATAGGAAACATCTCTTAAACATTTCCATCACATTATCAAATCATAAAATATATTGTATCCCAACCTGAGGAATTTCAAAACACATGGACAAGTGGTAAAACAAATCTTAATGATTTTACATTTTTCCCATACAGAGGGTTTTTTTTTTCAAACAAAGAAAAATTCGACATTAGAGAGATTACACATCTCTACATTCATGTTAAACCACAGGTTAGAAACATTACACTCCAGCAGGAGCAGGATGAAGTGATGACTGCCTCTTACAGTCACATCAACACTAAAATAAAAATAATTTAAATGTGAAAACTGATCAATTAAACGTCCACTTACACTACAATTCAAAAGTGCACAGGGTTGAATATGACACAGTTCGACGGTTGTGTTTAGAATTGCCACTGAGCTGTGAAATTACACATTTCAAGACACTATGGTTGCATTCCGATTCGCATACTCTTTCTTTTTTCTATTCTACATACTACATCCGACGATAAAAATTATCTAGTTAGGATGCAGTAGGCATACTATTGGGACATACTTTACTCTCTTATTTCATCATAACACTCAGCCTTGATCTTGCCTCTTGCTTTTATATCCGTCACATCCCTGTTTGTTTTCATAAGGAGGCTTCGTCGATGTTACGTCACTTCACGTGCGCACTGGATTGTGGGTCAGAATCGCCCAAATAGGATGCAGTTTTCAACACTAACAATCTTGGCCGCATGAAGTAGGACATCCGGGTACTTCTAACCATCCTAAATCTGGCCACGAGAATCGGGACATCCTAAATCTTTTTTCTACATACTATATAGTAGAAAGTATGCGATTCGGAACGCAACCTCAATCTTGGAGTGAATGCTGCCCAGTATGAGCTTTATAGAAGGCATAATACAAGATCAAATATATTCTTCAGGCTTCTACTTATTTTCAAAATCTCATCTCTCCAACAGTTTATCCTGTTAATAAAAAAAAAATAAAGTCACTGGCCAAACAGCCGGGGTAAAATCAGCCCGGTAGGAACTGAAATATCACAAACTATACGTTGGTCATCCTCAAAAGTGAAGTAAATAAGATTAAGATTTTGGTAGTTTGTCAGTCACACATGCTAACGATACACACATGTTCGCCACATACAAAACTGGTAGACACACACATTATTATATCATAGGGACATTTATATGGCATGAAAAGTCCTTCCCACCAATATTCCACACAAGTAATAATCTGCACTGCTCAGATCTGATACCTAAACTCAGAGGCTCTCTTTGCTAAATTTAAAATGGTGGCATCTTTATTATGTGCGGTTCATATTCTTGTTTATATCAACTGTAGAGGTCCACACATCTGTTTAGTCTTGTGGATATTTTAATGACATTGTTCTGCTCGGTTTATGGGATGGCAGTCTGCTGTGACGATGATTGAAGTCGAAGGAACGAAACACTGAATAGACATAGACAAGGAAAGTGTATTTATGACTGACACATAGTCAGTATTAGTGCCTGTGGATCAGGACAGTGCATCTCTATTTAGAGCTCCAAAGTCTTCTCCTCTCAGCCTCAGTTTTATCTAATGGCAGCCCAAACCATGTCCTGCTGAGTGGAGTAGCTGTAGCTACGTTTAGCCTGCGTCACTGAACCTGAGGTATTGTTCATTTGGTAGCTTGCTGTGTGCTACCTTAAGAGTACTACGTAAAACAAAATCCTCACTTACTGTAATACAATTTCAAGGGTTGCAATTCAACGAAACTCACAGCCAAAGCATGATCACTCAACACTTTGCATTATTATCTATTATCTATACTGTTTATACACTCTTTATTTTCCACTTGTTCCTGTCCTTCTTGATTCTGACCATTGTGTTTGTTCAACACAGAGGTAAAGCACATCTCATTAAAGCTGACTATAAACTGGGTAAGAATATGGATTTTGTGTTCAGTCAGTAAATTTAAACTAAGATGGAACCAAATCTGCCCTGAGCCTCAATGGTCCAGGCTTATGTTCACAGGAGAGTGTCACTGGGTATGTCAACTTGTTGGATTTTTTCACAATTGACCATTTCAAGTCAAGGTGGAAGCACTTGCTTGAGTGCGTCTCGCGTGCTTTGGCCGAGTTTGTCAGGAAACTTTACAGTGAAGTCCAAGATCATGTCGCCTCTCTTCTCGGGGAATTTGGACAGAGGGAGCCCTTCTCCAGAGATTCTCTTCTTGGTCCCGGGTTTGACAACGTCTCTGGAGCTCACCGTGATGGTCCGGCCATCCAGCGTCGGGGCGTTGACTGTACATCCACACAACGCCTACAGAGAGATGGAGAGAGAAAGGGAAGACAAGGAAAAGATGGCAATGTTTGGTTTAGATCATTAACATATTTATTCAAAATATTATTGGAAGATTTCTTTCTAATAAAAAAATGTGTTTCAGTGTTCCCTTACGTCTTTGAGTGATATTTTGGCGGGATAGATTATATCTGATCCTTCTCTTCTGAAAACTGGGTGGGGTTTGTCTTTGACTACAAACACCACATCAGCAGGAATGTTGGAGGGAGTCTCGTCTCCCTCCTTGGGAAAGGTGATCTTTGTGCCCTCCTTCCAGCCGCGCTTGATGTCCACCGTTAGGATCTTGTCCTCGTTACGTATGGTGCAGCCGTCAGGGTTCAGTCTCTTGCGGGAAATCTTCATCTTTTTGGTGCAGCCCGAGAACACCTCCTCCAGGCTGACCTTCAGCTCATGCACCACGGGCGGGTCCTTCTTCTTCTGGTGGGCGCGGTGAGGGCCTCCGTGGTGTGGGGACTTAAAGGAGCGGGGGAAGCCGCCCGCTCTCCCCATTCGACCCATGCCAAAAGGCGCGAAGGGGTCGTTGATGTCCATGCTGTCCTCCCCATTCTGCGCAAAGAAATGATCGAAAGGGCTGCGGCCGCCGAAGAACTCCGTAAACATGGCGTGAGGGTCTCCGTGGAAGGTGTAGTTGTAGCTCTGGCCAGTGTGTCCTCCACCTCCACCTCCACCAGCTGGACCCTTCAGCCCTGACATCAGAGCACAGAAGAATCACACATCAATTCAATCAATAAAATGTCTTTGAGGTCATTCATTGTCAACGTTAGTCCGTCCACATTTCTTCAACCACAAAACGTAGGAGATTCTTAACAAAACCTTGCTTTAAAAAAAAGAATTTCAGAGGACGTTGTGTTTTTAAACTATTACATATGTGTCTGTATCTGCTTCAAATAGGATTATCACAATAACCAAAGTTGAGAAAATACTAAATATTGCTGGTTTGGTTTCAAGTTGGAACTTTTCGATATGAACGTGTAATTTCACCAGTAAGTAATCAACCAATCCCCGCAAAGATTAAATGAATAAACTGATCACTCATGATATGCTCCAAGTTTAGTTATATTGATCATGCTGCTAGGAATGAAATGATAGAAGTAAATTTAACTTTCAATCTCTTTCTCTGACGGTGCATCATTAAAAATGCAGACCCTACAAAATGTTACTCCCATAGACATAAAGATGTGCAATTTCCAACTGGTTAAGCCACAATTATCATAACGGGGACAGATTGACAGGACAGGCAAGAACTAGTAGATTCCAGCAAGTTCTCCAGCTCAACCTATTGTGTACACACGCCCCTTCATTGTCTGGTGACTGCTGTCCAAAGATACCAGAAACAGCAATGATGACCGATTAGATTAGAGTCATGCCTCATGCATCAGCTAGTTCTAGCAGTATCTGAAACGTGCAAATGAATGTTTGCTGAAGATGACAGTAACATCACAGATTTGATGAAAATCCCATGCAAGCTGTGTGGATGAGGAGTGTGGTTACCTTCTTCTCCAAAGCGATCATAAATGTCCTTCTTCTTGGCATCGCTGAGGACATCGTAGGCTTCAGCGATCTCCTTGAATTTATCTTCAGCTCCGGGTGACTTGTTTTTATCTGGGTGATAACGCAGGGCCTGTTTTCTGTACGCCTTTTTGATCTCATCTTCGGAGGCACCTTTGGCTATTCCAAGCACTTTGTAGTAATCTTTACCCATTACAATGACTGCTCAGTTCTTCTTCCAGTTCATAAAAACATTGTCAGTGCAGACGGGTTTAGTTTCTGGTCAGTGCCGACTACACGTCCAGCATAGCGCTGTGTGACACCAGGTTCAGGGGCTCCACCGCCGCCGCAGCAGCTGTCAGGGCTGCAGACGATAGCACGCTAGCTTACTGTCAAGGTTAGCTTCCCTCACTCGTCACGGCCCGTAGACAACTCTAGTCTTCACCGACACGAGGAGGAAAAGATGTCACTTCACTTAAAACACGTAACACAAAACGAGGCGTTCACGCGTCATGGTTCACACAGGAGAGTGTGTGTCGCCGCCGAGCTGCTGCAAACGAACCGAGGAAACTTCTGGAAGAAGCTGATGATGCTGCTGATGTGGGTCACCACTACCGAGACAAGAGGACGCACTCCTATATACTTCCGGCTTCGCGTGAGCCACAGCAGACATTAATAAGTTGACAGATCTTTCTTTAAATTAAAAGCCTGAAACATATACTGTATATTTGAAAGAACACTCCTCCTTAATAATGTCTCTATCTGAATAAGTTAATTGCTTTTGCATCAGCCATCGGCCGGCTAATGTAGTAATGTTTTTATGTAATTGCGCATGCGCGGGTGCTTCGGTTCTTGCTGCTTTTACATTCATTTGCACGTTTCAGATACTGCTAGAACTAGCTGATGCAGTAGCCGATAATAGTCCAGGCAAAATAACGTTTTACGACAGACTAATTGTACAATATTTTTTTTCTGATCAGATCATTTCTATGAGGTGTCCAGAACAACATACTAAAAGTCCTAGTGAGGAAATATTCTCATCAATCCGAGATTTGTGCCAAATAGCGAGACACCAATACACCCCAATAGGGCTATGTTTTCCTTTACTCCTATCAAAATGAAACTTTACACAATTAAAGTTTCCATGAAAAGTAAAAATGTTTGTATTACAAGTTTCTTTGAAAATGAATTTGAATATGCAAATGAGCTACACTAATCAAACATGCCCAAAATAAACCCAACCAGGCTTAATTTTTTTCCTTTACTCCTACCACAATACAACTTTACATAGTAAAAGTATACTTGAAAAGTAACTTTTTTTGTATTACAAGTTTCTTTTGAAATTAATTTGAATATATGCACATGAGTTTTTTTAATGATTTTTTTAAAATCCAGCCTGGATCCTCGACCCCTTCTCTGTGGCTCTTGGTTCTGACACCCCCTATATCAGTTCCTGGTTTGTTCTTTGCTTAGTTCTTCCCCTCTGGGTCATATTCATCTGATAAATCAGGCAACTGTGAGTTTGTGAAGCTATACCACGACATTCTCCGCAAATGGCAGTGCAAAAGAATCCATGTTTTTTGTATGTGCATTTATTTGTGCTGCAGTCTTTCTTGCAACTACAGCGGACTACATATTTCTGATGTATCGTCATTATTGGCCTAAATCTCCACTCCAAAACATGCCACCCCCAGTCTTTTGGGTCCATCATTTGGTAAAAGACCCAAAGACTATGGAACTTTGCAGCTGAAGTTGGAGGGAGAGTTTGAGGTTCCACTGGAGATGAGTTACTTTATCACAGAATCGCCTGTATCTCAGTATATCCAGTCATTCACCTGCTGCAATGATGATGCCTTTTCGCACATTTTCCGGTGACTGGCTGAACACCTTAGCTTGTCTGAGAAAGCTAGTGTCATTCTTTACTTTTTTCAGTGCCATTCCCTTTTTTAAATTCTTTATTGCTTCTGAATACTTCAGTTTAAACAGTCCGACCAACCTCGAAAACACAATCGATTGTTAAGTAGACAGTATGTAGTATACATGTTGAGTATGTAGGAGGGAGGACGTTAGTGGCTTTTCGAACACAGCCTGTGTGATCACATACTAAGACTGTCTTTTGTTCTGACAGAGGCAATGGCAGTTTGGACAATGAGCACATCTGCATCGTGCTTTGCATGGTCTGTGATAGACCCCGCCCTCTCAAGTTTAACACTGAGATAAACCAAGAACCGTTGTCTCTTTTACCATACATGGAAAAACCTGCTTTGTTCTACGTCACACAAGCCAGGATATTAGGCACTATGCCGTGGACAGCATCGGAGTGTTGAGGCTGTGCACAGCCACCCCAGACAGTAAGCAGGGAATACGTCTAAATGCACGTACGTCATTATCTGACACTTTGGTAGCATTTACCATGACTGTATTACATTATAACAGCATTTATAGCTCAGAAAAGATGAAAAAGCACAATAGGTGCTCGTTAAGGTCAATAGCCTATAAGTCTTTTTGTGGAAAGTGACCCAGGTAAGTGGGGCAAGTTACTTTAAATGTATCATGTTTATGCACAGGTTAACTTACTGTATGGACATGAATTTGTTAGTTATTTGGCCCCTGTTTTTTCTCCTTGTGACTTTATGGCTTCTTAGCCATACAGTGCGTTCCAAATTATTATGCAAATTATATTTTTCTCAGATTTTCCTAAATAGTCGATGCAAATGACAGTCAGTATAATTTTCAAGTCATCAACCGTTAAAGTATGATTCAAATTTTATTGAACAAACCTCCAAATGATAACAGTATTTTTTTCAAAAATAAACTCAAAATGCACCGTTCCAAATTATTATGCACAACAGAGTTTCAAAACATTTTATAGGTTGTAAAGAACTAAAAATGGTCATTTGTTGAATTTGCAGCATTAGGAGGTCATATTTAGTGAAATCAAAAGCTATTTCAATCAAAAACATCTTAACAGGCCAAGTTACATGTCAACATGCCTCTTTGATATCACCTTCACAATTCTTGCATCCATTGAACTTGTGAGTTTTTGGAGAGTTTCTGCTTGAATATCTTTGCAGGATGCAGGAATCCCATAACTGCTGTTTTGATGTGAACTGCCTCTCATAGATCTTTTGCTCGAGGATGCTCCAAAGGTTCTCAATAGGGTTGAGGTCAGGGGAAGATGGGGCCATACCATGAGGTTCTCTCCTTTTATACCCATAGCAGCCAATGACACAGAGGTATTATTTGCTGCATGAGATGGTGCACTGTCATTCATGAAGATGATTTTACTACAGAAGGCACTGTCCTTCTTTTTGTACCACGGAAGAAAGTGGTCAGTCAGAAACTCAACAGACTTTGCCAAGGTAATTTTCACACCGTCAGGGACCCTAAAGGGGCCTACCAGCTCTCTCCCCATGATTCCAGCCCAAAACATGACTCTGCCACCTCCTGTCTGATGTCGCAGCCTTGTTGGGACATGGTGGCCATTCACCAACCATCCACTACTCCATCCATCCGACCATCCAGGGCTGCACGACACTCATCAGTAAACAAGACTGTTTGAAGATGAGTCTTCATGTATTCCTGAGCCCACTGCAACCGTTTCTACTTGTGAGCATTGTTTAGGGGTGGCCGAATAATAGGTTTATGCACAGCTGCAAACCTCTGGCGGATCCTACACCTTGAGGTTCGCGGGACTCCAGAGGCACCAGCCGCTTCAAATACCTGTCTGCTGCTCTGTAATGGCATTTTAGCAGCTGCTCTCCTAATCCAATTAATTTGTCTGGCAGAAATCTTCCTCATTATGCCTTCATCTGCACGAACCCGTCTGTGCTCTGAATCAGCCACAAAACTCTTCACAGTACGATGATCACGGTTCAGTTTCTTTGAAATATCTTTTTTTTTCATACCTTGTCCAAGGTATTGCACTATTTGACGCTTTTAGGCAGCAGAGAGATCCTTTTTCTTTCCCATAGTGCTTGAAACATGTGGCCTGCTTAATAATGTGGAACGTCCTTCTTAAGTAGATTTCCTTTGATTGTGCTCACATGGCAAACTAATTATCACAGGTGTATGAGATTGATTTCAATGATCCAAGGTGCCTTGAGAGAGACAATATCATACATGAGTTAAATTGAAAAACAAATGTTTATGACACTTCAATCCAATTTGCATAACAATTTGGAACACGGTGTATGTCAATTAGGCCTCGTGTTGAACTCATTTGCACATTTAAAATAGATTTTTCCGAGGAACTTGTTAAACAACATTTTTACTTTTCATGTATACTTTCACTTTGTAAGTTTGATTTTGATAGGAGTAAAGGAAAAGATTAAGCCTATTTGGGTGTATTTTGGGATTACTGTGTTGCTCATTTGCATATTCAAATTAATTTTCAAAGAAACTTGTTATACAAAATGTTTTACTTTTCATGGATACTTTCATTGTGTGAAGTTTCATTTTGATAGGAATAAAGGAAAAAAATTGCCTTATTGGGATGTATTGTTGTCTCGCCTTATTGGCACACATCATATTTATTAGGGCTTTTAGTATGTTGTTCAAGGGCCTCATTTATAAATCTTGCTGCGCACAAAAACCTTGCGCAGACGGCAGAAATGTGCGGTCAAATGTGCGGTGGCAAAACAGTGGAATTTATAAAAGAATTCTTTGCGGAGAAGTGTGCGTATTTCCACGCCAAGTTTTGACCATGCGTAGAGCTACCGCAAGGTTTTCCTGACTCGGGGAATCAGCGACACCACGAAATAAAGCTCTGTCATCAGAAAAAAACACATATCCTTGTGAAATGCATGGCACCCGACAGGGCTGGACTGGGACAAAAAATTGGCCCTGGCATTTTTGGCCATGGCAGCCCACCATGATTATTTATACGATATGCGGAGGCAGGGGCGTTGCACCAAATTCTGGGCCCCTATACAGGAAGTCCTGATGGGCCCTCTGAGAGGCGGTCTTACAACACAAACATGCAAAAGCTATGTTTGTCTATAGTCCAAAACGTACGAGTGACTGGTCCCTCTCCGAGCCAGATAACAACACAATGTTTCTATTGATGAATGACCAAATCATTACGCGTACTTGAACACAACCCCTGGTCTATTGACTCTTAATAAACATGCACACACACAGTTTTTTTCACAGGAATTTGGGAGACTGTGTCGTGGACCTTGACCTTCTAGGGGGAATTCTCCCCCGGAAGATTTTTTTTTAAATGTTAAAGTAAAATTCATCAATCTGGTGCACTTTGAGGAGAAAACTAAGGCTAAATCAACAATTTCCTATGTAAGCTATTTAGTACTATTTTCTGGAATAATTTATAGACACAAAATGACCAAAAAGCAGAAAGAAGAAATGTACATGTTTAAAAAATCCAGTCAGCTTCGGGATTTTTTTTTTACCTTCGTTTGTATTTTTTAATGGCCCAATATAGGCCCCTGATCTTCGTAGCCCCGAACAATGTTATTTAAAAAATAACATAAATGTACTGACGAATGAAAGGCCCCTGATATCTGTTTTTTTTCTCCCCTAAATTAAAATTTTCGGGGCCTTCAAAGATCCAAATATTCCAAAACTAATGTCGGACTAGTAACAGAATCATGGGGTTTGGTCAATTAAGAAAAACATTTTCTAAACACTTGAAAGTAACTCTGATCAAATACACCATATAATTCATATTCAATAATTAACATTTAAATGACAGATTAGATTAAAACACAGTCTGGGGGTCAGAACACAGGACCCTCAGAGCCAGCTAGTGTCTGGGGGTCAGAGCAAAGAACAATCAGAACCAGCTAGAACAGCCTGGGACTCAGAACACAGGACTAGACCTAGCTGTCATTTTCCATCTTTTTAGTCTTTGATTAATATTTTTCTGCATTTGTTTTATTTGGATCATTCATTGAATAAAGACATATTACACTCTCCTGTCCCCAACATACATACGTGCCAAACCATGCCCTTGCTGACACCCCTTCAACCATCAACCCCCACCTCCAGCCCACATTGTCTTTTGTCTTATTCAAACTAGTCTCCTTGCTACCTCAAATATAATGGATTCATTAAAAGAGTGCACAGACACTGTCTCACTTCACCTCACAGCATTTGTCTGACTTTACCCCACTGCCACAATTTGAGAAAAAACTACCTCTCTCAGTAAATTAGGCTAATCTTGAGTTATCATCATCACATGGTTTCATATGTTGGTAGTTCATCAACATGTATACAACATCACCATGACGTCCTCTCTTTCATGGCCAAGTGGAAATGAGAGGGGCTTGAAAACATATATCTCACATGACCAAATTTGTGTTCCATTGCCTAGATACAGGGGGTGTCTCACATTATCCGATGGCTCACATTCCCCCGTTCTCCCCTATATACAGCTCCGGAAAAAAATAAAAGACCACTCTAAATGTTCAGTGTCTCTTGTTTTACTCTTTAGAGGCATATGTTTGAGTAGAATGAACATTTAGATTTTATAATATAAACTACTGACAACATTTCTACCAAATTCACAATAAAAATAGAGATAAAGATTTAAGAAAAATCCAGACTGGTCTGTTTATTTTTTCCAGGGCTGTGTTTAAACACTCACCGGCCACTTTATTAGGTACAGCGGTTAATTTTCTTGTTAACACATATAACTAATCAGCCAATCACATGTCAGCAACTCAATGCATTTAGGCATGTAGACCTAGAGGAGACAACTTATTGAGGTTGAAACCGAGCAACAGAATTGGGAAGAAAGAGGTTTTAAGTGACTTTGAACATGGCAATGTTGAGGGTACCAGAAGGGCTGGTCTGAGTATCTCAGAAACTGCTGATCTACTGGGATTTTCCGTCGAAACCATTTCTAGGGTTTACAGAGAATGGTCCGAAAAAGAAAAAATATCCAGTGAGCGGCATTTGTGCAGACGTAAAATGCCTTGTTGAAGTCAGAGGTCAGTGGAGGATGGGCATACTAGTTTGAGATGATAGAAAGGCAACAGTAACTCAAATAACCACTCATTACAACCAGGGTATGCAGAATACCATCTCTGAATGCAAAACACGACCAACCTTGAAGCAGATGGGCTACAGCAGCAGAAGACCCCACCGGGTGCCACTCCTGTCAGCTAAGAACAGGAAAATTAGGCTACAATTCTCACAGGATCACCAATATTGGACAACAGAAGATTGAAAAATCATGCCTGGTCTGATGAGTCTCGATTTCAGTTGCGACATTCAGATGGCAGGTTCAGAATTTGGCGTAAACAACATGAAAGTATGGCTCCATCCTGCCGTGCACCAGCAACCATGCCATGTTCAAAGTCACCTAAACCCGCTTTCTTCCCCATTCTGATGCTCGTTTTGACTTCAGTACATTGTCTTGACCACGTCTAAATGAATAAATGCATTAAATTGCTGCCATGTGATTGGCTGATTAGCTTTATGTTTTTATAAGCCATTGAACAGGTGTACATAAAGTGGCCAGTGAGTGTATATACAGTATGTTACTTAACCCTTGTGTGGTGTTCGGGTCTGTGGGACCCATTTTCTTTTTTATCAAAAGAAAACTGATACTATTTATTATGATTTCAAACTGAGACTCATTGGCCTTGGCTCATTTACTGGGAAGAACATATATCAGAAAAAAAATGTGGTTAACACACGCTGTACACCCCCCCTACACATTTATATTACATTCAGGATGTTCGGGTCTACTGGACCCAGGGCTAATACAAGTGTAGAAATGGTAGGTTTTGGAAGAGAGAGAAGCTTTTAAAGATGATGTCGAGTTATAGGGTTCAGAATGTGAGGATCACTCACTCTCTCATGATCATTACTCATCATAAACTGCTTATTAGGGGTCGGGTCTCGGGGCCAGCAGCTTGAGCAGGGGACCCCAAACTTCTCCTTCCCGGGCCACAGTAACTAGCTCGGACTGGGGGATCCAGAGGTGTTCCCAGGTCAGGGTGGAGATATAATCTCTCCACCTAGTCCTGGGTCTTCCCCGAGGCCTCCTTCCAGCTGGATGTGACGGGAACACCTCCCTAGGGAGGCGCCCTGGGGGCATCCTTACCAGATGCCCGAACCACCTCAACTTGCTCCTTTTTACACGTAGGAGTAGCGTCTGTACTACAAAATCTCTCAGGATGACTGAGCTGCTCACCCTATCTCTCAGGGAGATGCCAGACACCATGCTGAGAAAACCCATTTTGGCCACTTGTACCTGCGGTCTAGTTCTTTGGATCATGACCAAGCCTTCATGACCATAGGTGAGAGTAGGAACCAAGATCGATCTGTAGATCGAGAGCTTTGCCTTCCAACTCAGCTCTCTTTATGTCACAACGTTGCGATAAAGCAAGTGCAATACCATCCCCACTGCTCTGATTCTCCGGCCAAACTCAGGCTCCATTGTCCCCTCCCTCGCAAACAAGACTCCAAGGTACTTGAACTCCTTCACTTGGGGTTAGGACTTATTCCCTATCTGGAGTAGACAATCCATATGTTTCCTATTGAGAACCATGGCCTCAGATTTAGAGGTACTGATCCTCATCCCAACCGCTTCACACTCGGCTGTGAACCGATCCAGTGAGAGCTGAAGGTCACAGACCGATGATGTCATCAGGACCACATCATCTGCATAAAGCAGTGATGAGATCACAGTGACGATCACATTTCTGAAATTTCAGAGTCTGACAGTGACTTTGAAGAAGAGAATGAGATTGAGCATCAGCTAGTTCCAAAACGAAGACACAGGACCAGCCTTCAGCAGCCAGCCCTAGGACCAGCCCATTAGTTTTGTAGTGTAAACTGACCTGAATGGGTTAAATTTCCAATTAAGTTCAAATAAATTAAAATCAAAAGTTGTGAAAAACCCTGCTTCATTTGTAAATTTGTTGAATTTATTCCCCTAATATCTTTTTTATAATAGTTTTTCTTGTTTTATTACATTTTATTCAAAAACAGACAAAAAACGAGTGGTACTTTAATTCATAAATGGGATCTAACAAAGGTAAAGGGCAAATATTAACCATATGTGCTGTTTATATTTCTTGCAAATAGGATGAAGTAAACATCTGTTGAGTATTTTAACATAAAATGTTTGATTGTGTTGAATTAAAGCCTCCTAAAATGCAGTGGGTCCACCAGACCCACGAACACTGGCTGTGTAACAACAATATGAACACCACACAAGGGAAAAAGTTTAGACGTTATGATGAGAAATGTGGCAAATACGAAAAAACTGAGAATAAGCAGTGCCTTTGCTGCCCATTCATTGTGGACGGCAAGCAAAAAAAACTTTCCGTGCATGCACACTTCGATCTTGTATTTTTACACATACATATGTAGGGGAGAGATCGGCTTTATGAAATGTGCACACTATATAAGATCACTGTACGAATTAACACTTATATTAACATAAATAAATTGCTTACTTCACCTTTAATTAAGGATGTTTCCTAGCAATCGAAATTAACAGAATTTCCTCAGGATGAAGGGCAATGAAAATATAATTGTTTCAAAAAAAGCTGGTTTAATTCATAATGTTTTAATTAACATTCAAATGACAGATAGAACCAATTAGATTAAAACACAGTCTGGGGGTCAGAACACATGACCCCTTAGAGCCAGCTAGTTTCTGGGGATCAGAGCAAAGGACAATCAGAATCAGCTACAGTCATATGAAAAAGTTTGGGAACCCCTCTCAGCCGGCATTATAATTGACTCTGGTTTCACAAAAAAAATATAAAAGTGGTATGTCTTTAATTTACCAGGAACAGCTAAGTACTGGGATGTTTTCCAAACAAAGATTTTTTGAAAAGCAGTATTTGGTTGTATGAAATAAAATAAAATGTGAAAAACTGGCTGTGCAAAAATGTGGGTACCCTTGTGGTTTTGTTGATTTTAATGCCTGTAACAGCATGTAAAACTGATGACTTTAAACACAAAGTTGGTTGGATTATGTTGTTAAGCCTTGAACCTCATAGAAATGTCTGTTTAATCATGAGAAAATGTATTTTAGGTGCCTAAATGCAAGTTGCACTTCTCTTTGACTCTCTGCTGAAGTGAGACAGAATGGGATCATCAAAACAGCTCCCAAAAGATCTGAAAAACAAAGATTGTTCATTGTCATGGTTTAGGGGAAGGCTACAAGAAGCTTTCCCAAAGGTTTCAATTGTCAATTTCGACTGTAGGGAACGTTGTCAGGAAATGGAAGGACACAGGCGCAGTGGCAGTTAAACCCAGGCATGGCGTACCAAGAAAAAAACAGGAGCGGCATAGGTGGAGGATTGTGAGAATGGTTGCACACAACCCACAGATCACCTCCAAAGACCTGCAAGAACATCTGGCTGCAGATTGTGTATCTGTACATCGTTCAACAATTCAGCTCAATTTGCACCAAAACATCTGCTTTTTATAAAGACCAAATAACTTAATTTTTGTCTCATCAGTCCAAAGCATTTTCTTCCAATATGAATCTGGCTTGTCTAAATGAGCTTTTGCATACTCCATGCAACTGTATCTGTGGCGTGGGCGCAGAAAGGGCTTCCTTCTCATCACCCGGCCATACAGATGTTTTGGTGCAAATTGCACTGAATTGTAGAACCATGTACAGATACACAATCTGCAGCCAGATGTTCTTGCAGGTCTTTGGAGGTGATCTTTGGGTTGTGTGCAACCATTCTCACAATCCGCCGCATACGCCGCTCTTGTACTTTTCTTGGTCTGCTAGACCTGGGTTTAACTGCAACTGTGCCTGTGTCCTTCCATTCCCTGACAACGTTCCTTACAGTAGAAATTGACAATTGAAACCTTTGGGAAAGCTTCTTGTAGCCTTCCCTAAACCATGATAATGAATAATCTTTGTTTTTAAGATCTTTTGGGAGCAGTTGTGATGATCCCATTCTGTCTCACTTCAGCAGAGAGTCAAAGAGAAGTGCAACTTGCATTTAGGCACCTAAAATACATTTTCTCATGATTAAACAGACATTTCTATGAGGTTCAAGGCTTAACAACATAATCCAACCAACTTTGTGTTTAAATTCATCAGTTTTACATGCTGTTACAGGCATTAAAATCAACAAAACCACAAGGGTACCCATATTTTTGCACAGCCAGTTTTTCACATCTTATTTTATTTCATACAACCAAATACTGCTTTTCAAAAAATCTTTGTTTGGAAAACATCCCAGTACTTAGCTGTTCCTGGTAAATTAAAGACATACCACTTTTATATTTTTTTTGTGAAAGCAGAGTCAATTATAATGCCGGCTGAGAGGGGTTCCCAAACTTTTTCATATGATTGTAGAACAGCCTGGGACTCAGAACACAGGACTAGACCCACATGTTGTTTTCCATCTTTTGAGTCTTTGATTTACATTGTTCTGCATTTGTTTTATTGGGATCATTCATTGAATAAAGACATATTACCAGTCCATTGATGTTAAAGGTCCACTCCTGTCCCCCACATACATACCTGCAATAAGAATAAGAATGAGATTGAATGAGAATGATGTAATGATATACACTCAACAAAAATATAAACGCAACACTTTTGTTTTTGCTCCCATTTTTCATGAGATGGACTTAAAGATCTAAAATTCATTCCAGATACACAATTGTACCATTTCTCTCAAACATTGTTCACAAATCTGTCTAAATGTGTGATAGTGAGCACTTCTGCTTTGCTGAGATAATCCATCCCACCTCACAGGTGTGCCACATCAAGATGCTGATCTGACATCATGATTAGTGCACAGGTGTGCCTTAGACTGTCCACAATAAAAGGCCACTCTGAAATGTGCATTTTTTTGCTTTATTGGGGGTCTGGGGACTCAGAACCAGTCAGTATCTGGTGTGACCACCATTCGCCTCATGCAGTGCAACACATCTTCTTCGCATAGAGTTTATCAGATTGTCAATTGTGGCCTGTGGAATGTTGGTCCACTCCTCTTCAATGGCTGCGCGAAGTTGCTGGAGATGGCTTATGGTGGAGAAATGAACATTCAATGCACGAGCAACAGATCTGGTTGACATTCCTGCTGTCAGCATGCCAATTGCACGCTCCCTCAATGCTTGTGGCATCTGTGGCATTTTGCTGTGAGACAAAACTGCACATTTCAGGGTGGCCTTTTATTGTGGACAGTCTAAGGCCCACCTGCGCACTAATCATGATGTCAGATCAGCATCTTGATGTGGCACACCTGTGAGGTGGGATGGATTATCTCAGCAAAGCAGAAGTGCTCACTATCACACATTTAGACAGATTTGTGAACAATGTTTGAGAGAAATGGTAATATTGTGTATCTGGAATGAATTTTAGATCTTTAAGTCCATCTCATGAAAAATGGGAGAAAAAACAAAAGTGTTGCGTTTATATTTTTGTTGAGTGTAGATAGATAGATAGATAGATAGATAGATAGATAGATAGACAGACAGACAGACAGACAGACAGACAGACAGACAGACAGACAGACAATGTAGCAAAAATTACCATCCCTCAAACTATGACACTCTGAGGATCAGTGATCCCATGGAATCCCATGTAACCGCATTCCTCTCATGTCAGATATAAGTGTTACCACATTTGAAAAAGAAGAAGGTCCAGTTCAGCGTATATATGTATGAGGTTATTTCCCCCTATTTATGGTTTTCTTTCTGCCATAGGTTTATCACAGGAATGTGTCAATACAATATTCATCAACACGTGATCTTGGAATGCAAATAGGGATACTGCCGCTTGCTCCTGGCTTGGCCAAATCCCACTGGATATAAATAGTCCACAGAATATAGATACGCACATGGCTATGTGCAATGAGGGGTTGACCCTGAGTGTTGAAAGGCATCTTTGATATTCTCTCAATCAGCGTTTTCTTTAGTCTTCTCCCACTACAAACCTCCCTAGAGTAAATTAGAAACCATGTGGTTCTTTCAGTACGCAAAGCGTGAAGCACACAGGACCCTGAAATAAACATGTGGGTCTCTGTTGTGGAGGTCAGAAGGAGAAAAAGAATAGCAGCCACACAGGTGGTCTGGGGGGAAGGGATGTGTTGGCATGTGGAGGTCTTTCATCTCATGGATCAGGCCTTTAATGGGGCCCGTCACTGTGTAACCAAGGGAGAAGTGGAGCGGACAGGATATGTGTCTTATAGGTCTAATGAGAGCACATTGGCATTTGTCACTGGGTAGGTTGGCTTCCCAAGGTTACCGAGCTAGTGCACAGCAAATCAGGCAACTTATATTTAGCCATGCCGATGGCGCGCTGTGGATTATGTCTTGGGGCTCTCCAGTTTCGTCTTCAGTGCGTTTTGTTGGATGAAGGGGGGCTGTGGATCATGAAGAGGCTTCTTTTCAGGTGAGAAGCAGTGTGATTCTTGGGCCAGATTTCTTTCCACTTTTCCTCTGTGCATTCCCGGCGCCCTTGCCTTTATACTCTCTCTCACACATACACTCCATTTTGGGGAAATTAGTGTTTATGGTCTCACATATTTCCGTCCCTCTTCTCCTGGAGGTGGAGGGCTATTCGGAGAGGCCAAAAGACACCAAAGACGACAGGCTTGAGTTGGACTGACAGTTGCGTTGGGAGTGAGCAGGGGGTTGCTTCCCATACGAGCAGAGCACAACCAACGTCACTGGACATATCAGAGATTATTTCTCCAGGCTACTAAAGTTTGTGATCAAACATGGATGTACTCGCTTTAGAGGCAAAGACTGGGGTGAATGGGGCAGATGACAAGAAGTCCACACCGAGGCCAAAACCAAAACCGCCCAAAAAGGCCAAAAGGATTGTTTACTTTGAGGTGGAGATCGTGGATTTAAAGACTAAAGAGAAACTGCTGCTGCTGGACAAGGTGGGTGTCAGCATGTCGGAGTGTTTCTGATTACACTCACCTATTCTATTTACCATAATGATTTAAAAAAATACTATTGGCATGATTCATTCTGATCACAGATAAGGAGTCCTTGAAATTTTATGATCAATTACTACAGTTGATCAACTCCCGGTGGATTCCTTTATAGAGGAATATTCAGTCCCGTCAGTAAATACAGCAGCACAAGCAGATACTGTGATTACTTTGCACAGAAGTCAAAGGGAACATGACTGTTTTAGCTAAAGTACAGGTTCATCAAAGTCAGCAAATTCAAATTCAAATAACTTTATTTTTCCTGTGAGGGAACTTAATTTGTGGTCAGGCATATTCAAACACAACATACTTGGACAATAATATTCAGTAATCATACACAACGATAAATAAAGACAGGTTATTTTACTCTCACTACCTCAGACAGCCCTGGCAAGTGCATTATCATTTACGTTTCTATTGAGCAAGGGTTACAGTTAGGAGGTGAGAATTCCTTCTTCATCTGACAGGAATTTTCTGTTCAAGCTACAGTACATGCCAGTGATGCAGTGGGCCTACAGGCAGACACAGATGATTGGAAGCTTGTATAAATGTACAGAGTCTATATATACAGTATATATACATATGTTGATTCAAATATATATATTAAAATGTGTTAAAAAAGGAGGTATCACATTGCAAAAGAAAATGGCAAATGCAAGTTTCACAAAGACAGTAATACAGATGTCTTCTGCTTTTTATTTTTCATACTCTGGTCTTTTAAATTGACCTGTAAATGTCAAAATAATGTTGCTATTAATAATACTCCTTGATGTATGTTTGTCTTTTAAGTATGGGTTTCATATTTATTCTATTTTAATTTCAGGTGGAGCCAACTTCAACTGTTTTGGATATCAAAGCTTTGTTTCATAAATCATGTGAGTAAGTTTAAGAAGTTATTACTCGATTTACATCGTCTATGTGTTCCTTTATTCATGTTTATTAAATGATCGCTCGAGCATGCCAAGAGTAAAGTTCCTCTCCATTTTGACAGATCCAAAGTGGTATCCTGCCAGACAATCCCTGCGTTTGGATCCAAGTGCGTCTGCTTTTTTTTTTTTTTTTTTTTTTTTACAAATGAATCTTTCATATACCCAGCTCACTTGATTGATATAGTAGGCGTTGGTCTTGTGATGATGACGTTATATGATGTTGTCTGGTCGTATCTCTGATGGTTATGGACAATATGTCATGTTTCTCAGAGGCCAAGTGTCTTAGGGATGAGGAAATTCTGCAGACCCTTCCGGTGGGAACCACAGCCAGCTTTTACTTCAGCGACCTAGGACCCCAGCTCACGTGGGGAACCGTGAGTCCACATGTGCACGGACACACACTATTTAGGACCATACACTGCTGGTGCATGTTTGAGCCTATGACACGTCATGCATGCTTTACATGATTGTAAGCTAGTTTCACAAAGTGTAGAGAAATATGTTTTTAAATTGATTCCCACGTTCCACCTTCTTTTGGTATCGCTTCATAAAATAAAATAACATGCAGTTTAGAGAAAACTTCCTGTTGCTCATTTCAAGGATGCACCAGCAAGCAAGATCTGATCCTCGGAACAGAAACTTTTGAAATGCAAGAGATGATTGAATTCACTTGGTCATTTTTAAATCCAGGTTTGCATGCTTGTCCTCAGCCACCACAAACTAAAGCTCATGCATGCAATGCAATGTAGTTCCCTCAGCTGACTATTAGGCTAAATGGTCTGCAAAGTAGAAAGAATTCAAAATGCAAACCCCCTGGCATGGTCTTTTAAGATTATCTTGCTTCAGATATAAACAGACTCTCTCTCTCACCCACTCAATAACTCCTGAATATAAATATCAAGCCACACTGACAGATAGAGGTGATTTGCTGTGGTTGGTTTTGCTCTCGACTCCTGCACAGCTTGTCCTCTGTCCTAGGACATATAATCTCACGGCCCCATTTCTCCCAAAGGTGTTTATCTCCCCTGACCCTCTCACTTGCCTTTCACTGGCCTCTTTACTCACCCTTGCCCACCCAGCTTCTACATTCCCTGTCCTTACCCACGCTGACGCAACTCCCAGCACCCTGCCAGGCTTAAGGCTAATGTTGGTGGGGAGCATAAAGGGCCCAGCTGAGACCACCAGTAGCTGTTGGTCTGGCACGCCGAGCTGAGCCATGCAGGCCTCTGCAGGAGGTGCTGATTCAGTCATTGCTTTCACTGTCAGCTGTGCTGCTTCGTTTGATTATATAATGGGTGGGAAGCTGGTATTACATGCGTTCTTGTTGGTGTCCCCTTTTGCTCCATGGGTATATGTTGAATACTAATTGTTAAACTAAATGGTTGTCAGGGCTGAGGAAAAGTAGATCAACTGTTTTTGCCTATTGTTTTCTTTTGTTAGTTGTATGCTTTCCCTTTGGCATAGGGTTTATGGGTTTGGACTGACTAACATTGCTTTTCCATTACATGGTATCAGCTCTACTCTACTCTACCCGCCTTTGGTATCGGGTACATTTCTGGAGGTGGTTTTCCATTACAAGATAGTACCCTAGATAGTACCGTAGCTAGTCATCCTACATTGCAGCGTATGGTGATCTAGCAGGGAGGAAATATTTCAATTTGACTGGTAAATGTATCTTTCTTTTAGAGAGGTTCATTGTTAGTGGTGTCATTGTAATACTGGTTATGGATTCATTCACAACTTATATGTTTTGTTCTGTTTATGCTGCCTTCTAGCATGTCTTTGCACTTCTTCTCATGCATCTTGCAGAAAAAAACAACAAGAAAAAACAAAATTGAAAGCATGTTTGTCTTCTCTCTGCTGTCTTCAGGTGTTCCTGTCAGAATGTGTTGGTCCACTGATCATCTACCTAATGTTCTATTTCCGCCTTCCCTTCATCTACTCTCCCAAATATGACTTCACCAGCAGCAAGAACTGGGTTGTACAGTGAGTGTCAGCTTGCTCGTGTTTTTTTTCGAGATCTGTTTTCAGCAGTGTAACACACAATCCCATGCTTTGCCCAGATCAGATGACCCCTTTAACATGACACACACTTGTGAATGTTGTTGGTGACACCAAGTGAGGGCCAAGCATAATGAACTGCTGCAAGGCAATGTATTAATCACAGCTAAATATGTAAATGTGTGTATGTGTGTGTGTGTGTGTGTGTGTGTGTGTGTGTGTGTGTGTGTGTGTGTCCTGTTGCAGCCTGGCCTGCATATGTCACTCCTTTCACTACATCAAGAGGATTCTGGAGACTCTGTTTGTCCATCGTATCTCCCATGGAACCATGCCTCTCAGAAACATATTTAAAGTCAGTAAACTTTCATCATTTTGAACTTTGAATGTCACATACAGTGTGTTATTACTTTGTGTGCAGCGTTCATAATCTCAAGAAAAATGAGCCAAGGCTACGTAGAGCCCTATCGTGACAGTTTGACTTATTCTAGTCACTCTTTCTATTCCAGAACTGTGGCTATTACTGGTGCACTGCAGCTTGGATGGCGTACTACATCAACCACCCTCTTTACACCACACCCTGTAAGTGCAGACCACTGCAATTCTTATCTAACTCTTCAATCAAAAACTTGAATTCAATCTTAGTACATTTCTCTGTGGCACATCAACAGATTACGGGCAGCAGCAGATAAATACAGGACTTTACGTTTTCTTGGTAAGTATGAAACCTCTTCCAGTTGTTTATTTACTGTATGTTCAAGGCTCCGTCCAGATATTGAAGCCACTTATCTTTTGTAATGTTAATAATCATGTTTGGATGTCTTTTTATTCCCAGTTCTGTCAAGTAGGGAATTTTTCCATCCATGTTGCCCTGCGTAACCTCAAACTTCCAGGTGAGTATTGTCTAACAATGCAGATGCTTTTCATTTGCATTTTTACATCAATGGATTTTTAAAAAATGAATGAAAGCAGCCATCAGTACCGACCTATGTGTTCTTTGTGTTTATGTATCATCTCAGGTGCAAAAACCAAGAAGATTCCTTACCCGACGAAAAATCCTTTCACGTGGATTTTTTGGCTGGTCTCTTGTCCGAACTACACATATGAAGTAAGCAGATACACAAGACCAATCTTACAAAAAGTTTAATAAATTGTGAAATGTTTTCCTATGAAATAAATCAAAGGTTAGGTAGAAAATGTGTTTAGCTTAACAGTCAGCAACAGATGGTAAGTCTATCAGTGTGATTAAAATGAGAAGAGCCCTTAACAATTTTAGGATTTGTATGCTTGTCACTATTTTTCAGTGAAACATGTTATTCTTAATACCGTAATCTTTCCTCTTGTTCATTGTGGTTAACGAACGATTCCTTCTTAATATGCTTCCAATGTAAGAGACCAAGGACAACATGTATGAACAGAATGATGAAGAGCATTGAGATGTGATCTTTCACTGGCCAAAAGGAGTGATGATTAAAGCAGGCTAAAGCTGTTTTAGTGTTCACATGAGGACCTTAACACAGACGTTAACAATTGTGAGCGAATCTGTTAATGTTAAATTATAATTGGATTTTTTTAAAATTATTGTAGATTTTCGACATCATTATAAGTAAGAAACTGTATGTAAAATATGTTAGTTTGGTTATTGGTTGTGAAGTGAACGTCAATATTTCATCATTTAAATACTGATGGGAACTGTTGTGTGTGCGCCTACCTGTGCATTCCAGTAGCATTTCTAATACACTACCTGTATTTTAGTTGCAATATAAAATGCACTATTGCTGCCATCTACTGGTTATGTCCAACACCATGTACCATATCTCACTGCCACGCTGTGTGTGTGTGTGTGTGTGTGTGTGTGTGTGTGTGTGTGTGTGTGTGTGTGTGTGTGTGTGTGTGCGTGCGCACGTGTCAACTTCTTGCTCACAGCTGGGCTCCTGGATGGGACTCACAGTGATGACCCAGTGTGTGCCTGTGGCTTTCTTCACTCTGGTGGCCTTCATCCAGATGACTGTGTGGGCCAAAGGCAAACACCGCAGCTACTTGAAGGAGTTCAGAGATTATCCGACCCTGCGCTCCTCCATACTCCCCTTCATCCTGTAGAGTCTGGCAGGGGAAACATTTTGCTACACACATCCAGCCGGGGGCCTCTCCATCCACTGGGAGTCAGAATAGTGTCTGCTGAGCTTCACAGCACTTGATGGATTTTGATCGTATGGACTCCATGTAACACATTCTTTTACATGTCCATAGCAAGGAGTGGCAGTTACAGTTACTCTGAGCACTGGACTGGTGAATACAGGACTGTTACATGCAAAGAAAGCCTTCAGAGTTCAATGCAGCAAAGTCTTAATTTAATGTTGTATGAGATATTGAAGAACAAGAGGATTAATATTGTTTTTTTTGCTACTTTGGTGAGTTGTGACATGTTTGATTGAGAGTGTTGCTTAGTTTTTAAGAAATGACATTATTCTCATTGCGTTTGGCACCTTAATCAGTGAAGTTTCCAAGAGAGCCTGGAAAACCAAGAGGCTAGATAATCAAACTAGTGTGCAGCCTGGAGCTGACAACTGTGTGGCCTCTATATGATATTTTACTGATCCAAGTGACCTTTACACTAATATATGCTATTAATATCTGGATAAGAAGTTGAATGTGGATTCCTGCATTTTCCGACATGGGTCAAGTGTATTTGCGGTATAGAAAAACAAATTGAGAGAAAAACACTGCTGACACTGCACAGACACGTCCTATATATGTAGACTTCTTACAATAGATGAGTGTATAGTGCAACATTTGTTTAACTGAAAAGGTGAAATTCATCAAAATACCATCAGTGTATTATGTATATACAGTTGCTGGTGCATTCTCTGCACTGGGCAGATGTTTTCCAACTCTCTCTCTTTTGGTCCAATCTGTAGAGTTTCGCAAGTACAAACACAGACTGGATAAGGAACTCATTTTCTTCTATTCCATTGCACTCAATGTGCATTTCACATGAGGCTGCAGTGCCTGTACCTTCAGATTAAAATGAGGAACTTTGATTTTATTTGAGTAAAATGTGCTGCTGTAATTTTTATTTTTGCGAGGAGAACATTTAGTGTACAGCAGGACATTAAATCTGAGATTGAAAGCTTGTTTACAATATTTCATTGAGACTGTAGAGGGCTTGACTTGTCCTCACACTCTGTTTTCTTTAGGAAAATGATCAATACGACTGTGAGTCTAATAAACCATTACAAAACAACAGAGACGAACGCTTTATTTGTGACTCTGGAAGAAGTGTCAATATTACAGATAAGAACAGAATGAGATACATTGGAGATGTGGACTACATCATATGGAATGTAACAATTCATAAGGCTGACTTAAATTCGAAAAAACAAAAACAAAAACTGGACCAAATTATAAATGGATGATATCATAAAGTATTGCATTTCCTCAAGATATCTGCTCCGTAAACAGGCACTGAGCAGCTGTACTCAATTTAAAACAACATATTTCAGTATTCAATTACATTTCAACAAGTTTATTACTTTATGTTGCTTATGTATGAAAGCAAATTCTATTGGTCTGCACATTTTCCTGGTCACATCTGCAATTGTTCCCCAAAAAATGCCACTGTATGAGGTCAGACCACAGTCAAATCTAAATAAGATAGAAAAAAGGAAATAAAATGCAAAAATATTGCCTTGCCAGCAGGAAGTAGCATATCATATTTGATTGTGGTAGAGATGCTGAAGAAACAATCCAACATCCAATAGGTATAAGTGTCATGATATGTCAGGAATCAGACCTTTGATATGGAAAGTCTGACTTCGCTAGCACTTTGATCACATGTTTAATTCCACTCATCATATGAGAAAAGGAAAAAGCACACAACAGATGTGCTTTATGTTTGTCTGTGTAGCTAACAAACAGTTTCTGGACCAACATAAGGCTCTGTATTAGACAGGATGCATGGGAGACATTTTAGAGCAACTACGACCCAAAAGTTAATTGTGGACCGAAATCTCAAATGACAACACTTTGCTCACAGACGCTGCAGTCAGGTTGAGTAAATGAGCCCATAGGTGGTCCACTTGAGGCAAGGCTTAAGTCTTCTTCAATGGCTGAATGATCTGTCTCTTACTCTTCCAGAAAGGTCATTGCTCCTTCACTTGAAAATATACTCTGAATGAGCAGTGCAATGCAAACAGGTGAAATGGAAAACCACTTGAAAAACCAAAGACCCATAATGAGAGGTAGGATGAGTGTCTTTCAGTTTCTGGTCATTCTCACAGTAAAAGTTTACTTCACCGTAGCAACCCCCCCCCCCACCCTTGACATAGTTTGCATATGAAGGTGGGTGGCAGGATCCCAAGGGGAGAAGGCGCTGCATGCACCTTTGGGTCAATGCAGCATTGTCCGTCCATTATTTAGAACCACCAGTTCAAATGTCTTGGTATTCCAGGAAGTGGGTCCTTTGCAGCACCTTGACATGGCGCTCATAGATCTTGAGGGCGGGGCCGAGGCGGATAGACAAACCAGTCAACACATCACTGCGTTGCATGAGGAGAAGGGACTTTCCATCAATTTCCTGTTGGGGAGAGACAACATATTTTGCAACGCTTCAGCTATAGGGATCTGAAGGGATATGTCTGAATGCTTTATATGTTTATCATATGTCTGAATGCTTTATATGTTTATCATATGTCTGAATGCTTTATATGTTTAAGGCGAGACGCTGCATGTGAATAGGTGAAATATTGGACTGAATATTGGATAAATGTCATCAAGGAACTTTGCCAGAAAAATGTAAACAATCAAGTTTACATTTTGTTGCATTTTCGGCACGTTTCCAAGAAGAAAATACATCATAAGAAAATGAACATGTGAAAAAACATCCAGTAATAACCTTCAGAATATTCAAAATAATGATTATGGAAAGTTTAGTTGATGTACAGTGGCTTGCAAAAGTATTCATACCCCTTGACATTTTCTACATTTTGTCACCTTACAACCACATACGTACATTTATTTTATTGGGATTTCATGTGATAGACCAACACAAAGTGGCGCTTAATTGTGAAGTGGAATGAAAATGAAACATGGTTTTACATTTTTTTTTATAAATAAAGAACTGAAAAGTGTGGCGTGCAAAAGTATTCAGCCCCCTGAGTCAATGCTTTGTAGAACCACCTATCGCTGCCATTACAGCTGCAAATCTATTGGAGTATTTCTCTACCAGCTTTGCACATTTACAGGCTGATATTTATTGCCCATTCTTCTTTGCAAAATAGCTCAAACTACAGATTCAGCATCAGATTGGATGGAGAGTGTCTGTCAACAGCAATGTTCAAGTCTTTCTCAATATTCTCAATTGTTTTTATGTCTGGACTTTGACTGGGCCATTCTAACACATGACTATGCTTTGATTTAAACCATTCCACTGTATGTTTAGGGTAGTTGTCCTTCTGGAAGGTGAACCTACACCCAGTCTCAAGTCTTTTGCAGACTCTTACAGGTTTTATGCCCTGTATTTGGCTCCATCTATCTTCCCATCAACTCTAACCAGCTTCCCTGTACCTGCTGAAGAAAAGCATCCCCATAGCATGATGCTGCCACCACCATGTTTCACGGTGGGGATGGTGTGTATAGGGTGATGTGCAGTGTTAGTTTTCCACCACACATTGCACTTTGCATTAAGGCCAAAAACTTCAATTTTGATCTCATCTGAACAGAGCACCTTCCTCCACCCCTTGCCAAAAGCCATGCATAGTCAGATGAGACCAAACGTGACGTTTTTGGCCTGAATGCAAAACACAATGGCCCTCATTTATCAAACTTGCGTGGAAACTGGTGCAGATTCTGGCGCAAATACCTCCCTACGCCAGGTATCGCATGGGATTTATCAAACAGTCGTATTTCGCCAATCTCAGCGTACGCCAGGCAATTATTGATAAATGCGGCGGCTGAAAACGATCGTATCACGCCCCTATATTTTCTCAGTTTAGAGGCCTCGCCCAGAGGTTTTACGACATGGATATGCGCATTACGGCACAGAAGAGGAACTTCTCTGAAGTAGAAATTAACAGAATAACAGCAAAAGTAGAAAAAAAAAGAGTTTCATTTCGGAGCATTACAAGCGCCATCAAAGAACGACAGAAGGCAGCAGTTAGGAAGGAAATAACTGCTGCAGTCAACAGCGTTGGTGTTGACAACAAACGATCTCCAGCTGAGGATTTTGCATTTTAGGTTTACATCAGTAGGCTACTATCGCTCAAATGCTATAAAACAGCATATACAATTATATGTCGCCATTTCTTTACATAGATGAAGAAAAAGTGGTCTGACTCAAAAATCGGCACTAAAAAAGCGTGTTGCTGTTCTGAAATGCAACCAACTGAGGGTGCGGGCATAATATAAGTGGTAGAGGAGAAACAGACGCACCAACTGTCCGGTAATGGTCCCCATAAAAGAAATACAGGTCTGCAGAGATTTGAATGATTAGAATGTATTGGCCCTTTTAGATAGCACTACTCAAAAAGGTTGTAAAAACTAAAAATAACACATTTTGCGTTTTACTGTATGACAGCACGAGTGGTCAGCCCGGCCGTCAGCTGCACAAGCCGACCCGGCAACGATCAGCTGTGAGAGCGCCCACTGTCCTGCTCCACCAGCAGATCGGAAAAACGTGCCGGTTAACGGTGGAAATAAATCGCTCGCTTAAGCGATCAATGACACATTAAAAGAGGAACTAACATCTAAAAAGTGCGTCAAATAAATAAAATGTTAAGCTGAATGTTGTGCCGTGTATTTTTTATCATAAAGAGCAGTGTAGGCCTACTACATATTTAATACTGTGGCCCAGCTGCTCCAGACGGAGACAACTGCCCTTACGCAGTCCCATGCAGCGCTCCTAAGTGGCCGGTGTGCGCACTATTGAATCAGTGCTCCTACTCAGTTGCACACCATAAGCTGCACATTTTTAAGTGATTAATATCTTTATTTCGGTCTGAGCAAACACTGCATTTGTATTATCTTCTAATAATTGTCCAACAAATTAATCGGCTACCCGGCACAGCCTGCACTGCGAGTCCATGCTGTTTACAAACTTGCGTACACGAGCTGAGAGCTGGCGTGGGATTTGAGCGTATCCCACGCTCACGTCCATATTGATAAATGCCGAGGTTTGCGTGGAAATGTGCGTACACATTTCTGGTCTACGCAAGGTTGATAAATGAGGGCCAATGTGTGGCGGAAACTAACACTGGTCAGAGTTGATGGGAAGATACATGGAGCCAAATACAGGGCAGAAAACCTGTTAGAGTCTGCAAAAGACTTGAGACTGGGGCAGAGGTTCACCTTCCAGAAGGTCAAATACCCTAAACATACAACCAGATCTACTATGGAATGGTTCAAATCAAAGCATCGTCATGTGTTAGAATGGCCCAGTCAAAGTCCAGACCTAAATACAATTGAGAATATTGAGAAAGACTTGAAAATTGCTGATGCTGAATCTGTAGTTTGAGCTATTTTGCAAAGAAGAATGGACAAAATATATCAGTCTGTAGATGTGCAAAGCTGGTAGAGAAATACTCCAATAGATTTGCAGCTGTATTGGCAGCAATAGGTGGTTCTACAAAGCATTGACTCAGGGGGCTGAATACTTTTGCACACCACACTTTTCAGTTTTTTATTTATAAAAAAAAATTAAAACCACATTTCATTTTCATTCCACTTCACAATGTTGCGCCACTTTGTGTTGGTGTATCACACATAAAACGTATGTACGTATGTGGTTGTAACGTGACAAAATGTAGAAAATTTCAAGGGGTATGAATACTTTTGCATGCCACTTGAAGAATAGCCTGGCACTGCCCGCCTATGTACTTATTTTCATTTCCCTTCAGTAGTCAGTCTGGGCCTCCGGTATATTCGCAGGTTTTCTCAGCCAGATTTTTATGCCCAAACGTATAACGACCAAACGTTATGCGATTGGTTGGCATATCCAGAGTGGCACTGGGCAGATCCAATAGTTTTAAACTTCAACAGACACCTGCCTTCAAGTTAGTATACGTGTGTCAATTGAGCGATTCCAGACCTTCTGTACAAATGAAATGAAGTACGATGGTCTGGTAGGACCAGGCTAGTTTCAGATGGTTGTAAATGTGAAATATACAGACAAGGTTTGGTGAAAAAAAACACCTAAAAAAGGTACATTTTGCCACCTTAGACTCCAACATCATGGTCAAGTTGGCTGATGACACAGCTGTGGTGGGCTTGATCTCAAACAATGATGAGACTGTCTACCGCTCTGAGATCAAACATCTAGTGGACTGGTGTGAGGAGAATAAACTCAAGCTGAACGTCGACAAAACCAAAGAGCTAATAGTGGACTTCAGCAGGAAACTTCCAACCTCTCAGCTTAAACGGAGCCCTGGTGGAGAGGGTGGATAGCTTTAAATACCTCTGTGTTCACATCACACAGGACCTGTCATGGTCCTGTCACACCAACACCGTGGTGAATAAAGCCCGTCAGCGTCTCTACTATCTCAGACGACTGAGAGACTTTAAACTCCCACTCAGTGTGCTCAGGAACTTCTACACCTGCACCATAGAACCTATAACCTATACCATAACCCTAACCACCATAGAACCTATAACCTATAACATAACCCTAACCACCATAGAACCTATAACATAACCCTAACCACCATAGAACCTATAACCTATAACATAACCCTAACCACCATAGAGAGCATCCTGTGAGGGAGTATCACCACCTGGATGAGGAGCGCCACCAAGCAGGGTCAGTTGGCTCTAAGGAGGGTGGTCCGCTCAGCTGAGAGAACCATCAGGACCAGCCTCCCCAATCTGCAGGACATTCACATCAAACCATGCAGAAAAAGAGCCATAAAGATCACTAGTGATGTCAGCTACCCCAACAACAGTCTGTTTACCCTGCTGCCTTCAGGGAGACACTACCGTCTGCTGGGGGCCAACACAGAGAGGATGAGGAGGAGTTTCTTTCCCCAGGCCATCAGACTGTTAAACCAGACTGACAATGTAACTTAGCCCACCACCCAGTGACCACCTAATCATTTTTTTAATCTTGCACTTTATATAGTTGAATGAGAGCCGGACTGGTTTACAAGAATAATTTCACTACGCATTGCCCTGTGCAATTGTGCATGTGACAAATAAATAAATATATCCATCTATTTTGGAACTTCATAATGGAATTAAAGAAGACATGTTATGGAAGCAAAATAGCCAAAAATCTCAAAATTGACCAGTGCTTCCAAAAACTGTTTTTGCCTTCCAAGTCTCACCTATGTGTAAGTTAGCTACGGAAACCCTAAAATGATTTAAAGATTGACTTTGTATTCCACCTATTTTCTACTGTCATGCAGTTCGATGTACACAAATAAATTACCACAGGTCCCAGCATACAGCATTTTTGGCCGGTGCAAGCAGGGCCGCCGCTCCCTATACGCAGAGTACGCAGACTGCGTAGGGCACCAAGTTCCTGGGGGGGCACCCCAAAAAAAAAAAAAATTATAATCATAATTTTTTTTTTTTTTTTTTTTTTTTTTTAATTAAAAAGGAAAAAGAGATCGTCTGGGGGCCCCCCAAAGTAGTTTATTTTTTTTTAAAGTTCATGATAATCATTACATTACAAAAAATATATAAATTAGTTATGAACAGGCCCATCGTTGTTTTTTCTTAATTGTGTAACCTATCCAGGGGTGGATTACTGCACAGGCACACCGGGCACAGGCCCAGGGGCCCAAGGGCTCAGGGGGGCCCTTAGCCAGAGATACTGATAGTAACTTTTCATGTTGCATAGTCAAAGAGCTCAGTCACTGATGTCAATAACAGGGTCCAAAAAGGAATAGCCTAAATATAAGTACTCATTAAAATGTAACAAGATAGAAATCATCATGGGCCCCTCAACTAGTAGGGGAGAAATACAAAAGCAAGTTAAAAACAACAGCATTAGTAGCTCTGTCTAAGGGGGTGGAAGGCCCCCTCACACATACACAAATAAACTTTATATGTGTGAATTCTAAATTGTTCATATCCACCCTTTATCTGTTGAAATGGGCCTCTCCATCATAGAACATGGGTCTGCAGACCAATCTACTGTTTTTACAGTTGCGGAGTAAAGAGTGCTACCTGTTTAAGAAAAATCTGAAAAATAATGTTCCTTCTGCATCTCAGGATTTGATATCTCTCTAGTCTCTAAAATTTCCTCACAAAGTGCACCAGATTGATGCATTTTACTTTAAAAAGGTAAAAAAAATTCCACCCACCCCCCAACAAGGTACAGGGTCCCTCCAACAATACCCCAAGATCCTGTGGGAAACACTGACTTCCTTAATATGTTTTTGCCATTAATTGTATGTATCCGTGTAGAAAATTCAGTGTACCTGACTGGATAGGGACAAGTGGGGGGCCCTTTAAGAGTGTAAGCCCAGGGGCCCATTATCTCATAATCAGTCTATGATCCTATCACTCAATTCCTTTGCAAAGGCAGTTTTTTCACAAGTTAAGCTGTTCTTTCTGTTAGTAAATGCTGGCAAATGTGCCAAAAAGCAGTCGCAGAGATCTTGCAATGGCAAAAAAATTTCGCTCGCGCCCTGCGGACGCGAGCTTCTGGGTGTTTTTTTTTTTTTTTTGGGGGGGGGGGGGGGGGCATCACTGACAATTTCTGCTTAGGGCACCCAAAAGCGTAGCAGCGGCCCTGGGTGCAAGTGCAACACATATTATATGAACTGCCTCTAAAATGCAGGGTGTGTATGCTTTTCCATTGACATGTAGCGCCCTCTGTGGCAGTTTTCTGGTGGTGCACTTACCTGTGATCTGAACGCCATAGCTTGCTCTGGAAAGCCTGCAGCTGAGAAGTAACTGGCCACATCCGCCACAGTCCACAGCAACAAGTTGTGGCTCCCATTCTCCTTCTTCACAGAGCTGGACAAAGATTAAAATACATCACAACTATGTCCTTTTATCAGCTGTTCTCAATGTGTTGCTTCAAGCATTCACGTGACTAGTTATTACTTGTAAATGTGCCACATAAGTACTTAGATGAATTACTACACACAATAACTGAAAAATGATTGTCAAGTAAGGAGTATTAAATTAGAAAAGGGGGAAGGTGATATTAGGGATTTGTTTTAATCTATATCTAGTAGAGAATGTAATAACTTGTTTGATAAAGGATACTCACACTTCATCACCTTTACCATTCAGTAGATTGTCTTCGGCTGCTGTGAAGGACGATATGTCCATCTTGTTCTTAAATGTGCCTGTGAAAGAAATGAAAACAAAATGGAATCAAACTTATTACAAATATGCTACTGATGTTACCACCATAAAACACTGCTTCAGTAGCTATCATAACGCGTTCTGGGAAAACATAAGACTACATGCAATATTATTTATTTAATTATTAAAACTAATAAAATAAATATTTAAAAACTAAACAGAGTTGATTTCACTGGTTTCTGGGGAAAGTGACAGTTTGACAACAGGTGGAAGGAACACTTATTTTACGTTGCCCTAGAAACTCAGAACATAACAATACCAAAACATTAGTTATCAACTTAACAGCCATCCTTCCTCCTGTTGCAACACAAGGCTACAGTACTGTCTAAGTCACAAAGGGCCACTCTACGATATGATAATCACTCTAAGGGCCAGACTGACACACCTTCTTTTTAATCGAAAAATAAAAAGAACATATCTAAGTAAGTATATAAACTGCGTACAATGGCTAGTTTTCGCTTCAACATTTTCGGGGGACAAATTGTAGGTGGGGGGTATGGGGGTGCTCCCCCCAAAACATTTTAATGTCAAACACTGAATTTCCTGCATTCTGGTGGATTTTTATCCACCGATCTGTGCCTTTTCGGCATCAATTTATGGTGGAAATGTCTTAATTTCTGTAAAGGAAAAGACAACATTCAGGTTCCTGAATGCTTGAAATCGTGAGCTGTGGAACTTTCAGCAGACATTCCTAGCTGTAAGCCACGTAAGTTTCCTAACAGTTGGGAGCGTATGCAACGTGCGGATATGGCACAGGCTCCATGAAGAATATATTTTTTATTTTTCTGAATTGATTCAAATCGGCCAAATTGATTCGCGGGCC